>NC_092000.1:21605990-21980870 GCF_044704955.1 Pristiophorus japonicus | reverse complement strand
CCCCCTACTGCACCAAACGCTTCGAGGATCTTTGAGTTTGAATGATTTAGGATGAAAGTGAAAAAGAAATAAAACTGGCAAATAATATATCTCTGCGGAGAGAGAAACAGAGTTAACGTTTCAGCTCGGTGCCCTATCGTGAGAACTGGTGGCTGAGAGTGGAGATAAACATGATGCACGGCTCGGGTGAAAGTATACTAATTTGCTTTGAGTTTGTCCACGTTTTCATTCTGTAATTAGAGAGGGGAAAAAAGACCATTTGGAAAAATCGCAGACAGACTGAAGAAGGGGAGTTAATGTTCAGCTCGGTGACAGCTTTGTACATGGTGGGTGTGGAGCAGTCGGTGATGAGATGCCTTGTGATTGCTCAGTAGATGGAAAGCTGTCAGACAGGCTCCAGATGGATGCTGATTTAACTTTCAGATCAAGCTGCTGAGCCGAGCCAACTGATTGGAGGCTTTGTGAAGGCAGCTGGCAGCTACTGGAGGGAAAGGGAACACTTGCATTTATATAGCCACCTCAGAACGTCCCAAAGCGCTTCGCAGCCAACAAAGCGTAATTGAAGTGTGGTCGCTGTTGTAATGTAGGAAACGCGGCAGCCAATTTGGACACAGCAAGCTCTCACAAACCGCAATGAGATAATGACCAGTTAATCTGTTTTTGTGATGTTGGTTGAGGGATAAATATTGGGCGGGACTCTATGGAAACATAGAAACATAGAAAATAGGAGCAGTAGTAGGTCATTCAGCCCTTAGTGTCTGTACCGCCATTCAATATGATCATGGCTGATACTCTATCTCAACATCATATTCCCACTTTTTCCCCATACCCCTTGATGTCTTTTGTGTCTAGAAATCTATCTATCTCCCTCTTAAATATATTCAGTGACTTAGCCTCCACAGCCTTCTGTGGTAGAGAATCCAACAGGTTCACCACCCTCTGAGTGAAAACATTTCTCCTCATCTCGGTCCTAAATTTCCTACCCCGTATCCTGAGACTGTGACCCCTTGTTCTAGACTTCCCAGCCCGGGGAAACATCCTGCCCGCATCTAGTTTATCCAACCCCGTCAGAATTTTATGCGTTTCAATGAGATCCCCTCTTATTCTTCTCAGCTCTAGTGAATACAGGCCTAGTCCACCCAATCTCTCCTCATACGACAGTCCTGCCACCCCAGGAATCAGTCTGGTGATCTTTCGCTGCACTCCCTCTATGGCAAGTATATCCTTACTTAGGTAACGAGACCAAAACTGCACACAATACTCCAGGTGTGGTCTCATCAAGGCCCTGTATAACTGTAGTAAGACATCTTTGCTCCTGTACTCAAATCCTCTTGAAATGAAGGCCAACAAACCATTTGCCTTCCTAACTGCTTGCTGCACCTGCATGTTTGCTTTCAATGACTGGTATACAAGGACACCCAGGTCCCTCTGTACATTGACACTTCCCAAGCCATCACCATTTAAATAATATTTTGCCCTTATGTTTTTCCTACCAAAGTGGATAACTTCACATTTATCCATGTTATATTGCATCTGCCATGTGTTTGCCCACTCACTCAACCTATCTAAATCTCCTTGCAGCGTCTTTGCATCCTCCTCACAACTCAATCCCACCTAGTTTTGTGTCATCAGCAAACTTGGAAATATTACATTTGGTTCCCTCATCCAAATCATTTATATATATTGTGATAGCTGGGGCCCAAGCACTGATCCCTGTGATACCCCACTAGTCACTGCCCGCCACCCCGAAAAAGACCCATATTCCTACACTGGGGGATAACTCCCCTGCTCTTCCTTCAATAGTGCCATGGGATCTTTTACATCCACCTGAGAGGGCAGACGGGGCCTTGGTTTAACGACTCATCTGAAGGGCCCGATTTAACGGGCTGGTGGCCCATTTAAAATTTACAAGCCAGAGAGCCGACTGTGTGGGACCTCCAGAGTGCCGCACAGCTTAAAGAGAACATTGTCTCTGACAGTGCAGTGCTCCCTCAGTACTGCCCCTCCAAGAATGCTGTGCTCTCTCAGTACTGTCCCTCTAACAGTGCAGTGGAGGCACCCTCAGTAATGCTCCTCTGACAGTGCAGCACTCCCTCAGTACTGCCCCTCCGATCGTGCGGTGCTCCCTCAGTTCTGCCCCTCCGATAGTGCGGTGCTCTCTCAGTACTGCCCCTCTGACAGTGCGGTGCTCTCTCAGTACTGCCCCTCCGACAGTGCGGCGCTCCCTCAGTACTGCCCCTCCGACAGTGTGGTGCTCTCTCAGTACTGCCCCTCCGACAGTGCGGCGCTCCCTCAGTACTGCCCCTCCGATAGTGCGGTGCTCCCTCAGTACTGCCCCTCCGACAGTGCGGTGCTCTCTCAGTACTGCCCCTCCGACGGTGCGGCACTCCCTCAGTACTGCCCCTCCGACAGTGCAGAGCTCCCTCAGTACCGCCCCTCTGACAGTGCAGCGGACTCCCTCTGTACTGCCCCTCCGACAGTGCAGTACTCCCTCAGTACTGCCCCTCCGACAGTGCGGCGCTCCCTCAGTACTGCCCCTCCGACAGTGCAGCACTCCCTCAGTACTGCCCCTCCGACAGTGCAGCGCTCCCTCAGTACTGCCCCTCCAACAGTGCGGAGGTCCCTCAGTTCTGCCTCTCCGACAGTGCAGCACTCCCTCAGTACTGCCCCTCCGACAGTGCAACGGACCCCCTCTGTACTGCCCAGGAGTCTTAGGAGTGGGACTTGACCCCACAACCTGTGGCTCAGAGGCAAGAGTGCTACCCACTGAGGCACGGCTGACACAGTAGTGATAAATGCCCATTTGAGTGAGATATCAGAGGGCACTGCAGGAACTGTATCCCAGAAAGAATCAGGAGCGGAGGAGAAGCAGCAGGCAGTGTTTCAGCTGTGTCGCTGTGGGTAGTACTTGAGTCTTTGAATCAGAAGGTTGTGGGTTCAAGTTCTACCCCAGGCACTTGACCAAAATAAAATCTAGGCTGACACTCCAATGCAGTGCTGAGGGAGGGCTGCACTGTTGGAGGTGCAGTCTTTTGGATGGGGTCCCGTCTGCTCTATCAAGTGGATGTAAAATATCCCAGGGCACTATTTTGAAGAAGTGCAGGAGTGTCCTGGGCAATATTTATCCTTCAATCAACATAACAAAGAACAGATTATCTGGTAATTATCAGGTTGCCGTTTGTGGGAGCTTGCTGTGCGCAAATTGACCACCACGTTTCCCACATTACAACAGTGACTACACTACAAAAGTGCTTCATTGGCTGTAAGGCACTTTGAGATATCCGGTGGTCGTGAAAGGTGATAAGTTTTCGTTGCGACTTTAGAAAGACACACAGGCTCTAAGGTGACTGATAACTTCAGGAAGCCTGTCAGGAGACTGACTTGTTCCCTCGTTATTGTTGTAAAACAGCAAAACAGTAGTGGAGCTAGATATATATACACTTCTCCCTCCTTAATGAATAAGTAATTATAACAAACAATATGAATGCAAGTCTTTCTTTCGAAACTGGAAGTAAAAAGCAGGGCTCGGGCTGCGATCTTTTGCTCTGGCCTCCATCAGATGATATATATCCACATTAGGGGAAATGAAGTAAAAGATCTCCAAGTTTGATGTTGCAGATTCGATTTTCCTGTGGAATGATGATAAACTATACCGTTCTAAAGCGAGACTCAGAGCACGGTAGTGTTTTACTCTGATGTATCACGTCTTTGACACCAAGCTGACGGCTGATTCCAGATTAAAAAGCATTTTCTCACTCCAGTTTTCTAAGCAGCCGTTGATGAATGTGTAATGATTCATGAACCTGTTCCTCAGCATAACACAAATGTAATTCTTCGATTCTGTGAACACAGTCGGATCAATTCTAATAGAGTTATTTAAAATTAGCTTAGGGTCACTCCCCAACACACTGCGCCCAGTGTTACAAATCAATACTAATCTGAATAGCTCTCTGCTGTAACCAGGAGTGATTCGATCCAGGGTTATTAGCTCGCTTCCACACAACAGTGTGGAAAAGAAACAATAATGTGTTTCTTTTTCATTTTCTTCAAAGGAAGGATTTTTAAAATATTGATTCGTTTTTCTTTTAAAAAAAAACATTTTCTTTTGGGGAAGCTGCAAGGAGTTCGAGTTGAAGCCGGGTGAAGAGAATCTGATGGGGCCTACTGACTGCCCGCTACTGCTTTTGGTGTCAGCCGTGGCTCAGTGGGTAGCACACTCGCCTCTGAGCCAGGAGGTTGTGGGTTCAAGTCCCACCCCAGGGACTTGAGCACATAAATCTAGGCTGACACTCCCAGTGCAGTGCTGAGGGAAGTGCCGTTTTCGTCATCAAGGCCCAAGTCAGTGATTGGAGCGTGGGCTGATACAGCAGGAGTGGCGAGCGATTGATGTGATCGGGGCCCAGGAGAGGCATAAGTTCGGGGCCAGGGACCCAGGGGCAGCACGGGCCAGCCCACACTGCGATATGTTTGCGCACTGGGCCTGTGCAGCAGAGCTGGTCTCCAGTCGCCTTGGGTAATCCTTGTCACTGGACCAAGACCTAGCGCTGTCAAGCCCATGTGGTGGCTGGTGTGCAACGGCCACCACATGTTAAAAAAATCCATGCACAGTCATCTTCTACCCTTGAGGATGTAGTTTGGATCCTTCATTGAGACACCTGTGAACTCATCCTTTTTAGGCGTGGAAGCAAGTCATCCTTGTTTCGAGGGATCGCCTATGATGATAGATGATGTTTGGATGAGATGGTTCAGCCGTCATCTTATTGAATGGTGGAGCAAGCCCATGGGGCCAAATGGTCTACTCCTGCTTTATGTTAAACCGAGGCCCCATCTGCCCTCTGAGGTGGACGTAAAAGATCCCACTATTTTGAGGAAGAACAAGGGAGTTCTCCCTTGTGTCCTGGGGCCAATATTTATCTCTCAACCAACATCATTAAAAACAGGTGATCTGATCATTGTCATGCTGCTGTTTGTGGGATCTTGCTGTGTGCAAATTGGCTGCCGCATTTCCCACATTACAACAGTGACTACATACCAACAGTGCCTCATTGTCTGTAAAGTGCTTTGGGATGTCCTGTACTTGTGAAAGGCACTATAGAAATGCAAATTTTTCTTTCAAGCTAGAACTGGCATTCAATCTGTACAGTCTCTGATTTGAGAGGAGGAACTGAATGGAACCCTGAGTGAAGGTGTGACTCCGTGGTTAACCCCAACACACAACACATGAAGAGGCCCTTTGGTCCATCTAGCCTGTCCCACACAACTGCGATGTCTTATGCAGCAGAGTATATGCACTCGTCGTGCCCACCTCCCCCACCCCCCCCAAAAGCCATGTGATCTCTCCGGAGGGGCGAAAGGAACAGTTAAAAATCCAGGCCAAGTAGGTGTTAGAACTTGCTTTGTATCAGCTGTCCCATCAACGTTAATCATAACGGGGCTGAAGTTCAGCACCCCACAAAATGGCTCTTACTGCCCGAAAGTGGTGGCCACAGGGCGGTGTTGAATGGCCGCCAATTTGGAGTTGAATGGCCACCGTTGGCAAAATTCTTCTTGGTGGTATTTATGGCGGTCCCCACTTCAGCCCCGCTGTTGCCGACCCCTCCGAAGTGCGTCATCAAAGCTGTACCTCAATCAAAATTCAGGGCAAAAAATCTTCAGGCTGCCAAGCGGTGCCCCCGACAGTTTTTTCTGTCGGTGCGCTGTGTATTCGAATTGAGTTATTCAAGGGGAGGGCGCACTGCCGCGGCCGCCATTTTATATTTCTTGTCGGCCGACTGCCAGGTCAACCCGACAGTTATGCCCCCGGGTTCGGCCGGGCCGCCAACAGGCAGCCTGTCACTCTCTTGGGTGCCAGGCCGCTGGCCCAGCCGAAACCCTCCCTTGGTGGCCCAGTAGGCCGAACTTAAATAATCGCAGAGCTCGCCGCGGCGCTCCCCCTTTAAGTGAAGGGGCAGGACGTGGTGACATACACGTGTCATGATGTCATCAGCACCAGCCCGGAGACTTTGTCCCGCCTCCACTTCCGCCCCGCTAGAATGCTCACCATTATGACCAACTTCCAGTCCGCTCGGAAAAAAATGACAAAGAACTGAATTTCGCTCAAGAGGCCACCTTTATCCACCGTGGTGGTGAAAACACATCAAAGTGACTTGTTTCGGGCAGTGCTGAATTTCTACCCCAATATCTGTAAGCCATTGTCCAATTAGGATATGCTAATATTGGCGATTAGCTGGGACAATGGGGAGTAGCAAATAGCAGACAGGATGGCTTCATCCCACATGAGGTGCGAGTATCAGATTGGCCAGAACAATGGAAGCAGTAACAAATTAACTATCTGGGATTGTCCAGGTCATCTCCTGTTCCCTTGTAATGCCAAGGCAGGATACGTCAGGCTATTAGATTGGTAGTTAAACCATCAAAATGGCTATTATGTCAGGACCAGTGCACACTCTGGGCATCATGTGATAGGACTCACATAAAAGGGGACTGTACTTTCAGGATGCCTGGAAAGTTTTTGAACATGTGACAGATGACAAAACAGGGATGCAAAATAACAGCTTTCTTGTTGGAAGTCCAACACCGGTGGAGGCCAAGGCTAATCACCTTGGGTCTGCAGGAAACCAGGTTGTACGAGTCTATTGTATAACCGTGATAGTTATTATACTATTGGGACTGGATTTCCGGTCTTTTGCCGCCCCTCTTAGTGCTCCAGAGGGGCGGCAATGGCGGAGGAAAGCACTTGCGCCTGGGCGGCCAGCTCCCAGCGCCCCGCTGGGACATTCGGTGTCGGGTTCATGGGGGCATGGAGCAGTACCGCCCGGGAGAGGCGAGCCAGTGTGCAACGCCCCCTGGTTGCAACACTGGCTCGATATTTGGATCGCGCCTGCTCCGTAGCGCCTCCTAGTGGGAATGCCCGTGAAGGCTGGCGTTGCGAGCTGTAGCGGCCACAGTGAGTGAAGGATTGTCTACCTCAGGTAAGTATGATTGCTTTTCTTTATTTTAGTTTTGCCCCCTCCCCGAGCCCCCTCTTATGGCGCTCCGAGGCCGGCTGTTTATGTCGGGATTTTCCCTTGCTCAGCCGGTCAAGCGCCCTCAGAGGTGTGCAACACCTCCCGTAGCGCCCCGCTCCAAACTCTGGGCCCAGCTGGTGAACCTTGCGACGGCAGACGCAACACATTTTCCGACACAAACTGTACCACTTCGCCCGGGACACCGCCCCAACTGAGACACGACTGAATTTCTCCCCCCTGGCATCGGAGTACTTAACTTTCACTTGGACAAAACGCCTGAGCCTGAACCACGAGGAACCATTTAATTGAGTTAAGAGATTTTCTCACAGTAGGGAAAAATAAAACCTGGGAACTTCCTCTTTGGCCCCATTGGGTCATCACAATATGCCCAGGTGACCACATTGACCCTGATTAATGACCATAAAGGTATGATTTTTGACAAGGGTTGCGTTTGTATTCATTTAAACGGTCTCAAATAGATAAAAATTGCAGGTACAAATTGCCCATGGTATCTTTCCCAGCACATACTTTAAATTCTTTATAAAAACTCTGCTTTACTAAGCCCTAAGCAATCAGCAGTGAGACTGCAGAGCTGTTTGGCGTTGAATCTACATTAATAACACATCTTGTGACTGGAAAATGTTGGCTGCATCCAGACAGTCAGTGATTTATGAAGACGTCGCTGGATAAAGTACCTCATGTGGAATAAATAAACATATTTTAAGCCTTTTGGAAGTACAGTAAACAGTTTGGAGGATGGCAGCAGACTTCAAGAGGACATAAACAGACTGGTGAAATGAGCAGACACATGACAGATGAAATTTAACGCAGAGAAGTGTGAATTGATGCATTTCGGAAGGAAGGATGAGGAGAGGCACTATGAACTAAATGGCCCAGTTTTGAAGGCGCTGCAGAAATATTGAGACCTGGGGGTGTCCGTATACAAATCTTTGAAGGCTTCAGGACAATTTGAGAAGGCCGATAAAAAAGCATATGGGATCTTGGGCTTTATAAATAAAGGAATAGTCGACAAAAGCAAAGAAATTATGCTAATCGTTATTAAATCAGTGGTTAGACCTCAGCTAGACTATTGAGTCCAATTCTGCGGATCATATTTTAGGAAGGATGGCAAGGGATTGGAGACAGTGTTGAGGAGATTTATTAGAATGGTCCCAGGGATGAGGGGATTCAAACTCCCAGGGCAGGTACAGCATGGGTTAGATACAGAGAAAAGCTCCCTCTACACTGTTCCATCAAACACTCCCAGGGCAGGTACAGCATGGGGTTAGATACACTGTAAAGCTCTCTCTACACTGTCCCATCAAACACTCCCAGGGCAGGTACAGCACGAGTTAGATACACTGTAAAGCTCCCTCTACACTGTCCCATCAAACACCCCCAGGGCAGGTACAGCACGGGTTAGATACAGAGTAAAGCATCCTCTACACTGTCCCATCAAACACCCCCAGGGCAGGTACAGCACGGGTTAGATACAGAGTAAAGCTCCCTCTACACTGTCCCATCAAACACCCCCAGGGCAGGTATAGCACGGGTTAGATACAGAGTAAAGCTCCCTCTACACTGTCCCATCACACACTCCCAGGGCAGGTACAGCACGGGTTAGATACAGAGTAAAGCTCCCTCTACACTGTCCCATCACACACTCCCAGGGCAGGTACAGCATGGGGTTAGATACTGAGTAAAGCTCCCTCTGCACTGTCCCATCACAAGGAGCTAATACTTGCAGAAGATGCTGGTTCAGTCCGAGTTGGAGTACTGAGTATAGCTCTCGCCACACTATAATCATGGGGAGTTCTCTCAATGGAGGAGGTGCAGTGAAAGACAATGACATTAATACCTTGGATTAGGCACCCTAGCTACATGGAGACACGAACATTTACACAGGAGAAATGCTCAGAGGAGAACTACTGAGGTATTCAACTGTATACATGGTTGCAATCCCAAACTCTGCAACAAGAGGACATTGACTCAATCTCATATACGGAAAAGCAACAGATCATTTAGATTTAAATACAGACAATGCTGGAAATTCTCAGCAGATTAGGCAGCATCCGTGGAGAGGGATACAGTGTAGCATTAATTGCCCATTGATAGCGGCATGGAGTACACACCATAGAATGTTAGCTGTGGCCACTTGCCTCTGAGTCAGAAGGTTGTGGGTTCAAGTCCCACCCCAGCGACTTGAGCACATAAATCTAGGCTGACACTCCCAGTGCAGTGCTGAGGGAGTGCTGCACTGTCGGAGGTGCCATCTTTCGGATGAGACGCTAAACCGAGGCCCCGTCTGCTCTCTCAGCTGGATGTAAAAGATCCCATGGCACTATTTCAAAGAAGAGCAGGGGAGTTATCCCCGGTGACCTAAGCCAATATTTATCCCTCAATCAACATCACTAAAACAGATTGTCTGGTCATTTATCACATTGCTGTGTGTAGAAGCTTGTTGTGCGCAAATTGGCTGCCACATTTCCTGCATTACAACAGTGACTACATTTCAAATGCACTTCATTGGCTGTAAAGTGCTTTGAGATGTCCGGTGGTCGTGAAAGGCGCTATATAAATGTAATTTTTTTTTTAGAAACAGACCATTCAGCTCAACTAGTCTGTGCTGGTGTTTATACTCTACAGAAATCGCCTCGCATTCCAGCTACCTCATCCCAGTCTTTCAGCCTATCTTCCAATTCCTTTTCTCTCCTGTACTCATCTTGTTTCTGTTTGAAAGCATCTAAACTATTCTCTTCTACTAATCCCTGTGACAGCGAATTCCACATTCTAACCACTCTCTGGGCAAAGATATTTCTCCTTATTTCCCTATTGGATTTATTAATAACTGTCTTGTATTTATGGCCCCTCATTTTGGGTTCTCCCACACGTGGATACATTCATTCCCCATCTACCTTGATCAACCCATGCATAATTTTAACGACCTCTGTCAGGGGCGAAGGGTGGGGGGCATAGTCTCAAAATAAGGGGCCGGACTTTTAAGACTGAGTTGAGGAGCAATTTCTTCACTCAGAGGGTAGTAAATCTTTGGAATTCTCTGCCCCAAAGGACTGTGGATGTTGAGTCGTTGAGTATCTTCAAGGCTGAGATAGATAGATTTTTGGGCTCCAGGGGAATCAAGGGAAATGGAGATCGGGCGGGGAAGTGGAGTTGAGGTCGAAAATCAGCCGTGATCTTATTAAATGGCAGAGCAGGCTCGAGGGGCCGTATGGCCTACTCCTGCTCCTAGTTCTTATGTTCTTATGTTTAGGTCATTTGGCCCGATAATGTTGTGGTGGGCCACCCGCGTTGAACTGCGACATCCCTTGTGGTGCTGCCATGATGATGTTAGGTGGGGAATTCCAGGATTCCGATGATGAGGAAGGGACGGTGACCTATGTCCAAGTCAAAATGGTGTGTGACTTGGAGGGAAACTTTGATGGTGTCCTCATAAAATTGTGGCTGACAACCTTCTCAGTGGTAGGAGTTGCAAGAGAGGGAGAAGCGTAGTATCGTAGTATCCTTTGTGCATTGGTGCAGTGCATCCTGTGGATTGTACTTACCGCAGTCACAGTGTGCGTAGGAACAGTGTACTGTAAGTTTGACTTCAAGGCTGGTGGGGGAAATCCCCTGAAACATGCCTAAAATGGAGTTTTTGCTTAAACGTTGACCGCACAAAATGGAGTTCAGCTGTTGAAATGGATGCTGGGTAAAGGCTTTTGGACATGGAGCTCGGAAGATAATTTTGCTGTAAAATATTCTAAGCTAAAGGCCCAAAAGCAATTAAAGCCTTAAAACTTCTAGGTTAATGGCACCAGGAAGATCTGTGTTTATACTACAGACACTTCTTACTAGCCTGAGATCCCATTATCCCGAGCCCAGGCCTCGGGTAGAACATCTAATGGAGAGGAAATATCACCTCACACATTTGTGTGAAAGAAAATGACTGAAGACAGGCAAGATCAGTGGGGGAGGGGGTTCATAAAACTCAGAGACACAAAGGGCGAGATATTCGTTCGTGCCCAGTTTGGGGGGCGGTAACAGCGGCAAAGCGTGAATTCCTGAGTCGGGCCCAGAAGTCCAGCCCCGCGAGCTGTATTGGGCTTACCACCCCCGAGAGGAAGTGGAGTGCGAAATCTCGCGCTGCAGTTCCTCTTAGGGGAGGGACCGGGACGCAATGGCATGCAACGTTTCCGGCGCTACGCGGCGGATTGTGTAGCGCTGGCGGGTGGTCAGGGCCCCTCCCCATCCATTAAAGGGGAGGGGCCGCGCTGCCGACTCTGCAGGTGGGAAATGGGGTTCATCGCTGGACCACCGTGGGGGGGGGCGCGGGGTGCGGTGGGGGAACAAGATCGTGGCACGGACACGGACCCCGCAATCTACAAACAAGAAGGCCGCGATCGGTAAGTCGGCCATTTTGTTTATTTTCTGCCGCACTTTCCCATTAATTTCCGCCCGCGAGCGGCCTACAGCCCAGTATGCGGCCCATGCAGCTGTTGTTGGCATCGCCCAGCGCAGTTTCACGGGATGCTGCCGAATTTTTACTCCAGGGCGAAAACGAGCCACCACACACAGTGATGACCTCAGCATCACCGCAGCAGCAGCCCGGGGTGCTACCGGTACATACGGGGTGCTACCCATTACTGCTGCCGCTAACCTGTCCTGGAATTTCATGGGTGTCTGTAGCGGCGGCACGCGCCAGCAGAAAGTCATCTGCGCCCCGCTAACGGGAGGCGTGAATGACCCAAATATTTCCCCCTCAGTCTGTTACTGGGGGAAAACCCATGACCCATCATCATCATCATCATAGGCAGTCCCTCGAACGAGGATGACTTGCTTCCAATGAGTTCACAGATGTTTCAATTGTTATGTATGTCAACATTGCAACTGTATAAGACTTGCCACCAGAGGGCGCAACTGTTGGAGGCCCAAGGGTCACCTGCACACCTCGTGCAAGGGAGTATAAAAAGTTGTCTGCTATGCTGCTTAGGCACTCTGGAGTTGTATTAAAGAGACTAAGGTCACATCAATTTTAACTCAAAGTACTCAGTCTTGTGGAGTTCTTCCATACTTAACAATTGGCGATGAGTAACAAATTATGAACTTTCATGCGGTCATGGCTACCGTTGGTATTTTAGAGAGATTTGCAGTGGGAGATGATTGGGAAGTCTTTGTTGAGTGTCTCGACCTGTACTTCGTGGCCAACGAGCTGGGTGGGGATGATAAAGTGATCAAGCGCAGGGCAATACTCCTCACCGTGTGTGGGTCCATATACGGTCTCATCAAGAATCTGCCAGCACTGGAGAAACCAGCGGAGAAGACATATATAGAGTTGTGTACACTGGTTCGGAACCACTTCAAGCCGAAGGAGAGCAGCTTAATGGCCAGGTATCACTTCTACATTCACCACCGCTCCGAGGGCCAGGATGTGGTGAGTTATGTCGCCGACCTGAGACGCCCTGCAGGAACTTGCGAATTTGCTGGATTTTTGGGGCAAATGCTGCAGGACTTTTTTGTGCTTGGCATCGGCCACGAGGTCATTCTTCGCAAACTGCTGTCCGCCGAATCCCGAGACCTGAGCAAGGCCATCACGATAGCCCAGGCATTCATATCCACGAGCGATAACACCAGACAGATATCTTTCTGGCATCGAAGCTCACAGGCAAGTACTGTGCATAAAATAACGTCGCTAGCAGGCAAAACTGCACATGGCAGGGCCTACACGTCTGCAGCTGCAAGACCTAGAATAACTCAGAGTCCGCCATCGGGTGTGAATGCAAATCCATTAGCACCATGTTGGCGCTGCGGGAGTAATCATCGAGCCCATCAATGTCGATTCCAGCACTATGTGTGCAAAGGCTGCGAAACAATGGGGCACCTCCACCAAATGTGAAAGAGTGCTGCACGTGGCAGAGTCGGCAAAGGATGATCGATCTGGCATGGATCACACAGAAACAAGAGAGGCAACTCAACCCGAGGAAGAAGTGTATGGGGTACACACCTTCACCACCAAGAGCCCTCTCATCAATCTGAAAGTCAAATTGAACGGTATTCCGGTATCAATGGAGTTGGACACGGGGACGAGTCAGTCAATTATGTGCCAGAAGGCTTTTGAGAAACTGTGGGGCAACAAAGCACAAAGGCCCAAACTGAGGCCGATTCAGACAAAGCTGCGCACCTACACCAAAGAGCTCATACCAGTCATTGGCAGTGCGTCAGTTAAGGTATCATACGATGGAGCTGTACATGATTTATCACTTTGGATTGTACCAGGTGATGGCCCAATGCTATTCGGCATAAGCTGGCTGGGAAAGATTCGATGAAACTGGGACGACATCAAAGCACTATCTTCAGTGGATGATGCCTCGTGTGCCCAAGTGCTGAGCAAGTTTCCGTTGCTATTTGAACCAGGCATCGGAACATCACAGGCGCCAAGGTGCAGATCCATCTAGTCCCCGACACAAGGCCCGTTCATCACAAGGCTCGAGCGGTTCCATATATGATGAGGGAGAAAGTCGAGATCGAACTGGATAGACTTCAACGAGAGGGAATCATATCGCCAGTTGAGTTCAACAAGTGGGCCAGTCCAATTATTCTAGTGTTGAAAAGCGATGGCACGGTCAGAATCTGTGGAGACTATAAGGTAACGATCAACCGAGTCTCGTTACAAAACCAATACCCGCTACCCAAGACGGATGACCTGTTCGCAACCTTAGAGGGGGGGGAAGTCATTCACCAAGTTGGACCTAACCTCCGCCTATATGACACAGGAGCTGGCTGAATCTTTGAAAAGATTGACACGCACAAAGGACTGTTTATATACCACAGGTGCCCTTTTGGGATTCGCTCGGCTGCTGCCATCTTCCAGAGGAACATGGAGAGTCTGCTGAAATCGGTTCCGTGCACCATTGTGGAATATTGTGTTCAGTTTTGGTCTCCTAATCTGAGGAAGGATGTTCTTGGTATTGAGGGAGTGCAGTGAAGGTTCACCAGACTGATTCCAGGGATGGCTGGACTGACATATGAGGAGAGACTGGATCAACTGGGCCTTTATACACTGGAGTTCAGAAGGATGAGAGGGAAGGTTCTGACAGGATGGGACAGGTTAGATGCGGGAAGAATGTTCCCAATGTTGGGGAAGTCCAGAACGAGGGGACACAGTGTTAGGATAAGGGGTAGGCCATTTAGGACTGAGATGAGGAGAAACTTCTTCACTCACAGAGTTGTTAACCTGTGGAATTCCCTACCGCAGAGAGTCGTTGATGCCAGTTCATTGGATATATTCAAGAGGGAGTTGGATGTGGCCCTTACGGCTAAAGGGATCAAGGGGTATGGAGAGAAAGCGGGAAAGGGATACTGAGGTGAATGATCAGCCATGATTATAATAAATGGTGGTGCAGGCTCGAAGGGCTGAAAGGCCCACTCCTGTACCTATTTTCTATGTTTCTATGTTTCTAAGTCGACATCCTGATCACCAGTCGTGTCACCACCGAACACCTGCACAACCTGGAAGAGGTTCTAAGTCGACTAGACAGAGTGGGACTCAGGCTGAAACGCTCCAAGTGTGTTTTCCTGGTGCCAGAGGTCAAATTTTTGGGGAGAAAGATTGCGGCAGACGGCATCAGACCCACAGACTCAAAGACAGAGGCCATCAAGAATGCACCCAGACCACAGAATGTGATGGAGCTGCATTCGTTCCTGGGACTCCTCAACTATTTTGGTAACTTTCTAACTGGGTTAATCATTTTGCTGGAATAGTTGCACATTTTGCTACGTAAGGGTGGTGACTGAGTTTGGGGTAAATCTCAAGAGACAGCCTTTGAGAAGGGCAAAAACCTAGTTTGTTCTAATAAGTTACTTGTACTGTATGACCTGTGTAAACAATTAGTGCTAGCTTGAGATGCATCTTCGTATGGGTTCGGTTGTGTGATACAGCAAACCAATGTATCAGGCAAATTTCAACCGGTTGCATACGCACCTGGAAGTCTGTCTAAAGCTGAAAGAGCCTACAGTTTGGTCGAGAAAGAGGCATTAGCATGTGTATATGGGGTTAAGAAAATGCACCAATATCTATTTGGACTTCGGTTTGAGCTTGAAAATAACCACAAACCGCTCATTTCACTGTTTTCAGAAAGCAAAGGTATAAACACCAATGCTTCATCCCACATCCAAAGATGGGCAATAACATTGTCCGCCTATGATTATGTTATCCGCCACAGACCAGGCACGGAGAACTGTGCTGATGCCCTCAGTTGGCTACCATTGCCCACTACCGGGTGGAAATGGCGCAGCTCGCAGACTTACTTCTGGTCATGGATGCTTTTGAGAGCGAAGGGTCACCCATCACTGCTCGCCAGATCAGGACCTGGACCAGCCAGGATCCTGTGCTATCACTTGTAAAAAGTTGTGTCCTCAATGGGAGCTGGTCGGCCGTTCCCGGGGGAATGCAAGATGAAATTAAACCATTTCACCGACGCAAAGTTGAAATGTCCATCCAGTCAGATTGTTTCTTATGGGATAATCATGTGGTTTGCCAAAAAAAGGCAGGGAAACGTTTATTTGCGACCTACACAATATCCACCCAGGCATAGCCAGGTCGCATGTTTGGTGGCCTGGCATTGACTCGGACTTAGAGTCATGCGTACAGCAGTGCAACACGTGCTCACAATTGAGCAATGCACCAAGGGAGGCTTCATTGAGTCTGTGGTCATGGCCCTCCAAACCATAGTCCAGGATTCACATAGATTTTGCTGGCCCTTTTCTCGAAAAGATGTTTTTAGTTGTAGTGGATGCTTACTCTAAATGGATTGAAAGCGTAACCATGTCATCCAGCACATCCACTGCCACCATTGAAAGCCTCCGGGCTATGGTCGCCACCCATGGCATGCCCGGCATCCTTGTCAGTGGCAATGGACCATGTTTCATCAGTTCGGAATTCAATGAGTTCATGACCCGCAATGGCATCAAGCATGTCAGGTCTGCCCCGTTTAAGCCCGCATCCAACGGTCAAGCGGAACGGGCAGTCCAAACTGTCAAGCAGAGCTTGAAACGCATAACGGAAGGCTCCTTGCAGACCTGCTTATCTCGGGTTCTGCTCAGCTACCGGACGTGACCCCACTCGCTCACTGGGGTTCCCCTGCAGAATTGTTAATGAAGAGAGCACTCAAAACCAGGCTCTCCCTAGTCCTCCCGGATATAAATGATCATGTAGAGACCCGGCGCCACCGGCAAAACATGTACCATGTTCGCACGGCTGTATCGCGTGACATTGATGTTAACGACCCTGTGTTTGTCCTTAATTACGGTCATTGTCCTAAATGGGTTGCTGGCACTGTCTTGGCCAAGGAGGGGAATAGAGTGTTTATAGTCAAACTTGGTAGTCTGTCGTATCCAACAAAGACGTTGATGTGCTAAACATCAATGGCATGTGTCTTCAAGTGGCTGTATAGGCCAATTCTGGATGCACATAGTCTCTTGCACGTCGGATAAGGTAAGTTCGATGTGCCTGATGCTGACAGTACTGCCACCTGATGTCGTCTATCTCTAGTGTCCCGCAGACGTTGACATCAGCTTTCTTCGAAGGTCTGACAGGCAGTCCTCGTGAGAGTTCGCCACTGAATTTTATTAGCTGCTGTAGTCTCGAGGTCCTTTGGTCGGATGCCACAGTACTGGAGGTTAGCCTTGATGTAATCTTTGTAGCGCTTGCGGGGGCACCCCTGGTGTCTTAGACCTTCACAGAGCTCGCCGTGAAGAAGCTGACGAGGGATCCTTGACTCATCCATGCGGATGACATGTCCAGCCCACCGGAACTGGGCTCGCATGATCATCACCTCGATGCTAGTTGATTGTGCTCTCTCCAGAACCTCAAAGTTTGACACCCAGTCTTGCCAGCGTATGTGGAGTATAGATCTGAGACTGCGCTTATGAAAAGCTTCCAACTTTTTGATGTGATGCCTGTAGGGTGTCCAGGTCTCACATCCATAAAGGAGAGATGAGAGAACGACTGCTCTATACACCAACAGTTTAGTTGACAGTCGGATGTGGTGGTGACTCAACACCTTAGTGCGCAAGCGACCAAGTGCCTGGCTGGCTTTACAGATCCTTGCATCAATCTCCTTGTCCAAGGACCCATCACTTGATATGGTGCTGCCAACGTACTTGAAGCTGTCCACTGACTTTAGTTGTATACTGCCAATGGAGACTGTTGGAGCAGGTGCTGTGGTGCCAGGGGCAGGCTGATAGAGAACCTCGGTTTTACTAAGGCTGATGGTTAGGCCAAACAGTTCTGTTGCCTCAGCAAATTTGCTGTGTATGAATTGTAGGTCACTCTCCTTGTGTGCCATAAGGGCGCAGTCGTCAGCAAAGAGTGCCTCTAGGATAAATCATTTCCATACTTTGGTCTTTGCAGCAAGGCAGCGGAGGTTGAACAGTGAACCATCTAATCGATATTTCAGGTAGACCCCAAACTCCAAGTCTTTTATGGCATAGTTCAAGATGCAGGTAAAGAATAGGTTGAACAGAACTGGAGCGAGTACACAACCTTGTTTCACTCCATTTGAGATGGCAAATGGGGCCGTGGGTGTGCTGTCTGAGAGCACTTCACCTATCATGTTGTCATGAAACAGCTCAATGATGTGGACAAACTTCCTTGGGCACCCAAGTTTTGTCAAGATTGACCACAGTGCTGCTCTGTTGACAGTATCAAAGGCCTTGGTGAGGTCAATAAATACAGCGTACAGGTCCATGTTCTGCTCAATGCACTTCTCCTGCACTTGTCTGAGTGCAAAGATCATGTCCGCTGTGCTCCGACCAGGTCAAAAGACACATTGTGTTTCTGGAAGATTTACTTCTGAGGCACTAGCTATGAGTCGGTTCAGTACTATGCGGGCAGTGATCTTCCCAGCAATGGACAGAAGCCACAGTCTGCTTTGTTGCTCTTGTTCTTGTAGAGGGAAACTATCATAGCATCATGGAAGTCCTGTGGCATGTCTTCATCTTCCCAGATGCTAGTTATTATGTCATGAAAGACCTCGCGAGTTGCTGGGCCCACTGCCTTGTAGATTTCAGCAGGGATTCCATCCTTTCCTGGAGCTTTTCCAGTAGTCATCTGGTTGATGGCTTTCTTTATTTCATCCATGCTGGGAGGAAGATCAAGATCTTCTTTGATAGGTTGCTGGGGTATGGAGTCAAGTGCTTCTTCGTTCACTGTTGAAGGTCGATTAAGAAGATTACTGAAGTGTTCTCTCTACCTCTCATTTATGCCAGTCCTGTCTTTGATCAAAGTGCTACCATCTGCTGAAAGGAGTGGAGTAGTGCTGGGTTTTGATGGTCCATAGACTGACTTGATGGCACTGAAGAACATCTTGGTATTGTGAGTTTCAGCATAATGTTCTACTTCCTCTGCTTTCGTCTGCCGCCATTTATCTTGCATCTGGCGAAGGTCTCTTTGTGCTTTGCTCTGCATGTGTCTGTAGCGGTCCCTCTTGGAAATTGAGGAATGGTCATTTTGCCATTCTAGGTATGCTTTTTTCTTTTCATCCACCATCTTGCAGATCTCAACGTTGTTTTCATCGAACCAGTCTTGGTGTACCTTCTTTTTAAGTCCAAGAGTTGTCTTTGCTGAGTCTGTCACCATCTCTTTGAGCTTTGTCCACTTCTGTGTGGTGTTGCCGGTGAGCGGTCTGTGAGACATCAGCCTGTTATCGAGGTCATCCTGGAACTGCTCACGGTAACACTGATGTTTCAGCCTGGCTGTGTTAAAGACACTTCTGCTCAGTTTTGGACGCTTGCGCTGAAGTGGAGCAATGTACAGCTGGAGAGTGGATCTGATAAGACGGTGATCTGTCCAGCATTATGCTCCCCGCATGGCTCTTGTGATCTTTACATCCTTGATGTTTCGCCTTCTTACAATGACATGGTCTATCATGTGCCATTGCTTAGACCTGGGGTGCATCCAAGTTGTTTTGTACTTGTCGGCCTGCCTGAATAGAGTATTTGTGATAGTCAAGTCTTTCCCCGCGCACATACTCAAGAGGAGGAGGCCATTACTGTTTAATTTTCCTGTGTCGTGCTGTCCAATGATTCCCTTCCAGTGCTTGCTGTCTTTTCCAACTCATGCATTGAAATCACCCAGGATGATCAACTTGTCCCCAGCAGGTGTGGACCTGACCAGTTTGTCTAGATCTTCATAGAAACTCTCTTTCATCTCATCGGGGCTTGGAAAGGTGAGTTCATAAGCACTTATAATGGTGATGTGGCGCTTGGCATTCAGGGGGAAACGCAGTTTCATAAGTCTTTCGTTAATCCCTTCAGGTAGATTCGGAAACTGTTGCATAAGAGAAGTCTTCACTGCTATGCTAACTAAGTGGATCTTATTCTCATTCACTGCCTTGCCTTTCCAATAGAAGGTGTAGCCGCTACCTAGTTCACTCACGCAGCCCTCCCCTGCAAGTCTTGTCTCACTCAGAGCCGCTATATCGATGTTATAACGCTGCAGCTCTCTTGCCATAAGGGCAGTCCTTCTTTCTGGTCTTGTAGTGTCAGCTCTGTCTAAGAATGTGTGAACGTTCCATTGTCCGAGAAGAAGTTTTCTTGAGTTATGAAGTTTTCGACTGTTGCTATATTTTCGACCGCAGAATGGGTTGAACTGCCAGCCACGGTATACTGGCCAGTTAATGGAAGGGCAGACAATATTTGGGCCACCTTTTCTAGGCCCCTCCCTTATAAAGAGTGAGCAGTGCTGTCCTAAAGAGGGCTGCTCAGTCACCTGGGGTGCTGCCGGGTTCCTCTGCTGCCCTGGATACAGAGTCAAACGACCACTTGCCCACAGGCCGCCTACGTGCAGGTTTGAGGCTACGACTCCCAGTGATCACCTCCACCTGTTGCTTCGTCCCACCCCCATCGCCGCAGGACTTGGTGTGTTGGATGATGGTTAGCACAAACCTGTGCATAGATGCTTTTAAAGTGGGAAGGCCGGTGCACAGGGGCGGTCCCACTCTCTCCTCCGCAGAAGCCGAGTTTCAGTGGCCCAAAATTTGGTACAACTGAAGACTTCGTTGGCTGCAGTGGATGGCCATGACGTCTTTCGTGCTCTGCCATGCCCTATACACTCCACAGTGCAATGCTGTTCCACCTTCATGGCCGTTGGATCAAACTTGATTTCCTCCGCCCAATCCACCGCCACAGAGTTCACATGCTGGGGTGAGCAGGTCCCGAAAATCACCAAGGGATAATACCCATCGGCTACTCTCATCTGGTTTAGCCTGCCTGTCGAAGCAGTTTACCGGGGTGTGGCCGCTGTGCATGCTGCAGCTACTTGGAGCCACAGATGAGAGTTGGATGCCAGGTGAGGACCACGGCAGAGGAACTACTCCAAAGAGCACGATAAGTCCACTGTCAGAGGTGCTACCCCTCTCAGACACCCCTATTGAATGGACAAATGTGCAGTAAGCATTTGGATCAAACCAAACTGCGGTTCACCAACAACCAGGGACAACCTGAAGA
This sequence comes from Pristiophorus japonicus, assembly GCF_044704955.1. Lineage (NCBI taxonomy): Eukaryota > Metazoa > Chordata > Chondrichthyes > Pristiophoridae > Pristiophorus > Pristiophorus japonicus. The sequence continues at coordinate 21,960,360 of NC_092000.1, read as the reverse complement.
GGACATCACCAACATCGACCACCAACACACACCCGACCAGCAATCGACCTCGCTGTCAATCAAGAGGATGAACCCACCATTCCCAACAGTCCTGTCAGACCAGCTGCGCCGCAGCGCAGAAATGGTCCGACCAACTCACCCATGCCAGAGTTTGAACTCAGACCATCAACCAGGGAGCGTAGGGCCCCGGATCATCTCAACTTGTAACTAATTTGTATCAAAGACTTTGGGGGGGCAGTGATGTTATGTATGTAAACATTGTTAATGTGTAAGACTTGCCACCAGAGGGCGCAACTGTTAGAGGCCCAAGGGTCACCTGCACACCTCGTGCAAGGGAGTATAAAAGGTTGTCTGCCATGCTGCTTAGGCACTTTGGAATTGTATTAATGAGACTAAGGTCACATCAGTTTTAGCTCACAGTACTCAGTCTTGTGGAATTCTTCCATACTTAACATCAATGAAGGACCTGATGTTCCAGTCCTGAACTTCAATTGAGGGGATGGAAGATGCCTGTGCATGGATTTTTTTAACGTGTGGTGACTGTTGCACGTCAGCCACCACACGGGCTGGACAGAGCTAGGCCTTTATCCAGTGCTAAGGGTTAACCAGGATGACTGGAGACCTGCTCTGCTGCACGGATCTAGAGGGCACACATATCGCAGTGTGGGCTGGCCCGTGCTGCCCCTGGGCCCTCGGCTCTTCTAGGCCCCGTACCCTCATTCACCGCACTTCCGCTACGATCTCTCGCTGCTCCTCCGCCACAAACATTCGCCGCACCTCCACCACGATCTCTCGCCGCTCTTCCGCACCAAACATTCGCCAAACCTCCATCATGATCACCCACCAAATCTCAGCCACGATTCTTCATTGCTCCTCTGCCCCGATCACTCAATGACAGCCACGAGACTCTACACTCATCAACATCAAGTGTGTGGAGCTGGCTTGCTGGACCAGCTGGACATTTCCTGCCCATCTATTTTATATGTTCATATGTCAGGCAATCAGTAATGATAGCAATAGTGGACAGTTTATTTAGAGAAGAGCCAGTTGTCTCTCATTGTCTTTGCAGGTTTAGACGTCGTTGCTCTGCAAGGACCCTAATCTACCAGCCGCAGAAAGGTGACTTTACAGATGCAGTGTATTCGAACAAGGAGTCAAATACCGAGTGACCCTGTGAGGCCGAGCCAGTCAATTGCAAGCAAATCAAAGTGTCACTTAACCGTCTAAGTGCCTGTGGTCAAAGAGAGGTGAGAGTGAAGCCAGCTCAGCTACTGTCGGTCGTGCATAAGGTGGCTTGAGATGGAACAGAAGATCCAAGCGGGGTGGATAACCCCACTGCCAAAAGGGCGAATCATCGTCTCTACAGTCCAGAAGCAAATGCCAATGTCCCAGGGAAAGAAGGTGTTAAGTATCAAATAACTCCACGAGGCTAAGTACGGTGAGCTAGTTCAGACATGAACTAACTCCAGTTTATTTACTCTCAAAAAATGAGGATTGAACTTGGCTTCCAACATTATATACACAGCTTGCACGTATATGTCAGTGACCAATGGGACTCCGATAGTCGTGCCTTCCGGTGGCAGGTAAAACCCAGTTAACATACATAACATCATTCCCCCCAAAGTCCTTAGTACAAGTTGTATTTACAAGTTGAGACGGTCCGGGGCCTTCCGCTCCTTGGTTGATCTTCTCAGTTTGAACCCAAGCTTGGGTGAGTTTGTAGGACCCTTGCTGCATTGCAGATCAGTCGCTCTGACAGGACTGTCGGGGATGGTAGGTTCGTCTTCGTGAATGACACAAGGGTCAACTGATGGTTGGATGTGTGTTGGTTGGTCGATGATGATGTCATCTTCAATTTATTCTGGGTTGTCTGTGAATCGCAGTTTGGTTTGGTCAATGTGCCTCTTGCACGTTTGGCCATTTAACAGTTTGACTACAAACACCCTGTCCCCTCCTTGGCCAAAGCCGTGCCAGCAACCCACTTTGGACCAGGACCATAATTCAGGACAGACACAGGGTCATGAACAGCAATGTCATGTGATACGGCCGCGCGATCATGGTACCATTGCTACCGTTGCCTTCTGATTTTGACGTGATCATTGAGATCCGGGTGTACAAGGGAGAGCCTGGTTTTGAGGCCATTCTTCATTAACAGCTCGGCAGGAGGGACCCCGTTGAGTAAGTGGGGTCTCGTCTGGTAATTGAGCAGAATGTGGGACAAGCGGGTCTGTAGTACCGTTAGACCCGGGTTTGAAAGGGGCAGACCTGACGTGCTTGATGCCATTACAGGTCATAAACTCATGTAACTCCGAACTGATGAAACACGGTCCGTTGTCGCTGACAAGGACTTCAGGTAGGCCATGGGTGGCAAACATGGCCCGGAGGCATTAAATAGTGGCTGTGGACGTGCTGGATAACATGATTACGCATTCAATCCATTTGGAGTAAGTGTCCACTATCCCTAAAAAGGTTTTGCCGAGAAAGGAGCCGGCAAAGTCTATGTGGATCCTTGATCACGGTTTGGATGGCCATGACCACAGACTCAGCGGAGCCTCCACAGGTGCGTTACTCAGTTGCATGCAAGTGTTGCACTGATGCACGCATGACTCCAAGTCCAAGTCAATGCCGGGCCACCAAATGTGAGACCTGGCAATGGCCTTCATCATGACAATGCCTGGGTGGGTACTGTGTAAATCTTGCACAAAAGTTTCTCTGCCTGTTTCTGGCATAACAACATGATTACCCCATAACAGACAATCAGACTGAATAGATAATTCATTTTTGTGGCGGCTATAAGGCTTAATTTCATCCTACATTTCCCTGGCAGACCAATTTCCATTTTGGACACACCTTTTTACGCTTGACAGTACAGGATCCTGGCTGGTCCACGTCCTAATTTGGCGAGCCGTAATGGGTGAGCCCTCGCTCTCGAAGGCGTCCATGACCAACAGCAAGTCTGCGGGCTGCGGCATTTACACTCCGGTTGTGGGCAATGGTGACCGGCTAAGTGCATCAGCACACTTTTCAGTGCCTGGTCTGTGGCGGATGACATAATCATAAGCGGATAATGTCAGTGCCCATCTTTGGATGCTGGATGAGGCATTGGTGTTTATACCTTTGCTCTCAGAAAACAATGAAATGAGTGGCTTGTGGTCTGTTTCAAGCTCAAACCGAAGCCCAAACAGGTATTGGTGCATTTTCCTAACCCCATATACACATGCTAAAGCCTCTTTCTCTACATAGTATAGGCTCTTTCAGCCTTAGACAGACTTCTGGATGCAACTGGTTGGAGTTTGCATGATACATTGGCTTGCTGGAGCACACAACCGACCCCATATGATGAGGCGTCACAGGCCAGCACTAACCGCTTACATGAGTCATGGTGTACCAGTAATTTATTGGAACATAGCAGTTTCCTGGCCTTCTCAAAGGCTCTGCCTTGAGATTTGCCCCAAACCCAGTCGTTACCCTTTCTCAGCAACATGTGCAAGGGCTCTATCAATGTGCTCAAACTAGGCAGAAAGTCATCGAAATAGTTGAGAAGACCCAGGAACAAACGCAGTTCCTTCACACTCTGGGGTCCGGGTGCATTCTTGATGGCCTCTGTCTTTGAGTCCGTAGGCCTGATGCTGTCTGCTGCAAACTTTCTCCCCAGGAATTCGACTTCTGGTACCATGAAAACGCACTTGGAGCGTTTTAACCTGAGTCCCACTCTGTCCAGACGATGTAGAACCTCTTCCAGGTTGTGCAGATGTTCGGTGGCATCGCGACCAGTGATCAGGATGTCATCTTGGAAACGACGGTTCTCAGGATGGACTTCAGAAAACTCTCCATGTTTCTCTGAAATATGACTGCCACTGAGCGAATTCCGAAAGGGCACCTGTGGTATATAAACAGTGCTTTGTGCGTGTTGATGCACATCAGTCTCTTCGACGATTCGACTAGCTCCTGTGTCATGTAAGCAAAGGTCAGGCCCAATTCGGTGAACAACTTCCTCTCCGCTAGCATTGCAAACAAGTCATCAGCCTTGGCTAATGGGTACTGATCCTGTATCGAGACTCAGTTGACCGTTACCTTGTAGTTGCGGCAGATCCTGACCGTGCCATCACTTTTTAACAGCGAGACAATTGGACTGGCCCATTCGCTGAACTCGACCGGTGATATTATTCCTTCCTGTTGAAATCTGTTCAGTTCAGTCTCGATCTTCTCCCTCATCATGTATGGAACCGCCCAAGCTTTGTGATGGAAGGGTCTGGCATCCGGGCCTAGGTGGATCTGCACCTTGGCTCCCGTGAAATTGCCGATGCCTAGTTTGAACAACGAGGGAAACTTGCTCAGCACTTGAGCACACGAAGCATTATCCACCGATGATCAGGCTTTAATATCATTCCAGTTCCATTTAATTTTCTCAAGCCAACTCCTGCCGAACAGCGGTGGGCCACAACGATAAACTATGCACAGCTCCATCGTACGATACCTTTACTGCCGTACTGCCAATGACTGGTATGAGCTCTTTGGTGTAGGTATGCAGCTTCGCATTCATTGGGCTCAGTTTGGTCTTTTTGCCTTAGTGTCCCACAGCTTTTCGAAAGTCCTCTGGCTCATTATTGACTGACTCACACCCATGTCCAATGCCATGGATACTGGAACCCCATTTAATTTATCAGAGGACTTTTGGTAAAAGAATGTACCCCATATACTTCTTCGTCCTGTACCTCGACTTGAGTTGCCTGTGCCGCTTGATCCATGCTGGATCGAACATCCTCAGCCACGTGGTGTGTCACAGCACGCTTGCTCAGTTGAGGACACATTCGCTGAAGGTGCCCCATTGTTGCACAGCCTTTGCACACATATTGCTTGAATCGGCATTGATGGGTCTGATGATAGCCCCCGTAATGCCAACAAGGCGAGATTTGATTCACCCCCGATGGCAGACTTTGAGTAGTTACAGGTCGTATGAACGCGGATGAGTAGGCCCTGCCATGTGCAGCTCTGCCTGCCGATGATATTTTATGCACAGTACTTGCCGGTGAGTTTCAATGCTGGGAAGATACCTGTTTCGAGTTTTCATCCATGGACATGCATGCCTGTGCGATCGTGATGGCCCTGCTCGGGTCTCGAGATTCAGCAGCTAGCAGCTTTCGAAGGATGACCTCATGGCCAATGCCAAGCATGAAAAAGTCCCGCAGCATTTCCTCCAACACAGCTCCGAAGTTGCACGGCCCAGTGAGACATCTCAGGTCGATGACAAATTCCACCACGTCCTGGCCCTCGGAGCGATTGTGTGTATAGAAACAATATCTCGCCATGATGATGCTTTTCTTTGGTTTAAAGTGGTTCCGAACCAGCATACATAATTCATCGTAAGTCTTACCCATTAGTCGAGTTGGAGAGAGTAGATTCCTGATAAGGCCATAAATTTTGGACCCACAAACGGTGAGGAGAACCGCCCTGCGCTTAATTGCGTTATCGGTTCCTTCCAATCCATTGGCTACGAAGTACTGGTCGAGGCGCTCAGTGAAAGCCTCCCAGTCTTCCCCTTCCACGAATCTCTCCAAAATTCCAGCAGACATGGTTGTGTGAAAGTTCACATTTTTAACTCGTCACCAATTGTTAAGTATCGAATAACTCCACGAGGCTAAGTACGGTGAGCTAGTTCAGGCATGACCTTACCCCAGTTTATTTATTCTCAAAGTGAGGATTCAACACGGCCGCCAACATTATATACATGGCTTGCACGTGTCTGCCAGTGACCATTAGGACTCCGACAGTCACGCCCTCCGGTGGCAGGTAAAACCCAGTGAACAAACGTAACAGAAGGAATATGACACGACCACAGCAATCGTGTGGTCACGGTTGTGTAAGCTCTGAAGATTGTTAATCGCATATAGACTTGAACTGTTTGATAAACTGTCCATTCAAAGTTATCCTGTCAGCCATCTAAGGAAATACTCTTAAAATAACCCCTCTAACCTAAGGTTACTGCTCATTCAGACCTGCTTGCGGAAGAGATATATCTGCTTTAGTTGGTTGCTGTGCATTAAAGGATGTACCAGCACTGTATTTCGCTCCTGCCTAGTGATGGTCACCCAATGTGGAGCAGGATTATGACTCCGAACATGCCGCGTGTGGCTGATGAGGGACTTGGGAGGAAAAAGCAGTGGTTTAGTGGCAGGGACTACCCCACCATTAACCAGCCAATGGGAGAGGCAGCCAGCCCACAGCAATTGTCAGAGCTGCAGTCAGTGAGCGGGCTGGACTCCACACGGGGGCCGGTCTCCGTGAGGGGGGTGGGTCTCCGTGAGGGGGGTGGGTCTCCGTGAGGGGGGTGGGTCTCTATGAGGGGGGTGGCTCTCCGTGAGGGGGTTGGGTCTCTGTGGCGGGGGGAGGGGGGGTGGTCTAGGCTCATCGAGGGGGCTCGGTCTCCATGAGGGGGGTCGGGGGTCTCTGCGAGGGGGCCTACTGTCGACTGTCTGCCTTTTCTCTCCATCCCCTTCTCTTCCTGTCTCTACCCAACCCTCCCGTCAGATGCTCACCCCCCCAGTGTCCTCACACTATCTCTGAGTGTGCATCTCTCTCTACCTATGTCACTGTACCTACTTCTATCTTTATCGGTGCATCAGCCTTACCAAACGGAACTGGGAAAAATTCACAAAAGTTTTCAAAATATGATCAGTTGGATTTCTCTGCATTGCACAGCAAAACAAGATAACATAATCAAATGTTCACCAACCCCAAACATTCACGCAATAATCCAGAAAGCAATTGTAGAAATTCACACATTTATAGGTTTTGTCTTCTTCATTTTCACGTACAAATCCTACAATAATCCTCTGACGGATTACTCCTGTATTGGGCTTGGCAAAGATGCTGATTCTTAATTGCTGTGAAGTCAGGAATCAAACGATGCTATTTTTGTTTTCTTTTAACACACCGTCAACGCAATAGATGGAATGAATGATTAGATTTCGTTTCGAGAGCTGGATGCTATTTATATAATATTTTCCAACTGACACAAGACAGATGGAAGTTCGTTCCCTTGCACTCTTGCATATCTTGCACTCGAACACTGGCCCTCCCATCAATTTAGAGGGGATTTGAGGGGAGATTTCTTCACCCAGAGGGCGGTGGGGGTCTGGGACTCACTGCCTGAAAGGATGGTAGAGGCAGAAAACCTCACCACATTTAAAAAGTACTTGGATGTGCACTTGAAGTGGCATAACCTACAGGGCTACGGACCAAGAGCTGGAAGCTGGGATTAGGTTGGACAGCTCTGTGGTGTCCCTGCACCGGACTACAAACTTACACGAGGCATGTACTGCAGACACAGTCACTACGTGACCTTAACATTTATTCCCAGCACCAATGAGTGCTGACCCTGGGTGGGACCTTCCCTTTTATACTTGGAAATCCAGGTGAGGAGTGTCTCCCACAAGTTCACCCCCTGTGGTCAGGGTGTGCATTTCTAGGGTATAAGTACAGTGTACAGGAGTTGTATGAAGGTTACAGTTATATGAAGGTTACCGTTGCATGATGGTTACATACATGACATCACCTCCCCCCCTTACGTCTTTTTGTGTCAAAGGTTAAGTCTGTCAGGTGGTCGACGCTCTCTCGTGGAGCGCCGCAGTTGGAGCTCTGGTGGCTGAGCCTTGGCATGCGTCTCTGTCGCCTGAGGTGATTCCGGCCTGTCCGGCCTGGCCGCAGGGACTGTGCATGCTGTGGACTGTCCTTGTTGCTCGTCCACTGGCAGTGGTGTGGGTGACATCTCATGCTCTTCTTCAGGCTCCTCCGTGTCTATGCTGAGCCTTTTCTTTACTTGGTCCAAGTGTTTGCGGCATATCTGCCCATTGTTTAGTCTGACCACTATGACCCTATTCCCTTCTTTGCCAATTACGGTGCCCTCAAGCCACTTGGGCCCCAAAGCATGGTTAAGAACAAATACCGGGTCATCCATTTCTATACAGCTCCCCCTTAAGTTTCGATCATGGAACTCGGTTTGGGACTGGCGCTTGCCCTCAACAATGTCTGCCAGGGCTGGGTGAATGAGGGACAGCCGTGTTTTAAGCGTGCGTTTCATGAGGAATTCCGCTGACGGGACTCCCGTGAGTGAGTGCGGCCAGGACCTGTAGGCCAGCAGAAGGCACGATAGGCGGTACTGAAGGGAGGGTCCTTGGATGCATAGCATGCCCTGTTTTATGACTTGGACTGCACGTTCCACCTGGCCATTGGAAGCCGGCTTGAATGGCGCTGTCCGGACGTGTTTGATACCATTGCCCGACATAAACTCCTGGAATTCATGGCTGGTGAAACACGGGCCATTGTCGCTGACCAGGATGTCCGGCAAGCCATGGGTCGTGAAAACCGTACGCAGACTCTTCACGGTGATGGATGTTGTGCACGAGTTTAATATGAAGCACTCGATCCATTTCGAGTATGCATCGATAACGATCAGGAACATTTTCCCCATGAATGGGCCCGCATAGTCGATGTGAATACGTGACCATCGCCTGGTGATCCAGGGCCACGGGCTGAGTGGGGCCTCCCTGGGGGCATTGCCCAGCTGGGCACACGTCATGCACCTGTGAACCCAGTGTTCCAGGTCTGAGTCAATCCCCGGCCACCATACATGTGACCGGGCAATGGCCTTCATTAACACGATGCCAGGGTGCTCGCAGTGGAGTTCCCTGATGAACGCTTCCCTTCCTTTCTGGGGCATGACTACCAGGCTGCCCCATAGCAGGCATTAGGCTTGGATGGAGAGCCCATCCATCCGACTCTGAAACGGTCTGACCTCCTCGGGGCACGCCCCGTGTGCGGGCGCCCAATCCCCAGTCAGGACACATTTCTTTATCATGGATAGGAGGGGGTCTCTGTTGGTCTAGAGTTTGATCTGTTGGGCTGTGATGGGGGAGCCTGCAGTGTCAAAAACCTCAACGGCCATGACCATCTCAGCGCTTTGCTCCGCTGCTCCCTCGGTGGTGGCCAGTGGGAGCCTGCTGAGCCCGTCAGCGCAATTTTCGGTGCCTGGCTGGTGCCGTATGGTGTAGTCATACGCAGCCAGCATGAGAGCCCAACACTGTATGTGAGCTGACGCATTGGCATTGACAGTCTTGCTGTCGGACAACAGAGATATTAACGGCTTGTGGTCCGTCTCTAGCTCGAACCGTCTACCGAAAAGGTACTGGTGCATCTTTTTCACACCGTAAACACAGGCGAGTGCTTCCTTTTCGACCATGCCGTATCCACGCTCTGCCTGGGAGAGTGACCTGGAGGCATAAGCCACCGGTTGGAGTCGGCCGTCATCATTACCCTGCTGCAACACGCACCCAACCCCGTAGGACGATGCATCGCACGTTAAAACCAGTTTTTTACAGGGGTCATACAAAGTCAACAGTTTGTTAGAGCACAGCAGGTTCCTCACCCTATTGAAAGCCCGTTCTTGACAGTCCCCCCAAAGCCATTCACAACCTTTACGCAGGAGCATGTGTAACAGCTCCAACAATGTGCTTAAGTTCGGCAGAAAGTTCCCGAAATAGTTCAAAAGTCCCAGGAATGATCGCAACTCCGACGTGTTGCCGGGCCTGGGCGCCCGGCGGATCGCCTCCGTTTTTGATTCGGTGGGCCGGATCCCATCTGCGGCAACCCTCCTGCCCAAAAACTCGACCTCTGGGGCCAAAAACACACACTTGGCCTTTTTCAGCCGCAAGCCTACCCGGTCCAGTCGGCGCAGCACCTCCTCCAGGTTGTGGAGGTGTTCCACGGTGTCTCGACCCGTTATAAGGATGTCGTCTTGGAATACAATTGTTCCAGGAATGGATTTGAGCAAGCTTTCCATGTTTCTCTGAAAGATAGCTGCCGCCGAACGAATGCCAAACAGACACCTGTTGTAGATAAATAATCCCTTGTGCGTCGTGATGGTGGTCAGAAGCTTGGATTCTTCAGCCAGTTCCTGAGTCATGTAGGCCGAAGTGAGGTCCAGCTTCGTGAACAGCTTGCCTCCTGCCAGCATGGCAAAAAGGTCCTCCCATCTCGGGAGCAGGTATTGGTTTTGCAGCAACACTCGGTTGATGGTTGCTTTGTAGTCGCCACAAATCCTGACCGAGCCATCTGCTTTAAGGACAGGAACGATGGGACTTGCCCAGTCGCTGAATTCAACGGCCGAAATTATGCCCTCTCTGAGCAGCCTGTCTAATTCACTTTCGATTTCTCACGCATCACATACGGCACCGCTCTGGCTTTGTGGTGCACTGGTCTGGCGTCCGGAGTGATGTGTATCACTACTTTAGTGCCCTTGAATTTTCCGACACCCGGGTTGAAACAGTGACCCGAATTTTTGTAGGACCTGTGAGCATAAACTTCGCTCCACAGATGAAATGGCGTGCGCATCCCCCCATTTCCAATTCATCTCGGCTAGCCAACTCCTCCCCAAGAGCGCAGAGCCATTCCCCGAGACGATCCAGAGTGGCAGCCGGTTCTGTGATCCATTATGTGTTACCACCAAGTTTGTACTGTCTAGCACTGGGATGATCTCTTTAGTGTACGTCCGTAGCTGCGTGTCAATGCGTTCCAGTTTAGGCCTGCTAGCTCTGTGTGGCCATCGTCTCTTAAATTGTTGGGCGCTCATAAGTCACTGGCTCGCTCCCGTATCCAGCTCCATGTGCACCGGGATGCCATTCAATAAAACTTTCATCATCATGGGTGACATTTTAGTGTATGAGCTGTGGACGTCAGCTACGTGAACCCGCTGAACCTCAGCATCTATGGCTTTTCCCCAGGCATCATACTGCATTGCAGACCCCTCGTCTTGTTCCTCTGTCTCACAGATTAGCCTCACCACAGCCTTTTAGCACATCCTGGCCAAGTGTCCACTGACGTTACAAATCCTACAGGTATATTGTTGGAACCTGCAGCTTTTCGCAGTATGTCTACCCCCGCATCTCCAGCATGAGTTGAGATTGTTGTTAACAAAGGGACTGTTACCAGGCATTCCTCTCTGATTGCCCATTTGGTTGTTTCTAGGTACTCTGATGATGGGTGTTAATGGTCCCATCGCGGGACGCATTGTTCCTCGTGATGGCATAAATTGCCGATCCCCTTTCCATTGTCCCTGTTGCGGGCCCACCCTAGAGTCTGTTGCTGCCTGGGCGGTTTCAAAATGTCCTTGCCTGCCTGCGGGGTCCCTAGCCGCATTCACCATGTTAACTCCCTGGTCCATCGCCACGTTGGGACCAGGGCTGCACGTGTAAATTAGCTTCGTCTCCTCTTCCCCTGCCATGAAGGTTATAGTTACATGAAGATTGCCGTTGCATGATGGTTACATACATGACAAGCTCTTTGTCAGCCAGCGCTGACAGGACGGGCCAAAATGGCCTCTTTGCGTGCTGTAAACGTCTATGATTCTATGATTGCCAGCAATGCCCACATCCCAAGAAAGAATGGATGTAGGTGATGTTCCTGAGGTGAAAGTGAGCAGTCTTCTATTTAATAACATAGTGCTGTTGTTCTAGTGATGGTATAGGACTTGGGTTTGGAAGCTCAGCTCTGGGTTGAGCTGGGGGATGGTATTGATGGTGAGGTTATGGAGTTTCTGGTTAAAGCCAAGTGAGATGGCCTCAGCCTTCCTAGTAGAGGAAGTTCTAAGAACAAAGAAACAGGAGTAATACCACTGTACCCAATAGGATATCTGCAACAGACCTGCAACAGATTTGAGGTCAGGACTTGAGGCCCACAGTTGGAACATAGTCAAGATTAAGCCATTCAACCCCACAAACCTGTTATAACAACATAAGAACATAAGAAATAGGAGCAGGAGTAGGCCATTTGGCCCTTTGAGCCTGCTCTGCCATTCAATAAGATCATAGCTGATCTTCTACCTCAACTCCATTTTCCGGCACTGTCCCCATATCCCTTGATTCCCTTCATATCCAAAGTACTTTTGGAGTGCAGTCACTGTTGTAATGTGGGAAACGCGGCAGCCAATTTGCGCACAGCAAGCTCCCACAAGCAGCAATGTGATAATGACCAGATAATCTGTTTTAGTGATGTTGATTGAGGGATAAATATTGGCCAGGACACTGGGGATAACTTTGAAATAGTGCCTGGGTTCTGCTTTTCCATTGGATCATGGCTGATTTCTAACATAACTCCAGTTATCCGCATTGGTACCATATCCCTTAATACCCATACCCAACAAAAAATGTATCAATCTCAGTTTTGACATTTTCAATTGATTCCCCAGCCTCAACAGTATTTTGGAGGAGAGAGTTTTCAGATTTCTAACTGATAGACAATTTGATGTGAATGGGAAGTCTGACAATATGAGAGATGGTCGGAGAGATCAAATCTGTGAGGAGGTGGAGCTGTGTGGTGTTAATGTAGATATGGACTTGACTCCAGGCTTGGAGGTAGCATGCAAATCAGGTGTGAAGGTGAAATTCTGTGGTACTCTGGAGCTCACGTGCGTGGGCCTTGCTGGAGATGCTCCGCTGTGCTGGAAGAGTTTGGAGTGGAAGCGTGTGATGGTAGCCTCACAGAAATGGAACACTGTGGGCAAGTGGCGGGAGCAGTCAACCAATGAGCTAGCACGTAATGTGCACTGGTCATTGCAGCAAATTCAACCCAGCTACTGGCATTGCTTTACCAGCGGGGTGAGGAGTGGTGGTCGAGCCCTATCAACGGAGGACCTGAAAACACAAGCCTACTGATGCCGCCAAGCTTACACAGTCCGGTTGATATGAATCCAAAAAAAGGCTTGTGCATATATATAAGCACCTTTCACAGCATCAGGATATCTTAAAGTGATTTACATCAATTAAGTACTTTTGGAGTGCAGTCACTGTTGTAATGTAGAAATATAGAAACATAGAAAATAGGTGCAGGAGTAGGCCATTCGGCTCTTTGAGCCTGCACCACCATTCAATAAGATCATGGCTGATCATTCACCTCAGTACCCCTTTCCTGCTTTCTCTCCATACCCCTTGATCCCTTTAGACATAATGGCCATATCTAACTCCCTCTTGAATATATCCAATGAACAGGCATCAACAACTCTCTGCGGTAGGGAATTCCACAGGTTAACAACTCTCTGAGTGAAAAAGTTTCTCCTCATCTCAGTCCTAAATGGCTTACCCCTTATCCATAGACTATGTCTCCTGGTTCTGGACTTCCCCAACATTGGGAACATTCTTCCTGCATCTAACCTGTCCAGTCCCGTCAGAATTTTATATGTTTCAATGAGATCCCCTCTCATCCTTCGAAACTCCAGTGAATACAGGCCCAGTCAATCCAGTCTCTCCTCATATGTCAGTCCTGCCATCCCGGGAATCAGTCTGGTGAACCTTCGCTGCACTCCCTCAATAGCAAATACGTCCTTCCTCAGATTAGGAGACCAAAACTGAACACAATATTCCAGGTGAGGCCTCACCAAGGCCCTGTACAACTGAAGAAAGACCTCCCTGCTCCTGTACTCAAATCCCCTAGCTATGAAGGCCAACATACCATTTGCCTTCTTCACCGCCTGCTGTACCTGCATGCCAACTTTCAATGACTGATGTACTATAACACCCAAGTCTCGTTGCACCTCCCCTTTTCCTAATCTGCCGCCATTCAGATAATATTCTGCCTTCGTGTTTTTGCCCCCAAAGTGGATAACCTCACATTTATCCACATTATACTGCATCTGCCATGCATTTGCCCACTCATCTAACCTGTCCTGCAGCCTCTTAGCGTCCCCCTCACAGCTCATACTGCCAACCAGCTGAACGTCACCTGCAAACTTGGAGATATTACACTCAATTCCTTCATCTAAATCATTAATGTATATTGTAAATAGCTGGGGTCCCAGCACTGAGCTCTGCGGCACCCCGCTAGTTACTGCCTGCCATTCTGAAATGGGCCCGTTTATCCCGACTCTCTGCTTCCTGTCTGCCAACCAGTTCTCTATCCACGTCAGTGCATTATACATTACCCCCCAGTACCATGTACTTTAATTTTGCACACCAATCTCTTGTGTGGCACCTTGTCAAAAGCCTTTTGAAAGACCAAATACACCATATCCACTGGTTCTCCTTTGTCCACTCGACCAGTTACATCTTCAAAAAATTCTAGAAGATTTGTCAAGCATGATTTCCCTTTCATAAATCCATGCTGACTTGGATCGATTCTGTCACTGCTTTCCAAATATGCTGTTATTTCATCTTTAATACTTGATTCCAACATTTTCCCCACTGCTGATGTCAGGCTAACCGATCTATAATTACCCGTTTTCTCCCTCACTCCTTTCTTAAAAAGTGGTGTTACATTAGCTACCCTCCAGTCCATAGGAACTGATCCAGAGTCAATAGAGTGTTGGAAAATGATTACCAATGCATCCACTATTTCTAGGGCCACTTCCTTAAGTACACTGGGATGCAGATTATCAGGCCCCAGGGATTTATCGGCCTTCAATCCCATCAATTTCCCTAATGCAATTTCCTGCATAATAAGGATTTCCTTCAGTTCCTCCTTCTCACTAGACCCTAGTATTTCCAGAAGGTTATTTGTGTCTTCCTTCGTGAAGACAGAACCAAAGTATTTGTTTAACTGGTCCGCCATTTCTTTGTTCCCCATTATAAATTCACCTGAATCTGACTGCAAGGGACCTAAATTTGTCTTCCCTAATCTTTTTCTCTTCACATATCTATAGAAGCTTTTGCAGTCAGTTTTTATGTTCCCAGCAAGCTTCCTCTCATACTCTCTTTTCCCCCTCCTAATTAAACCCTTTGTCCTCCTCTGAATTATAAAATTCTCCCAGTCCTCAGGTTTGCTGCTTTTTCTGGCCAATTTATATGCCTCTTCCTTGGATTTAACACTATCCTTAATTTCCCTTGTTAGCCACGGTTGAGCCACCTTCCCTATTTTATTTTTACTCCAGACAGGGATGTACAGTTCATCCATGTGATTGTTAAATGTTTGCCATTGCCTATTCATCGTCAACCCTTTAAGTATCACTCGCCAGTCTATTCTAGCCAATTCACGTCTCATACCATCGAAGTTACCTTTCCTTAAGTTCAGGAGCCTAGTCTCTGAATTAACTGTGTCACTCTCCATCTTAATAAAGAATTCTACCATATTATAGTCACTCTTCCCAAGGGGCCTCGCACAACAAGATTGCTAATTAGTCCTTTCTCTTTACACATCACCCAGTCTAGAATGGCCAGCCCTCTAGTTGGTTCCTCGACATATTGGTCAAGAAAACCATCCCTAATACACTCCAAGAAATCCTCCTCCATTGCACTGCTACCAGTTGGGTTAGCCCAATCTATATGTAGATTAAAGTCGCCCATGAAAACTGCTGTAACTCTATTGCACGCATCCCTAATTTCTTGTTTGATGCTGTCCCCAACCTCACGACTACTGTTTGGTGGTCTGTACACAAATCCCACTAGCGTTTTCTGCCCTTTGGTATTCCGTAGCTCCAACCGTACCGATTCCACATCATCCAAGCTAATATCCTTCCTTATTATTGCATTAATTTCCTCTTTAACCAGCAACGCCACTCCACCTCCTTTTCCTTTCTGTGTATCTTTCCTGAATGTTGAATACCCCTGGATGTTGAGTTCTCAGCCTTGGTCACCCTGGAGCCATGTTTCCGTGATGCCAATTATATCATATCCATTAACAGCTATCTGCGCAGTTAATTCGTCAACCTTATTACGAATACTCCTCGCATTGAGGCACAGAGCCTTCAGGCTTGTCTTTTTAACACACTTTGCCCCTTTAGAATTTTGCTGTAATGCGGCCCTTTTTGCTTCTTGCCGTAGGTTTCTCCGCTCTCCACTTTTACGTTTCTTCTTTCTATCTGTTACTTCTGCCCCCATTCTACTTCCCTCTGTCTCCCTGCATAGATTCCCATCCACCTGCTATATTAGTTTAACCCCTCCCCAAAAGCACGAGCAAACACTCCCCCTCGGATATTGGTTCTGGTCCTACCCAGGTGCAGAACGTCCGGTTTGTACTGGTCCCACCTCCCCCAGAACCGGTTCCAATGTCCTAGGAATTAGAATCCCTCCCTTCTGCATCACTCCTCAAGCCACGTATTCATCTGAGCTATCCTGTGATTCCTACTCTGTCTCGCACGTGGCACTGGTAGCAATCCTGAGATTACTACTTTTGAGGCCCTACTTTTAAATTTAGCTCCTAGCTCCCTAATTCAGCTTATAGGACCTCATCCCATTTTTTACCTATATCATTGGTACCTATATGCACCATGACAACTGGCTGTTCACACTCCCCCTTCAAAATGTCCTGCAGCCATTCCGAGACATCCTTGACCCTTGCACCAGGAAGGTAACATATCATCCTGGAGTCTCGATTGCGGCCGCAGAAACGTCTAGCATACGGAATTGTTTCTTAGAACAGTATGTTACAGAACCAACAAGGGAGCAAGCTGTCTTAGATCTGGTCCTGTGTAATGAGACAGGAATAATAAAAGATCTCCTCGTAAAAGATCCTCTCGGAATGAGTGATCACAGCATGGTTGAAATTGTAATACAGATTGAGGGTGAGGAAGTAGTGTCTCAACCAAGCGTACTATGCTTAAACAAAGGGGACGACCGTGGGATGAGGGCAGAGTTGAGGGCAGATTTGGCTAAAGTAGACTGGAAACACAGACTAAACGGTGGCACAATTGAGGAAAAGTGGAGGACTTTTAAGGAGCTCTTTCATAGTGCTCAACAAAAATTTTTTCCAGTGAAAAAAAAGGGCAGTAAGAGAAGGGATAACCAGCCGTGGATAACTAAGGAAATAAAGGAGAGAATCAAATTAAAATCCAATGCGTATAAGGTGGCCAAGGTTAGTGGGAAACTAGAAGATTGGGAAAATTTTAAACAACAGCAAAGAATGACGAAGAAAGCAATAAAGAAAGGAAAGATAGATTACGAAAGTAAACTTGCGCAAAACATAAAAACAGATAGTAAAAGCTTTTACCGATATATAAAACGGAAAAGAGTGACTAAATTAAATGTTGATCCCTCAGAAGATGAGAAGGGGAATTTAATAATGGGAAATGTGGAAATGGCTGAGACCTTAAACAATTATTTTGCTTCGGTCTTCACAGCGGAAGACACAAAAACCATGCCAAAAATTGCTGGTCACGGGAATGTGGGAAGGGAGGACCTTGAGATAATCACTATCACTAGCGGGGGGTAGTGTTGGACAGGCTAATGGGACTCAAGGTAGACAAGTCCCCTGGTCCTGATGAAATGCATCCCAGGGTATTCAAAGAGATGGCGGAAGTTATAGCAGATGCATTCGTTATAATCTACCAAAATTCTCTGGACTCTGGGGAGGTACCAGCGGATTGGAAAGCAGCTAATGTAGCGCCTCTGTTTACAAAAGGGGGCAGACAAAAGGCAGGTAACTATAGGCTGGTTAGTTTAACATCTGTCGTGGGGAAAATGCTTGAAGCTATCATTAAGGAAGAAATAGCAGGACATCTAGATAGGAATAGTGCAATCAAGCAGACGCAACATGGATTCATGAAGGGGAAATCATGTTTAACGAATTTACTGGAATTCTTTGAGGATATAAAGAGCATGATGGATAGAGGTGTACCGATGGATGTGGTGTATTTAGATTTCCAAAAGGCATTCGATAAGGTGCCACACAAAAGGCTACTGCAGAAGATAAAGGTACGCAGAGTCGGAGGAAATGTATTAGCATGGATCGAGAATTGGCTGGCTAACAGAAAGCAGAGAGTCGGGATAAATGGGTCCTTTTTGGGTTGGAAATCGGTGGTTAGTGGTGTGCCGCAGGGATCGGTGCTGGGACCACAACTGTTTACAATATACATAGATGACCTGGAAGAGGGGATAGAGTGTAGTGTAACAAAATTTGCAGATGACACAAAGATTAGTGGGAAAGCGGATTGTGTAGAGGAAACAGAGAGGCTGCAAAGAGATTTAGATAGGTTAAGCGAATGGGCTAAGGTTTGGCAGATGGAATACAATGTCAGAAAATGTGAGGTCATCCACCTTGGAAAAAAAACCAGTAAAAGGGAATATTATTTGAATGGGGAGAAATTACAACATGCTGTGCTGCAGAGGGACCTGGGGGTCCTTGTGCATGAAACTCTTTTAGAGTCTACCTGCAAAACATAAAACATTTATCCGTGCCACCTGACCTGGATGACACACCAGACATTTACAAGGCCCTTTTTTTTCTTTCTTTTTTTTTGGGCACCAGAATCAAATTTTTTTCCTTTTTCCAGTGCCCCCGATAAAAGGGGAGGGGGACACTAAAAGCACCAGCAATTAAAACAAATTAAACTTTAAAACGTAAAATCAAATTAAAATTTGGTTGCCGGGCGTGATGATGCACTCCAGTCCCTCCGGTGCCCACCTCTCGCGGAAGGCCGCGAGCGTACCGGTGGACACCGCGTGCTCCATCTCCAAGGACACCCTGGACCGGATGTAAGAGCGGAAGAGAGGCAGGCAGTCAGGTTGAATGACCCCCTCGACCGCCCGCTGCCTGGACCGGCTGATGGCACCCTTGGCCGTGCTCAGGAGCAGTCCTACGAGGAGGCCTTCGGACCTACCCGCTCCCCTCCGCACAGGGTGCCCAAAGATCAGGAGAGTGGGACTGAAGTGCAGCCAAAATTTCAGGAGCAGCCCCTTCAAATAATAAAACAGGGGCTGCAACCTCGTGCATTCCATAAAAACATGGAACACGGACTCTTCCAGACTGCAGAAATTGCAGGCGGCCTGGGAGTCCGTGAACCGGCTTAAAAATTTATTGCACGGCACTGCTCCGTGCACCACCCTCCAGGCCAAGTCCCCGATGAATAGTGGGAGGACCCCTGCGTAGAGTGCCCTCCATCGGGGACCCCCGCCTCCTCCGGACGGCAGGATGGCACGCCATGGCGTGTCCGGACGGCAGGCGAGGATGGCAAAGTTGAGAGTGTGCAGGAGCAGCCCTTACAGGAAACCCCTCCGCGCGGAACTGAAAGGCACGGAGAGGATTTCCCCGAGGCGGCTCAAGTTGTGAGGCGCCGGACCCCGAGGGAGGTTCCGGGGTTTGGTGCCGATGAGGAATTCCGTCCGGACGGGGGTCAGTTCGGACGGGATCTCCCCATGTGCTTGAGCCTCCTCGATGCACCTAACGGAGTCAGGGCCCAAAGCTGTTTTTAGCGACTCGATGGCTTCGGCCGCGCGGCGGACGTTGGCTGAATTTAGGCGCTGCGCCAGCGTGCCTGGCGCCATCCAGCCTGCTCATCCGCCATCGAGCAGGTCCCTGGCCCTGGTCACCTTACCAGCCACAGCCCTCTCTTCCGACCGCCACATAAAACCTCGGTCGTGGAGGTACGGATTCCCGAGCAGCGGCTCCTGCAGGACAGCCGCCACTCCAGCCGGCGGAGAGCTGCGCTTGGTGGAGACTTTGTTCCAGACCCTGATGAGGTCCCTGTAAAAGACAGGCAGCTCCCGGAGGGCGGTCCTGACACCCCCCAAGTTCACAAACAGGAGCTGCGTGTCGTAGTTGAGGTCGCGCTGCTGGCGGTAGAAATACGTCGCCAGAGCGCACCACCTAGGAGGGGGCTCGACGTAAAGGTATCTCTGCAGGGTCTGAAGACGGAAAGTCGCGAGCTGGGCGCTGACGCACACCAACGACTGACCGCCCTCCTCAAGCGGGAGACTCAAGACCGCAGCAGAGACCCAGTGCTTCCTGTTGTTCCAGAAGAAGTCCACCAGCTTCTTCTGTATCTTGGCGACAAACGCAGGGGGAGGGGTCAAAGTTGCGGCCACCAGCTGGTTTATGACTAGCGCTCGACCCCTGTAGGACAGCACTCGGAGCAGTCCTGTCCAGCGCCCTAGGCGAGCGGCGACCTTAGCCTCCAGCTCCTGCCAGTTCGCCGGCCAGGCTCCCTCGTCGGGGCTAAGGTAGACTCCCAGATAGAGGAGATGGGTCGTGCTCCAGGCAAAAGGCCTGAGCTCCTCCGGCAGGGAGGCCACCCGCCACTGACCCACCAGGAGTCCGGAACATTTCTCCCAGTTGATTCTGGCGGAGGATGCGGCCGAGTAAATCTCTTGGCACTCACGCATCCTCCGCAGGTCAGCGGGATCCTCTACTGCGAGGAGCACGTCATCGGCGTAAGCCGAGAGGACGACCTCCACGCCCGGCCCTTGCAGAGCCAGTCCCGTCAACCTCGTCCGCAAGAGGCGCAGGAAAGGCTCCATGCAGATGGCATATAACTGGCCGGACATGGGGCATCCCTGGCGCACCCCTCTCCTAAAGCGAAGGGGCGCCGTCAAGGACCCGTTAACCTTAATCAGACACTCCGCGGCGGCGTACAAAAGTCGGATCCGGGCGACGAAATGCGTCCCGAACCCGAAAGCGCGCAGAGTTCCGAGCAGGTAGTCGTGATCCACCCTGTCGAACGCCTTCTCTTGGTCGAGGGATAAGAAGGCGACCGACAGACCAGCCACCTGGGAATGATGGATGAGGTCCCGGACCAGATGGATGTTGTCGTGGATTGTCCAGCCCGGGACCGTGTAGGACTGGTCGGGGTGGATCATGTGGTCCAGCACGGCACCAAGGCGAGCAGACATCGCTCTGGCGAAGATTTTGTAGTCCATGCTGAGGAGGGAGACTGGGCGCCAGTTCTTAAGGAGGCGGAGATCGCCCTTCTTAGGCAGCAGGACGATGACTGCCCTGCGCCAAGAGAGGGGCATCTCCCCGGTCGCCAGACTTTCCCCCAGAACACGCGCGTAGTCGCCCCCCAGGACGTCCCAGAATGCCCTGTGGAACTCCACGGTCAGCCCGTCCAGCCCCGGGGATTTTCCCCTCGAGAGCCGGTCGAGGGCACCTGTCAGCTCCGCCAGGCATAGCGGAGCTTCCAGATTTTCGGCGCCCTCCGGGCTGACCTTCGGCAGGTCCTCCCACAAAACTCTACGCGCTTTCTCGCTGGACGGATCCGGAGAGAACAGAGCCCCGTAATATTCACGGGCCCTGTTGTTGACGCCCTCCGGATCCGAGACGAGAGAGCCGTCGTCGGCCAGCAGCGTCAAGAGCTGCTTACGGACACTCTGCCTTTTTTCCAGCGAGTAGAAGAAGGGGGAGCCGCGGTCCAGATCCCGCAGAAACCGGATCCGCGACCTCACGAACGCGCCTCGGGACCCGACGAGCTGCAGGTCCTTCAGCGCGGCCTTCTTCACTTCGTACACCGTCCGCAGGGCCGGGTCCTCGACGACTTGCCCGAGACGGGATTCCAGGTCGAGCACCTCTTTTTCTAGGCGCCCGACCCTGGCCGCCCGCCTCTTGGTCGACCCCCTCGCGTACTCTTGACAGAAGACGCGGACGTGAGCCTTGCCCACGTCCCACCATAGCCTCAAGGAGGGGAAGCCCCCCTGCTGCCTTCTCCAGTCGGACCAGAATCGACGGAACGAGTCCTGGAACCGCACGTCCTCCAGCAGACGGTTGTTAAAGTGCCAGTACGCGGACCCCGTCCTCGCGCGGAGCGAAGCGAGCTCCGCCCACACCAGGTGGTGGTCCAAACACGGCACCGGCCGCATGGAGGCCGCTGGGACGCAGGAAACATACGCCCGAGACACGTAAAGGCGGTCGACTCTGGACCATCCTACTCCAGGCCTCCATCCAAGTAAAGGCGCTGGAGTCGGGGTGGAGATTTCGCCAGACGTCCACCAAGTCGAAGGACCCGACCAGGTCCCTCAACTTCTCCATCGCCGTCATGCACTGCGGGGCACCGGAGCGGTACCTCGCCTCGAGGGTGCAGTTAAAATCCCCCCCGAGGACAATGCAGTCGCCGACGTCGACGGAGCCAAGAAGAGCGGACACCTCTTCAAAGAAGCGCGTTTGCTGCGGGCCGGGCTGAGGGGCGTACACGTTCACGAGATGGAGCGGTACGTCCCCCAGGCGAACCGTTACGTGCAGCAAGCGGCCTTGCACGGGCTCCTCGACCCCCAAGATCTCCGGCTGAAAATGCGGGCCCAGCAAGATGGCCACCCCACTAGAAATGGCGGTGAGGTGGCTCATGCGGACCTCTCCTTGCCATTCCAGGAGCCACGTGGCTTCATCTCCCGGAACGGTGTGGGTTTCTTGCAGGAAGCACACCGCATATTTCCCCTCCCGCAGGAGCGAAAAATTGTTAAATCTACGGCGTGCCTCTCTGCTACTGTTGATGTTGAGGCTGGCTATGGTTATCTTCATGACTAGAGCATAGTGCAACCTCTACCTAACCTATTGTGGGGGAGGAGTGGAGTCGTTTGTTGACCTCCACTCCTTCAGCAGCCCAGCGAGGAACTTTTTGAGCCGGCGCAGCTCAAGGCCTTGAGCCCTTGATAAGGGCCCGCCCGCGGCCATGGTTTTAGCGGCGGCGCGGACGGACGCGACGAGCAGCCCTGGCTCGGGCCATCTTTCCAGGGCCAGACGGGCTTGGTCGCGGCGACCCCGGCATTGGACCAAAAACTCCCGGAGTTCGTCTACGGGAATGAGGAGGGTCTCAGCGGCGGCCGCGAGCAGATCCACCGCCTCACTAGCGATGGACTCGAGATCTTCACCCGCGTCCTCCACCGAGTCCCCGTCCCCCTCCGGGAGGTCGCCGCTAGCAGCCGGCCCGTCGACCGCACGAGGTACGGCAAACGGCCCGGCCGCTCCATCTGGCCCTGGCTCTGCCCCGATCCCACCCCCAGGATCGTCGGCAGAGGAGTCCCCACTGGGCTCTTTTTAAATTGGTGCTAGGTCGGGAAGCGACAGCGGAAGGGGTTCCCCCTCCGCCCAGGAACCGGGGAACAGGGAGAGACCTGGTCAAAGTAATGTTCCAGGTCCTCCAATTCCCCCAGCTCCACAGTAGGGGGCGAGGGTTGTTGTTCTTCCCCCTCCCCGCAACCACCCCCCAGCCCAGCGTGTGGATGTTCTGTGGTATTTATCATATTTTCAGTTTCTGCCGAGTCGAGCAAATCCCGGGGGAAGTTGGGTATTGGCTGGGCGGGCTCAGGTTCGGCCCTTTCGGCCCCGCCCGCCTTAGTCCCCGGGACGCTCGACCCGGCGGCTAAGCATTCTTCCGCTGGCCCCATGCCCCCCACGACAGGCAGATCTTCCACGCCATCCCCAGGAGGCAGCGGCTGGGCAGCCTCGACTGCCTCACCCTCCCCGGGGAAAGACTCCTCGCGCCTGCAGCGCAATTTGGGGGCGCTGGTGGGGGACGCGGGACACGCGGCGGGCACCGCCTCCTCCGCGGAGGGATGTTGTTCCCCCTCCGCCTCATTGGGACGGTGCCTCTTTTTGTTCCTGGGGGTGGGCGAAGGCAGGGAGACCTCCATGTCTGCCGAGGCCTCCCGCTCCGCCCCCCCCTTTTTCTTTTCTTGCCCGCGCCCGGGCCCCTCTGCGGTGTTGTTCAAGGGCTCGGGCACGGGCTCGGGGCACCGCGCGCTCGCCGGTGACTGGGTTGGGCCGAGCGCGGTGGTCAAACTTTCTGGCGCACTGAGGGAACCCGCCTCTAGATGTTTCGCCTTGTTCCGCGCCTTCTTTCCGGTCAGACGCTCTCCCTCCCCCCCGCCGGAGGCCCTGAAAACAAAGGCCTCCGACGATGCCCGCGCACCTACGGCTCCCGGCACGCGGACGCAACTGGGGGGAGGGGTGGCGGCGGCGCCAGCCTTGGCCGCCTTCGGTGGTTTGGCGGCCTTGGAGGCGGGGCAGTTCTTGCGAACGTGCCCCACCTCCCTGCAGGCATGGCACCGCACGCCGTCCGACGTCCAGAAGACGCGGTAGGCAGTCCCCTCGTGCACCACATTAAAATGCCCTTCCGTCGTGTCCTCCCGCGCCAGCCGGACAAAGAGCTGGCGGCGGAAGGAGAACACGTGGCGCAGGCTGTTCTCCCTGAGGCCGAGCGGTATGGGGTTGATCCCCGACCTTACCTCCCCCAGTTGGTGTAGGTGAGGGAGGAGGAGCTCAGCGGGAACAAAGGGCGGGACGTTTGACACGATGACCCTCTGCGCGGTGGCCTCGAGAGGGTCCACCGGCAGGAACGTCCCGCCCACCGTGAGCCCCTTTTCGAGGGCCAGGGACACCGCCCGCTCCGACCCCAGGAAGAACACGGCCTTCCCAGACATCTTGGATGCTGCGACAATGGCCGAGGGGCCGACTACCCCAGCCATCGCCCGCACGCACTCCTCGATGGTCATTGTGGGGTGAGTGTAGCTCTTGACCCCGTGTTTCTTCGTTATTAGTGTAAAAGGTGGCAGGGCAGCGGGTGGCGCAGGAGGTGCCGTGGATGTGGACACCGCCTGCGCATATGTCCTTGCTGGCCCCGCCACCGGCGTGGATGGGGTCGCCATCACCGGGTCCCTTTAAGGGCTACACCCACCCCAAAGTCACAGGCCTTAATGGTCTTGGTTGGCCTCGTTTAATATGACTGAGCAGAGGAGCACTTAACGAGGCACACCTCTCCCCTAGTTGGCAATTGGGGAGGGGCCTTGCTCCCTCTGCTCAGTTGTCTCAATTGTTTTGTTTTTTTTTCCAATTTGGGAGGAAGGGCTTTCAGAGAGAGAGGGGAGAAACAGAGAGTAACAGAGAAAGAGAGAGGGAGGTGGGAAGGGGGGGGAACTGCGAGGGCAGGTCTCCCCTCGCAGCTGTGGGTGGGTGGAATCCCCAGATGGCAAAACACAAATAGTCTTTGGGGTGGTCTTCGGGTGAGGGGAGAAGATGTCTTCACCTGGGGCAGCTAGAGCCACCCAGGCACACACTCCCAACGATGTTTAACGGGTGATTGAACAAATCTTCAGCTTGGTAGCTCCAGCTACCCCAGGCTAGGCAATGGTGGGGGGGGGGTTCAATTGTGTGTGGGGCCTAGTTATAAGCAAGGCCCCCACATACACTATCCACACACGCACACCCCCCGCGATGTTCCAGCCCTCGGTGGTCTTCTTTCCTCCCCCCACCGATACAACAAAGTCTATTGGGGACTGCACCAATACACCCACCTGTAAAATAGTAGAGTCTCCCTCCTTCCACACTGGATGTTGTTGTTGGTATTTCCCCCTCTCTCCAACTCTTTGTAGAATGGAAAAAGATGTTGAGAGATTTCTGCTTTCCTCCTCTCCCTCTGGGTGAAAGTTGGTGGTGAACCATCTTCCTTCCTTCTCTTCCTGGGCTGTTCTCAGGGCTCTCCAGGCCTTCCAAGGCAGGAGCTAAGGTTGGTAGCTGCTCCTCTCACTGCAGCTCAGCTCCAACTGAGCAGGACACGCCTCCACTGCTCCACCATTGGTGCATGAAACTCTTTTAGAGTCTACCTGCAAAACATAAAACATTTATCCGTGCCACCCGACCTGGATGACACACCAGACAAACACTGAATGTCAGGAGTGGGATTGGATCCCACGCCTCTAGAGAAGACTGCAACCTGAACCCAGCACATTAGACCGCTCGGCCATTCTGACTGTTGGATCCATTGGTGCATGAATCCCAAAAAGTTAGTTTGCAGGTGCAGCAGGTAATCAGGAAGGCGAATGGAATGTTGGCCTTCATTGCGAGAGGGATGGAGTACAAAAGCAGGGAGGTCCTGCTGCAACTGTACAGGGTATTGGTGAGGCTGCACCTGGAGTACTGCGTGCAGTTTTGGTCACCTTACTTAAGGAAGGATATACTAGCTTTGGAGGGGATATAGAGACGATTCACTAGGCTGATTCCGGAGATGAGGGGGTTACCTTATGATGATCGATGGAGTAGACTGGGTCTTTACTCATTGGAGTTCAGAATGATGAGGGGTGATCTTATAGAAACATTTAAAATAATGAAAGGGATAGACAAGATCGAGGCAGAGAGGTTGTTTCCACTTGTCGGGGAGACTAGAACTAGGGGGCACAGCCTCAAAATACGTGGGAGTCAATTTAAAACTGAGTTGAGAAGGAATTTCTTCTCCCAGAGGGTTGTGAATCTGTGGAATTCTCTGCCCAAGGAAGCAGTTGAGGCTAGCTCATTGAATGTATTCAAATCACAGATAGATAGATTTTTAACCAATAAGGGAATTAAGGGTTACGTGGAGCGGGCGGGTAAGTGGAGCTGAGTCCACGGACAGATCAGCCATGATCTTGTTGAATGGCGGAGCAGGCTCGAGGGGCTAGATGGCCTACTCCTGTTCCTAATTCTTATGTTCTTATGTTCTTATGTTCTTATGTTCTTATGTTCGTATTCCCCTTACAATGAATCCCATATCACTATCGCTCTCCACTCTTTTTCCTGCCCTCCTGCGCAGCAGAGCCATGAACATGGCTGCTGCTGCTCTCCCCTGAAGAGTCATCCCCCTCAACAGTACCCAAAGTGGTGTATCTGTTTTGCAGGGGGATGGCCGCTGGGGACCCCTGCACTACCTTATAGAAACATAGAAACATAGAAAATAGGTGCAGGAGTAGGACATTCGGTCCTTTGAGCCTGCACCGCCATTCAACAAGATCATGGCTGATCACTCACCCCAACACCTCCCCCCCCACGCCCCCTCCACACCCGCCGACCCCGCCAGCCGCAAGGACCACATCTAACTCCCTCCCGAACACATTCAATGAACTGGCATCAACAACTCTCCGCGGCAGGGAACCCCACAGGCCAACAACTCCCCGAGTGAAGAAGTCTCCCCCCATCCGAGCCCCAAACAGCCCACCCCCCCATCCCAAGAGCGTGCCCCCCCCCCCCCCGGCTCCGGACCCACCCAACACCGGGAACATTCCCCCCGCACCCAACCCACCCCATCCCATCGGAATCCTTCCCAAATGCCGAACACCCCCGGATGTCGAGCCCCCAGCCCCGGCCACCCCGGAGCCACGTCCCCGCGACGCCAACCACACCACATCCACCAACCGCCATCTGCGCAGTCAACCCGTCCACCCCACTCTGAACACTCTCCGCACTGAGGCACAGAGCCCCCAGGCCCGCCTCTCCAACACACTTCGCCCCCCCAGACCTCCACTGCAATGTGGCCCCTCCTGCCCCCTGCCCTGGGTTTCTCCGCCCCACACCTCCACCACTCTCCCCTCCATCCCCCGCCCCCGTCTCCCCTCAACTTCCCTCTGCCTTCCTGCACAGTCTCCCATCTTGGGGGCGGTAACCTTCTGGGGCAGGGAATTTTAGCCCCCAGCGTGGAAGTCCTGCTCCCGCTGCAGAATTGGCCTTACCACCCCTCCTTCTTTCCACTGCTCTTCCTGTTGGTCACCCATCCCCTATCTGGCTGTGTACCCTTTACCTGCGGTGTGGCCAACTCACTAAACATGCTATTCACATTCTCAGCATCACGGATCTCCAGCGTAAATCCACCCGCAGCTCCAGTGCCGCAATGCGGTCTCTCAGGTGCTGCAGCCAGATACACTTCCCGCACATTTAGTCGTCAGGGACACTGGATGTATCACTGACTTCCCAAATAGCACAGGATGAGCATGACACATATCCGAGCTCTCCTGCCATGACTTAACCCTTAGATTAACTTAATTTGGCAACAACAACAATGCTAAAGGTTACCTACTGATAAAGAAAAAGAAAAACTACTCACCAATCACCAGCCAATCACTTACCCCCTTGGCTGTGACATCTCCCTTCGATTTCGTTCTACTTGTTTGTTGCTTTCTCTCCCTGCAGCTGCACCAGCTGGCTTCCTCACACTGCTGCTCTGCCTCCTCGATGTCCCGCTGGCTCCCGACGATTGTTGGGCCTTTTGCAGGCCTCCTCAAACCGCCGCTCCGCCTATCCGACGTCCCGCTAGCTCCCGACTGTAAAGTACTTACTGTACAGCATGAAACCACATGAGGCACATTCTGGGGACAAGGTCACTCTGTGACCTTAACTCTTTACTCACAGGACTCCAAAGATGAAGACCCTGCGTGGGACCTCCTTTTTTATACCTGTGATCAGGTAAGGAATGTCTCCCACAAATTCACCCCTTGTGGTCAAGGTGTGCATCTAGGTTGAGCATATACAGTAATACAGTGGTGTTCCATTGTGGTTACATACATGACATCACCTCCCCCCCCCCCCCAAAGTCTTATTGGGATCATCGGTTTAATCTTTCAGGTGGTCTACGCTCCCTCGTGGAGCGCCGCAGTTGGGGCTCTGGTTGTTGGACACTGACGTGAGTGTCTGTCACCTGTGGTGATTCCGGCCTGTCCGGGCTGACCGCAGGGACTGTGCATTCTTTTGATTGCTCTTGTTGCTCGTTCACTGGCGGTGTTGTGAGCTCCATCTCATGGTCTTCTTCAGGTTCCTCCATCTCAATGCTGAATCTTTCTTTTACTTGGTCCAGATGCTTACAGCTGTTGTTGAGTTTTACCACGATGACCCTATTCCCCTCTTTGTCAATTACAGTGCCCTCAAGCCATTTGGGCCCCATGGCGTGATTGAGGACGAATAAAGGATCATTTATTTCTATACATCTCCCCCTCGAATTACGGTCATGGTACTCGTTTTGTGACTTGCGCTTGCCCTCAACTATGTCGGTCAGGACTGGGTGAATGAGGGACAACCGAGTTTTGAGTGTCCGTTTCATTAGTAGCTCTGTGGGCGGGAGCCCTGTGAGCGAGTGCGGTCAGGATCTATAGGCCAGCAGGAGACGCGATAGGCGGCATTGTAGGGAGGGTCCTTGAATCCTGAGCATACCTTGCTTAATGATTTGGACCGCACGTTCCGCCTAGCCATTGGAGGCCGGCTTGAACGGCGCAGTCCTGATGTTGTTGATGCCATTGCCCGACATAAATTCGGAATTCGTAGCTTGTGAAACATGGACCATTAGCACTAACCAGGATGTCTGGCAAGCCATGGGTTTCAAGATAGCACGGAGGCTTTCCACAGTGGTGGATGACATGCATGAATTCAGAATGATGCACTCGATCCATTTCGAGTACGCATCTACCACAATAAGGAACATCTTTCCCATGAACGGGCCCGCATAGTCAACATGAATGCGTGACCATGGCCTGGTGGGCCAGGGCCACGGGCTGAGCGGGGCCTTCCTGGGGGCATTACCCAGTTGGGCACACGTCGTGCACCTGCGCACACAGTGTTGCAGGTTTGAATTAATTCCAGGCCACCAAATCTGTGACCGGACAATGGCCTTCAGCAGCACAATGCCTGGGTGCTCACTGTGGAGCTCCCTGATGAATGCCTCCCTGCCCTTCTGGAGCATAACTACCCGGCTGCCCCATAGTAGGCAGTCGGCTTGGATGGAGAGCTCATCCATCCGTCTGTGGAATGGTCTGACCTCCTCAGGGCATGCTCCGTGTGCGGGCGCCCAAACCCCAATCAGGACACATTTCTTAATCAAGGATAGGAGGGGATCTCTGTTTGTCCAGATTTGATCTGGCGGGCTGTGATGGGGGAGCCTGCGCTGTCAAAGGCATCGACAGCCATGACCATCTCAGTGCTTTGCTCTGCTGCCCCCTCAGTGGTGGCCAGTGGAAGCCTGCTGAGTGCATCAGCGCAATTTTCAATGCCATGCCGGTGCCGGATGGAGTAGTCATAAGCAGCCAGCGTGAGAGCCCACCGCTGTATGCGAGCAGATGCGTTGGCATTGATAGCCTTGCTGTCTGACAACGGGTATGTTAATGGCTTGTGGTCCATCTTTAATTCAAACTTCCTACCAAAGAGGTACTGATGCATTTTTTTTATACCATAGACACCTGCAAGCACTTCCTTCTCGACCATCCCATATCCCCGTTCTGCTTGAGACAGCGACCTGGAGGCATAAGCCACAGGTTGTAGTTGACCCTCAGCATTGCCCTGCTGCAACACGCACCCAACCCCATAGGACGATGCATCACATGTTAGAACCAATTTTTTACAGGGGTCATACAGGGTCAAAAACTCATTTGAACAAAGTAGGTTTCGCGCCTGATCAAAAGCCCATTCCTGACAGTCCCCCCAAAACTAATCGCAACCCTTACGCAGGAGCATGTGGAGCGGCTCCAACAATGTGTTCAAGTTCGGCAGAAAGTTCCCGAAATAGTTCAACAGTCCAAGGAATGAACGCAACTCCGATGTGTTGCAGGGCCTGGGAGCTCGTCGAATCGC
Source organism: Pristiophorus japonicus (assembly GCF_044704955.1). Taxonomy (NCBI): domain Eukaryota; kingdom Metazoa; phylum Chordata; class Chondrichthyes; family Pristiophoridae; genus Pristiophorus; species Pristiophorus japonicus. The sequence continues at coordinate 21,930,321 of NC_092000.1, read as the reverse complement.
CTCTGTTTTGGATTCGGTGGGCCGAATCCCATCTGCAGCAACCCTCCTGCCCAGAAACTTAACCTCAGGAGCTAAGAACACACATTTAGACTTCTTGAGTTGCAGGTGTACCCGGTCCAGTCGTCATAGCACCTCCTCCAGGTTGTGGAGGTGTTCTTCGGTGTCTCGGTGATGAGGATGTCGTCCGGGAATACGATCGTTCCAGGAATGGATTTAAGCAGGCTTTCCATGTTTCGTTGAAAAATCGTGGCCGCTGATCAAATGCCAAACGGGCACCTGTTATAAACGAACAGTCCCTTGTGCGTGGAGATGGTGGTCAGTAGTTTAGATTCGTCGGCCAGTTCCTGGGTCGTATAGGCTGAAGTGAGGTCCAACTTGGTGAACAGCTTGCCGCCTGCCAGCGTGGCGAAGAGATCCTCCGCTCTCGGGAGCGGGTATTGATCTTGTCGGGACACCTGGTTGATGGTGGCCTTGTAGTCGCCACAGCTCCTGACAGAGCCATCCGCTTTTAGGACGGGAACGATGGGGCTCGCCCAGTCGCTGAATTTAACAGGCGAGATGATGCCCTCTCTCAACAGCCGGTCTAATTTGTTCTCGATCTTTTCCCGCATCACATATGGCACCGCTCTGGTTTGTGGTGCACTGACCTGGCATCCGGGGTGATGTGTATCACTACTTTAGTGCCTTTGAAAGTCCCGACGCCAGGTTGGAATAGTGAATCGAATTATTGTAGGACTTGTGAGCACAAACTACGCTTCATTGATGACATTGCGTGAACATGCCCCCATTTCCAGTTCATCTCGGCTAACCAGTTCCTCCCCAACAGTGCGGGACCATTGCCCGGGATAATCCAGAGCGGCAGCCGATTCACTACCCCATTGTGTCTGACCGCCAACATTGCACTGCCTAGCACCGGAATGATTTCTTTAGTGTAAATCCGTAATTGTGTCTCAATACGTGCTAATTTGGGTCTACTGTCTTTGAGTGGCCATAGCTTCTCAAATTGCTGAACGCCCATGAGTGACTGGCTGGCCCCAGTGTCCAGCTCCATGCGTACAGGGATACCGTTTAATTAAACCCTCATCATCATTGGTGGCGTTCTGGTGTATGAACTGTGAATATTCACCACATGGACCCGCTGAACCTCGGCGTCCATCGATTTGTTCCAAAAGTCATCCTGCCTCAAAGAATCCTCTTCTGGTCCATCCGCCTCATATATTAGTCTGGTTGCAGACTTCCTACACATTCGAGCTAAGTGGCCTCTGAGATTGCAGTTCCTGCAGACAAACTGTTGAAATCTGCAAGATCTAGCTGAGTGTTTTCCCCCACACCTCCAGCATGAGTTAAAGTTTCCATTGTTAGCAACAAAGCGATTATGGCCAGGCATTCCACGCTGACTGTCCCTTTGACTGCTCTTAAGTACCCTATTAGTGGGTGTCAATGGCCCCGTCCCAGGCCGCATTGTCCGCTGTGATGGCATGAATGTCCATTCAGCATGCCATTGTCTCTGTTGAAGTCCTATTCTGGGGTCTATTGCTGCCTGGGGAGTGTCGGACTGCCCCTACCTGCCTGTGAGGCTCTGAGTCACATTGATGATGTTGACTCGCTGATCCATCGCCGCTTTAGAGGCAGAATTGCGTGCGTATATTATTTTCATCTCTTCCTCCCCCGCCACGAAGGTTTGAGCCATTAACGCCACCTCTTCTAAGGTCAAATCCTTGGTCTCAATTAATTTGCGGAAAATTCCTGCATGACCGATGACCTCGACAAAGAAGTCCCTTAGCATCTCCCCCCTGCAGGTGTTTGTGAACTTACAGATGCTGGCCAAACGCCGAAGGTCCGCTACGAAGTCCGGTATGCTCTGTCCTTCACGACGTCGGTGGGTGTAGAATCTGTGTTGGGCCATATGTATGCTAGTCGCCGGTTTGAGGTACTCCCCGATCAATTTGCTAAGTTCTTCAAAGGTTTTGTCCGCCGGCTTTTCGGGTGCCAGTAAGTCCTTCATGAGCGCGTAAGTCTTTGGTCTGCAGCTGGTCAAAAGATGAGCCCTTCGCTTGTCGGCCGCTGCATCCCCCAGCCATTCTTTCGTCATGAAGCTTTGCTGAAGCCTCTCGACAAAATCATCGCAGTCTTCCCCAACACAGTACCGTTCCTCTGTGCTACCAGTGGCCATTCTCGAGGGTCGTGAATTCCCGTTTCTCGTCGCCAATATAAAGTCCTTATTCTACAGCCTGAAATCACACGAGGCACATTCTGGGGACAAGGTCACTCTGTGACCTTAACTCTTTATTCACAGGACTCCAAAGACAATGACCCTGCGTGGAACCTCCCTTTTTATACCTGTGTGAGCAGGTAAGGAGTGTCTCCCACAAGTTCTCCCCTTGTGGTCAAGGTCTGCATCTAGGTTGATTGTATACAGTACTACAGTGGTGTTACATTGTGGTTACATACATGACACCGATGACTGTTGGGCCTCTTGTAGACCTCCCCACGCTGCTGCTCCGCCTCTCCGATGTACCACTGGCTCCCGACGACTGTTGAGCCTTTTGTAGGCCTTCCCACACTGACGCTCCGCCTCTCCGATGTCCCGCTGGCTCCCGACGACTGTTGGGCCTTTTTTCAGCCTTCCCATGCTGCTGCTCCGCCTCTCCGATGTTCCGCTAGCTCCCGACGACTGTTGGGCCTTTTGTCGGCCTTCCCACGCTGCCGTTCTGCCTCCTCGATGTCCCGCTGGCCTCCTGACGACTGTTGGGCCTTTTGTCGGCCTTCCCACACTGACGCTCCACCTCTCCGATGTCCCGCTGGCCTCCCGACGACTGTTGGGCCTTTTTTAGGCCTCCCCATGCTGCTGCTCCGCCTCTCCGATGTTCCGCTAGCTCCTGACGATTGTTGGGCCTTTTGTCGGCCTTCCCACACTGACGTTCCGCCTCTCCGATGTCCCGCTGGCTCCCGCCGACTGTTGGGCCTTTTGTAGGCCTCCTCATGCTGCCGCTCCGTCTCCTCGACGTCCCGTAGGAAACGCAGCAGCCAATTTGTGCACAACAAGCTCCCTCAAACAGCAATGTGATAATGACCAGATAATCTGTTTTAGTGATGTTGATTGAGGGATAAATATTGGCCAGGAAACCGGGGATAACTCACCCTGCTCCTTCTTCGAAATACTGCTCCTCCGACAATGCAGCGACTCCCTCAGTACTGCCCCTCTGACAGTGCGTGCTCCCTCAGTACTGCCCCTCCGACAGTGCAACGACTCCCTCAGTACTGCCCCTCCGATAGTGCAGCGACTCCCTCAGTACTGCCCCTCTGACAGTGCAGTGACTCCCTCAGTACTGCCCCTCCGACAGTGCAACAACTCCCTCAGTACTGTCCCTCCGACAGTGCACCGCTCCCTCAGCAGTGCATCGGAGTGTCAGCCTGGATTTTTGTGCTCAAGTCTTTTGAGTGGGACTTGAGAACCCATGCAATTTTCCCTGTAGCTTGCACTATGCTTCACGCAGCCGGTTTTCTTTCAATGCGTTGTCCCGTTAAATTTCTGCGCATGCGTGGTATTTCCGATGTAAAACTTGTGAGCAGCTTGCGTGGGATCTTGTGGATTACCGTGCGGCTTCGCATGTGCCCAGCTTAGAGGGAGTATTTGCACTCTTATGACATCTGTGGCTCAGTGGGTAGCACACTCACCTCTGAGTCAGAAGATTGTGGGTTCAAGTCCCATTCCAGGGGTTTGAGCTCAAAAAATTCTCAACTGACACTCCCAGTGCAGTACTGGGGGAGTGCTGCACAGTCAGAGGTGCTGTCTTTCAGATGAAAAATTAAACCTAGGCCATGTCTGCTCTCTCAGGTGGATGTAAAAGATCCCATGGCACTATTTTGAAGAAGAGCAGGGGAGTTATCCCCGGTGTCCTGGGCCAATATTTATCCCTCAATCTGCATAACAAAAACCGATTATCTGATCATTATCACATTGCTGTTTGTGGGAGCTTGCTGTGCACAAATTGGCTGCCGTGTTTCCCACATTACGACAGTGACTACACTCCAAAAATACTCCATTGGCTGTATTGCGCTCTGAGACGTCCAGTGGTTGTGAAAGGCGCTATATAAATCCAAGTCTTTTTTTTTCTTTCTTTCACTCCAACTGGCCCACAAAGAAATCGAAACGTAAAACTGAAAAGGTGTTGGCTCGGGCCTCCTCTGGTCCATGATCCCCTCCCGGCAGTCCTGGCCTGGCGGAGAATCCGCCCCTTCTTCCTCCGCTCAGGCCTCAGGTTAAAATGGTAGCTCGGCTCCTCTTGACACCATCGGTGGTGGCTCTGCATTTTTGAAGAGGACCCGCTGGGCTGAGGGTGGGTGTCCTCACCACCTGCAATTAAAACTTACAGACTATCTGATCGGGGCAGGTAAGTACCCCCAATCTACCATAACTGGTCGCCTCCTCCACAGAAACCAGGTGGGGGGATTTAAAATCAGGGCCATTGGCAAAGCCCTATCCCGTTTTAGCTTTTACGTCAAATTACATCGGATATACAACTCAGAAACAGGCCATTCGGCCCAACCAGTCCATGCAGTTGTTTATGCTCCACTCGAGCCTCCTCCTGTCTTTCCTCATCTAAATCTATCAGCATAACCCTCGATTCCCTTCTCCCTCATATATGCTTGTCTAGCCTCCCCTTAAATCCATCGATACTATTCACTTCAACCACTCCCTGTGGTAGCAAGTTCCACATTATCACCACTCTCTGGGTAAAGAAGTTTCTCCTTAATTCCCTATTGGATTTCTTGGTGACTATCTTATATTGATGGCCTCTAGTTATGCTCTTCCCCACAAGTGGAAACACTCTCTCTGTAGCCACTCTATCAAAACCTTTCATAATTTTAAAGAACTCTATTTGGTCACCCCTCAGCCTTCTTTTTTCAAGAGAAAAGAGACCCAGCCTGTACATCCTTTCCTGATATCGGGACCGGTAGCATCATGGTTATATTACTGAACTACTAATCCAGAGGTCTGGACTAATGATCCAGTAGATGTCAGTTCAAATCCCACCATGGCAGCTGATAAATATAAATTCAGTTAATTAAATAAATCAGGATAAAATAAAAGCCAGTACCAGTATGATGACCATGAAACTATTGGACTGTTGTCAAAACACATCTGGTTCATTAATGGCCTTCATCGAGGAAAGTCTGCTGCCCTTACCCGGTCTGGCCTACATGTGACTCCAGACCCACAGCAATGTGATTGACTCTGTAAAGTCCTATCCCCTCAGTACAGATTCACACGAGGCATGTAGTGAAGTCAAGGTGACTCTGGACCTGCACCTTTATTTCACAGCTCTGGAATGCTGCACTTGCCTGAGACCTGTCCTTATATACCTGTCTCTTGCAAGTGCACCCCTGGTGGTAAGGTCTGCTGGTGGTTACAGGTCATATCTTATTACAGTCATGTATAGCCTGTTAGGATACAGTTATATATAATAATGTAAGATACATGACAGACTCTTAACTGCCCTCTGAAATGGCCAAGCAAGGCACTCATTTGTACCAAACTGCTGCAACGAAGTCAGCAAGAGTAACTACTGCAGCGGTTCAAGGAGATATCTCACCACCACCTTCGCAAGGGCAGCTAGGGATGGGCAATAAATGCTGGCCTTGCCAACGACGACCACATCCCGTGAACAAATAAACAAAAAATAACCTGGCATTTCTGGTGTCATCTTTATAAAACTTGCCTGCACCCTCTCCAGTACCTCTATATCCTTTTTCTAATATGGTGACCAAAACTGCACGCAGTGCTCTTAAAGTGTGACAGGAAAAACCTGCAGGAACATTTCGAGGTGGGAAAGAATGAGTGGCAGGAGCTGAAAGTCATGGAAAGGAGATGGGGTAGACAGAGAGAGAGAGAGAGAGAGGGACAGTTGTTTACTGTGAAGGGGATTGAGTTTAGATTTGAAAGCCTTTCAATTGTGTCTGGGGGGAGTGGGGGGGGGGGGGGTTGGCGGGGGGCCGGGGTGAGGGGATGGGAGCAGCCATTGAGACATTTGTTGTGCCATTCTGTCAGTCAAGGCCTTGGGGCCATGGCCATATCTTTGCCGAGTATTGTCAGCTCTTGCCTGTAAGCTGGTGCAGATGATGTGCGTGGAGACTGAAGTGGAGGATTGTGTGGTGGGGGGGAAAAGGTAAATTAAAATGATGAAAGGCAGAACAATCGCTCTTCATTGCAGTCGGCCTGTAAGTAAATACAAACACACTTCCCGTTGCCATGGACTACAAAAGGTATTTAAACACCCCTGGCCTGCGCAATGATAATCAAACAGTGAGAGAGTCCAAACGTTGCTATGTCCCCACTCAGCGGACGATATAATGCTATTATCCCTTGCAGCCTAGTCTTATGCAAAATTGCTTTCTGCCACTCAGCCTGTTGTATGGCGCTGGTATTATTTGTATAACCCCTTCAGGAGCAGAGAGCTCGACAGAGTGCACACCAATAGAGAAAGAAAGACTTGCATTTTTATAGCACCTTTCACGACCACCGGACGTCCCAAGCCGCTCTACAGCAAATAAAATACTTTTGGAGTGCGGTCACTGTTGTAATGTGGGAAATGTGGCAGCCAATTTGCGCACAGCAAGCTCCCACAAACAGCAATGTGATAAAGACCAGATCATCTGTTTCTGTTAAGTTGATTGAAGGATATATATTGGCCAGGACATCAGGGTTAACGCCCCTCCTCTTCTTCAAAACGGTGCCCTGAGATCTTTTACATCCACCTGTGAGCATAGACAGGACCTCGGTTTAACTTCTCATCCAAAATAAAGGGCACCTCCGACAGTTCAGCGCTCCCTCAGCACTGCACTGGAGCGTCAGCCTAGATTTTTATGCTCAATTCCCTGGAGTGGAACTTGAACCCACAACTTTCTGACTCAGAGGTGAGGGTGCTACCCACTGAGTCATGGCTAACACAGTCACCCACTCCCCTTCAGTGCTAAAGACCTGTTCAACTTCTTCACTCAGAGAATTGTGAACCTGTGGAATTCTCTACCACCGAAAGTTGTTGAGGCCAGTTTGTTAGATATGTTCAAAAGGGAGTTAGATGTGGCCCTTACGGCTAAAGGGGCCAAGGAGTATAGAGGGAAAGCAGGAATGGGGTACTGAAGTTGCATGATCAGCCATGATTATATTGAGTGGTGATGCAGGCTCAAAGTGCCGAATGGCCTACTCCTGCACCTACTTTCTATGTTTCTATGTTTCTATGTTAATTCCTGGAGACTTCAGGATAATCTTGGAAGCTTGGCAACTCTACCTTCTTAACAATAACCCAACCCCATACAACAGAAGGTTGTGGGTTCAAGTCCCACTCCAGGAACTTGAGCACATAAATCTGGACTGACACTCCAGTGCAGTGCTGAGGGAGGTGCCGCCTTTTGGATGAGATGTTAAACCGAGGCCCCATCTGCCCTCTTCGGTGGATGTAAAAGATTCCATGGAAATATTTTAAAGAAGAGCAGGGGAGACCTTATTGAGGTGTATAAATTATGAGGGACCTGGATAGAGTGGATAGGAAGGACCTATTTCCCTTCGCCCTGTAGGTTACGGCACTTCAAGTGCACATCCAAGTACTTTTTAAATGTGGTGAGGGTTTCTGCCTCGACCATCCTTTCAGGCAGTGAGTTCCAGACCCCCACCACCCTCAGGGTGAAGAAATTTCCCCTCAAATCCCCCTCTAAACTTCCTACCAATTACTTTAAATCTATGCCCCCTGGTGATCCCAGTGTCCTCTCAATCAACATAACAAAAACAGATTATCTGGCCATTATCATGTTGCTGTATGTGGGAGCTTGCTGTGCACAAGTTGGCTTCAGCGTTTCCCACATTACAACAGTGACTGCACTCCAAAAGTACTTCATTAGCTGCAAAGCGCTTTGAGACATCTGGCGGCTGTGAAAGGCGCTATATAAATGGAAGTATTTCCTTTTTCTTTTTACACTACAGATAGTGATTTCATTGAGAGCAGTGCCAGTTCCCAACATCACGACAGAACCCAGTCCAAGTAACGTCCTGAGGTTGAAATATCCCAACTTTCCCAAAAAGTGCGTGAGCTCTTATTTCAAAGTCCACACCTTTTTAAAGATTTTGCGGCAAATGTTGAAGCATCCAGGTCACTAACTGACAAATCTAAACATGCAGGTATCTGTGACATGTTCCATTGGTTTTGAGTCACTGGGAGGAGCCAATGGGTGAAGGATGACGCCCCCTTATAATTTTATGCACAACAATGAGGTCCCCCCTCACCTCCTCTGTTCCAAAGAAAACAAACCCAGCCTATCCAATCTTTCCTCATAAAATAAATTCTCCAGTCCCAGCAACATCCTCGTAAATCTCCTCTATACTCTCCAGTGCAATCACATCTTTCCTGTAATGTGGTGACTTAACTGCACGCAGTACTCTAGCTGTGGCCTAACTAGTGTTTTATACAGTACAAGCATAACCTCCGTGCTCTTGTATTCTATGCCTCAGCTAATAAAGGCAAGTATTCCGTGTGCCTTCTTATCTACCTGTCCTGGTTACATCACTGACTGATCAATATTCACACGGGTAATCTTCTGGCAAAGCCATAAGTAACTATTTAGAAGATGCTTTTGGTAGGAGAATATTTCCGCTGCGTATCCGACAAGAGCCATACCAAGTGAAGGAACCGTTCTGTTGAGGCACAAAAAACCCTTGTGGGCCTGATAGACAGGAAGGTTTTAAATCCTGCTTCCCTGCAGAGCAAACACATCGAGGTCACGACAGATCTGCAGTCATTTATAAACTTATCTGTATTCTGCAGCGATATTGTTGGGTACCAGCTCTCCGGCAGGGGATTACATGATGAAAGGTCTGGCATGAACTTTGGCCCCTTGACAAATTGGACCACTTTTTTCTCATGGAACTGAGTGAGAACTATAATACTTCATTACAAGCTCCCTGCAAATCCGCTGCAGCACAATCCACAGACGCAGGAGATTGAGTGACCAAGTTTGACATCTTACAACGCGCCTCTCCCAACACTGCACGCACCCCTTCCCCGCCCTCCCATCACCGACAAGCTGGTTATTAAAGCACAGCCGACCGGTATGTGTTTATGGTCACAAATGGCATCCGAAAACCCGTTCGGAAGTGCAGAATGTGCACCTGAGATTAGCCCCAGTCACAGGATCTCCGGAGGCTGCGAGTCCCGTGGTCCGAAGTCCACAGACGGCAGACGTGTTGCTGCATACGTCTGAGCGCAGATGTCTACTCTGGGTGAGATAATCGGAAATCTACGTTTCCCCAACAGAGGCCTGCATTGCCTGGCCCTAACCCTTCCACCTTCCGCCTGCTCACTACCTGCCCTTAGGTGAGAAAGAATGAACTTGCATTTTATACAGTGCCTTTCACAACCTCAGGATGTCCCATAAAGCGCTTTTGAAACGTTGTCACCGTTGTAATGTAGCAAAGGCGACGACATATTGAGCACAGCAAGCTCCCACAAATAACCATCATCATAGGCAGTCCCTCGGAATTGAGGAAGACTTGCTTCCACTCTAAAAATGAGTTCTTAGGTGGCTGAACAATCCAATACGGGAATTACAGTCCCTGTCACAGGTGGGGCAGACAGTGGCTGAAGGAAAGGGTGGGTGGGGAGTCTGGTTTGCCGCACGCTCCTTCCGCTGTCTGCGCTTGCTTTCTGCATGCTCTTGGCGACGAGACTCGAGGTGCTCAGTGCCCTCCTGGATGCTCTTCCTCCACTTTGTCCGGTCTTTGGCCAGGGTCTCCCACGTGTCGGTGGGGATGTTGTACTTTATCAAGGAGGCTTTGAGGGTGTCCTTGTAACATTTCCTCTGCCCACCTGGGGCTTGCTTGCCGTGTCGGAGTTCCGAGTAGAGCGCTTGCTTTGGGAGTCTCGTGTCGGGCATGCGAACAATGTGGCCCGCCCAATGGAGCTGGTCGAGTGTGGTCAGTGCTTCGATGCTGGAGATGTTGGCCTGATCGAGAACACTGATGTGTATGCGTCGATCCTCCCAGGGGATTTGCAGGATCTTGCGGACACAGCGTTGGTGGTATTTCTCCAGCAATTTGAGGTATCTACTGCATATGGTCCACGTCTCGGAGCCATACAGGAGCCCACAAACAACAATGTGATAATGACCAGATAATCGGTTTGAGATGTTGGGTGAGGGCAGCATCCTCACCACTGAGTCAGGAGGTTGTGGGTTTGAGTCCCACTCCCGGAACTTGAGCACATACATCTAGGCTGACACTCCCAGTGCAGTGCTGAGAGAGCGCCGCACTGTCGGAGGTACTATCTGTCAGATGAGACATTAAACCGAAGCCCCGTCTGCCCTCTCAGGTAGATGTAAAAGATCCCATGGCACTATTTTGAAGAAGAGCAGAGAAGTTACCCCCGGTGTCCTGGCCAATATTTATCCCACAAACAACATTATGAAAAAAAACACGATTATCTGGATATTATCACCTTGCTGTTTGTGGAAGCTTGCTGTGCGCAAATTGGCCGCCGCGTTTCCCACACTACAATGGTGACTACACTGTAATGTAGGAAAGGCAAGGAGTGTAAAGTCCTTACTCTACAGTATGAAACCACACGAGGCACATTATTGGGACAAGGTCACTCTGTGAGCTTAACTCTTTATTCACAGGACTCCAAAGACGATGACCCTGCGTGGGACCTCCCTTTTTATACCTGTGTGATCAGGTAAGCAGTGTCTCCCACAAGTTCATCCCTAGTGGTCAAGGTGTGCATCTAGGTTGAGTGTATACAGTAATACAGTGGTGTTACATTGTGGTTCCATACATGACATCATCTCCCCCCCAAAGTCTTATTAGGATAATAGATTTAGTCTTTCAGGTGGTCTACACTCCCTCGTGGAGCGCCCCAGTTGGGGCTCTGGTTGTTGGACACTGATGTGAGTGTCTGTCACCTGAGGTGATTCTGGCCTGTCCGGGCTGATCGCAGGGTTTGTGCATTCTTCTGATTGCTCCTGTTGCTCGTTCACTGGCGGTGTTGTGAGCTCCATCTCATGGTCTTCTTCAGGTTCCTCTGTGTCGATGCTGAACCTTTTTTTTATTTGGTCCAGATGCTTATGGCATATCTGACCATTGTTGAGTTTTGCCACGATGACCCTATTCCCGTCTTTGTCAATTACAGTGCCCTCAAGCCATTTGGGCCCCATGGCGTGATTGAGGACGAATACAGGATCATTTATTTATTTAGATGGGTTGTAAAGATCGCACGTAGGCTTTCCACGGTGGTGGATGACGTGCATGAATTCAGAACGATCCATTTCGACTAAGCACCTACCACAATAAGGAGCATCTTTCCCATGAACGGGCCCGCGTAGTCAACATGAATGTGTGACTATGGCCTGGTGGGATAGGGCCACGGGCTGAGCGGGGCCTCCCTGGGGGCATTACCCAGCTGGGCACACGTCGTGCACTTGTGAACACAGTGTTCCAGGTCTGAATCAATTCCAGGCCACCAAACGTGTGACCGGTAAATGGCCTTCAGCAACACAATGTCTGGGTGCTCGCTGTGGAGTTCCCTGATGAATGCCACCCGGCCCTTCTGGGGCATAACTATCTGGCTGCCCCATAGTAGGCAGTCGGCTTGGATGGAGAGCTCATCCATCCGTCTGTGGAATGGTCTGACCTCCTCAGGGCATGATCCGTGTGCGGGCGCCCAATCTCCAGTCAGGACACATTTCTTAATCAGGGATAGGAGGGGAATCTCTGTTTGTCCAGATTTTGATCTGGCGGGCTGTGATGGGGGAGCCTGCGCTGTCAAAGGCATCGACAGCCATGACCATCTCGGCACATTGCTCCGCTGCCCCCTCAGTGGTGGCCAGTAGAAGCCTGCTGAGCGCGTCGATGCAATTTTCAGTGCCGGGCCAGTGCCTGATGGAGTAGTCATAAGCAGCCAGCGTGAGAGCCCATCGCTGTATGCGAGCTGATGTGTTCGCGTTGATAGCCTTGCTGTCTGACAACAGGGATGTTAATGGCTTGTGGTCCATCTCTAATTCAAACTTCCTACCAAAAAGGTACTGATGCATTTTTTTTACACCATAGACACATGCAAGCGTTTCCTTCTCGACCATCCCATATCCCCGTTCTGCTAGAGAGCGACCTGGAGGCATAAGCCACTGGTTGTAGTTGACCCTCAGCATTGCCCTGCTGCAACACGCACCCAACCCCATAGGACGATGCATCATATGTCAGAACCAATTTTTTACAGGGGTCGTACAGGGTCAACAACTTATGTGAACAAAGCAGGCTTCGCGCCCGATCAAAAGCCCATTCCTGACAGTCCCCCCAAAACCAATCGCAACCCTTACGCAGGAGCACATGTAGCGGCTCCAACAACGTGCTCAAGTTCAGTAGAAAGTTCCCGAAATAGTTCAACAGTCCAAGGAATGAACGCAACTCCGATGTGTTGCAGGGCCTGGGTGCTCGTCGAATCGCCTCTGTTTTGGATTTGGTGGGCCGAATCCCATCTGCAGCAACCCTCCTGCCCAGAAACTCAACCTCAGGAGCTAAGAACACATTTAGACTTCTTGAGTTGCAGGCCTACCCGGTCCAGTCGGCGTAGCACCTCCTCCAGGTTGTGGAGGTGTTCCTCGGTGTCTCGACCCATGATGAGGATGTCGTACTGGAATACGATCGTTCCAGGAATGGATTTAAGCAGGCTTTCCATGTTTCGTTGAAAAATCGCGGCCGCTGATCGAATGTCAAATGGGCACCTGTCATAAAGGAACAGTCCCTTGTGCGTGGTGATGGTGGTCAGTAGTTTAGGTTCGTCGGCCAGTTCCTGGGTCATATAGGCTGAAGTGAGGTCCAACTTGGTGAACAGCTTGCCGCCTGCCAGCGTGGCGAAGAGGTCCTCCGCTCTCGGGAGCGGGTATTGATCTTGTAGGGACACCCAATTGATGGTGGCCTTGTAGTCGCCACAGATCCTTTTAGGACGGGAACGATGGGGCTCGCCCAGTCATTGAATTCAACAGGCGAGATGATGCCCTCTCTCAACAGCCGGTCCAATTCGCTCTCCATCTTTTTCCGCATCACATACTCTGGCTTTGTCGTGCACTGGCCTGGCGTCCAGGGTGATGTGTATTACTACTTTAGTGCCTTTGAAAGTCCCGACGCCAGGTTGGAATAGTGAATTGAATTGTTGTCGGATTTGTGAGCACGAACTTTGCTCCACAGATGACATTGCGTGAACATCCCCCCATTTCCAGTTCATCTCGGCTAACCAGCTTCTCCCAACAGTGCGGGCCATTGCCTGGGACAATCCAGAGCGGCAGCCGATTCACTACCCCGTTGTGTGTGACAGCCAACATTGCACAGCCGAGCTCTGGAATGATTTCTTTAGTGTCTCAATATGTGTTAATTTGGGTCTACTGGCTTTGAGTGGACATAGCTTCTCAAATTGCTGAACGCCCATGAGTGACTGGCTGGCCCCAGTGTCCAGCTCCATGCGTACTGGGATGCCGTTTAATAAAACCCTCATCATCATGGGTGGTGTTTTGGTGTATGAACTGGGAATATTCCCCACATGGACCCGCTGAATCTCGGCGTCCATCGATTTGTTCCAAAAAGTCAACCTGCCTTAAAGAACCCTCTTCTGGTCCATCTGCCTCATATATTAGTCTGGTTGCAGACTTCCTGTACATTCAAGCTAAGTAGCCACTTAGATTGCAGATCCTGCAGACAAACTGTTGAAATCTGCAAGATCTGGCTGAGTGTTTTCCCCCACACCTCCAGCATGAGTTAAAGTTTCCATTGTTGGGAATAAAGGGACTATGGCCAGGCATTCCGCACTGACTGTCCCTTTGACTGCTCTTAAGTACCCTATTAGTGGGTGTCAATGGCCCCATCCTGGGCCGCATTGTCCACTGTGATGGCGTGAATGTCTGTTCGACCTGCCATTGTCTCTGTTGAAGTCCTATTCTGGGGTCGATTACTGCCTGGGAGTGTCGGACTGCCCCTGCCTGCCTGCGGGGCTCTGAGTCATATTGATGATGTTGACTCCCTGATCCATTGCCGTGTTAGAGGCAGAATTGCGCGCGTATATTATTTTCGTCTCTTCCTCCCCCGCCATGAAAGTTTGAGCCATCAACGCCGCCGCTTCCAAGGTCAAATTTTTGGTCTCAATTAATTTGCGGAAAATTCCCGCATGACCGATGCCCTCGATAAAGAAGTCCATTAGCATCTCTCTCCTGCAGGCGTCTGTGAACTTACAGAGGCTTGCCAAATGCCGGAGGTCCGCTATGAAGTCCGGTATGCTCTGTCCTTCATGACGTTGATGGGTGTAGAATCTGTGTCGGGCCATATGTATGCTACTCGCCAGTTTGAGGTGCTCCCCGATCAATTTGCTAAGTTCTTCAAAGGTTTTTTCTGCCGGCTTTTCGGGTGCTAGTAAGTCCTTCATGAGCGTGTAAGTCTTTGGTCCGTAGCTGGTTAAAAGATGAGCCCTTCGCTTGTCGGCCGCTGCATCCCGCAGACATTCTTTTGTAACGAAGCTTTGCTGAAGCCTCTCGACAATATAGTCCCAGTCTTCCCCAACACAGTACCATTCCTCTGTGCTACCGGTGGCCATTCTCGTTCCCGTTTCTCATCGCCAATGTAAAGTCCTTACTCTGCAGTATGAAACCACACGAGGCACATTCTGGGGACAAGGTCACTCTGTGACCTTAACTCTTTATTCACAGGATCCTGCGTGGGATCTCCATTTTTATACCTGTGTGATCAGGTAAGGATCTCCCACAAGTTCACCCTTAGTGGTCAAGGTGTGCATCGAGGTTGAGTGTATACAGCAATACAGTGGTGTTACATTGTGGTTACATACATGACAATGTGAATGTGCACACAGCAATATCCCACAAACAGTAATGTGATAATGTCCAGAAAATCTGTTTGCGGCATTGTTTGAGGGCAGCACCCTCGCGTCTGAGTACAAAAGGTACTTCATTGGCTGTGAGTCGCTTTGGGACATCCGCTGGTTGTGAAAGGTGTTATATAAATCCACATCTTTTTCTTTATAACTATTCGCCGGGACATGGGGGACAATAGTGCCATGGGGTTTTTGTGGTGTGCCACCACACCCCTTCACACATAGGGGAAACTAAAACTAGGGGGCATAGTCTTAGAATAAGGGGCCGCCCATTTAAACTGAAACGAGGAGAAATTTCTTCTCTCATAGCGTTGTAAATCTGTGGAATTCCCTGCTCCAGAGAGCTGTGGAGGCTGGGTCATTGAATATATTTAAGGCGGAGATAGATTGATTTTTGAGCGATAAGGGAGTAAAGGGTTATGAGGAACGGGCAGGGAAGTGGAGCTGAGTCCATGATCAGATCAGCCATGATCTTATTGAATGGCGGAGCAGGCTCGAGGGGCAAAATGGCCCACTCCTGCTCTTATTTCTTATGTTCTTATGTTCTTATTTCTTCCTACCCTCATAGAAATGTCTTGAATTACCAGGTGATCAATTGTGTGCTAATCTCACTTGATCAGCGGTCCCTCAGGCCGAAGATTGCTTGATTGTTTTTACAGCACTTCTCAAGGCACATCCTTTCATTAATCAACCTTCCCCCCCCCATAGCAGTTTTCAGGGGTGTTGTGCTCTTGCATTATCTGGTTTAGGTTTTATGGCTTGGTTTTCGCTAAGGTCCTTTGGGCTGAAATTTCCGGTCCTTTGCGCTTTGGGTTTCGAACCGGAACGGCGCGAAAGGCGGCGTTCAGGTCTCCGGCGCCCCGCCGCGATCCTCCAGTCGGGTTTTGCGACGGCGCTGAGCAGCGCCACCGGGAAAAGCTGCGCTGGGTGTGCAACGCCTCTCGCAGGAGTTTGGCCTTTTGGCCCGATCCGTCCGCCCGGAAGTACGCCCGCAAAGAGCGCCTGGGAAATGAGATTGGACCAGCCTAGCCAGCGGCACAGAGGAAGGGAAAGTACTCCGAAGGTTTGTGTGAGCGTTTGTTCTTAAAATTTTTTTTGCGATTTGCGTTGTGGTGCCGTGGGCAATGCTTTGCGAATTTTTTTTTTAAAGCTTCCCCCCCTCCACCCCCAGGCCTCTCTCAGAGCGCTCACGGCCCGGCGGTTTAGTTCGCGAGTTTCCCGTTCTTGCGCCACAAAAAGTGCACAACGCCTCCTTTAGCACTGAGCCCCCTAACGCAGGGCCCACATGCCCAAACTTCGCATATACTAAAGCGCAAACTATTCCCGGCCGGAAACTTTCCCGCACCGCTTCCGTTTTCACCCCGAAAACAGAACAGCCTAAAATCGAGCAACTTATCTTTTGCAAAAGCAAAATGCTGCAAATGCTGGAATCTAAAATAAAAACAGAAAATGCTGGAAATCTCAGCGGGTCAGGCAGCATCTGTGGAGAGAGAAACAGAGTTAACGTTTCGGGTCGGTGACCCTTCATCAGAACTGGCGAGTGTTCGAAATAAACAGATTCTTCAGGAGCACTGAAAGGGGGAGGGGAGGAAAGAACAAAAGGGAAGGTCTGTGATAGGGTGGAAGGCAGGAGAGATTAGAGAGACAAAAGGGATGATGGGCTGACTGGAGATGGTAATGGCAGAAGTTAGAAAAGGTTATTCTGGATAGGGTGTGAATGGCGGGATAATTACCAGCTGCCATGGGAAGCAGAGAGAAAAATACATCAGAGCCAAACATGGACAGAGGTTAAGGCCTGAAATTGTTGAACTCGATGATGAGTCCAGAAGGCTGTAAAGTGCCTAAACGAAAGATGAGGTGCTGTTCCTCGAGCTTGCGTTGAGCTTCATTGGAACAGTGCAGGAGTCCGAGGATGGAGATATAAGCGTGGGAATGTAGTGGAGATTTAAAGTGACAGGCAACCAGAAGCTCGGGGTCACGCTTACGGACTGAACAGAGGTGTTCCGCAAAGCGGGCACCCAATCTGCCTTTGGTCTCTCCCCCAGTGTAGAGGAGAAGGCATCGTGAGCAGTGAGTACAGTATACTAAATTGAAAGAAGTACAAGTAAATCGCTGTTTCACCTGGGAGGAGTATTTGGGGCCCTGTACAGTGGGAAGGGAGGAGGTATCATTTGCTTTTCTAAGGTCATCCACCTTGGGAAAAAAAAACAGTAAAAGGGAATATTATTTGAATGGGGAGAAATTACAACATGCTGCGGTGCAGAGGGACCTGGGGGTCCTTGTGCATGAAACTCTTTTTGGAGTTTATCTGCAAAACATAAAACATTAAACCGTGCCACCCGACCTGGGTGACACACCAGACATTTACAAGGCCCTTTTTTTCCTTTTTTTGGGTTTTTTTGGGGGGTTTTTTTTTTTTTTTTTTTTTTTTTTTTTTGGGCACTAAAATCACAATTTTTCCACAGTGCCCCCTATAACAGGGTGCATGAATCCCAAAAAGTTAGTTTACAGGTGCAGCAGGTAATCAGGAAGGCGAATGGAATGTTGGCCTTCATTGCGAGAGGGATGGAGTACAAAAGCAGGGAGGTGTTGCTGCAACTGTATAGGGTATTGGTGAGGCCGCACCTGGAGTACCGCGTGCAGTTTTGGTCACCTTACGTAAGGAAGGATACACTAGCTTTGGAGGGGGTACAGAGACGATTCACTAGGCTGATTCTGGAGATGAGGGGGTTACCTTATGATGATAGATTGAGTAGACTGGGTCTTTACTCGTTGGAGATTAGAAGGATGAGGGGTGATCTTATAGAAACATTTAAAATAATGAAAGGGATAGACAAGATAGAGGCAGAGAGGTTGTTTCCACTGGTCGGGGAGACTAGAACTAGGGGGCACAGCCTCAAAATACGGGGGAGCCAATTTAAAACCGAGTTGAGAAGGAATTTCTTCTCCCAGAGGGTTGTGAATCTGTGGAATTCTCTGCCCAGGGAAGCAGTTGAGGCTAGCTCATTGAATGTATTCAAATCACAGATAGATAGATTTTTAACCAATAAGGGAATTAAGGGTTATGAGGAGCTGAGTCCACGGCCAGATCAGCCGTGATCTTGTTGAATGGCGGAGCAGGCTCGAGGGGCCAGTTGGCCTACTCCTGTTCCTAATTCTTATGTTCTTATTATGTTCTAAGCACTTCTTTGTCAGGCTTAGCTCATTCTAGCAGCCATCTCAGACATGGTTTCCCCCAAGTTAATTACAGCAGCCATCTTACACCCCCCCACGACTGGCGATGAGCAGATCCGGGCCTCTCGCGTCGAGCCGTATCCCCGACCCCTGCTCACCTCCGGCAAGGATGCAGTGGAACTTTGCCATTCCAGCCCTCAGCTTTCCCACTGAAACATTTCCCGAGATCACAAGCTGGGGACATAAGGAGTTAAACAGATTCTATTTAATAATGCGATTCCTTCAACTGTCAAAAAAGAAATGAACAAACTCGCTCCAGTCACGAGTCACGTCCTTTAACTGACACGGTTGTCATGGATATTGTTGCAGCTGGGTATTAAACAACACTAATGTAGAACGCTGCATTAAGAAGAAGACAATGAAAGAAAGACTTGCATTTATATAGCGCCTTTCACGACCACTGGATGTCTCAAAGCGCTTTACAACCAATTAAGTACTTTTTGAGTATGGTCACTTTTGTAATGGGAGGGTAATTTTGACTGTGCAATACTGTGAAACAACAAATCAGTAGGCCCCATTTTACATTCCTCATGAATTTAGTCAATGTAAATCATGAGGGAGAATGAAACAGAAGGTTATGCAGATAGGGTCTAAACATCAGCATAGATTTGTGAGGCCGAACGTTCTGTTTCTTCACAATTCTAGGTAACTGTTTCAAATAAGCAGGCAACTGAAAAACATCTTAAAACTGGTGTGAAAGGCACTATATAAACAGCCCTGACTGAAGGCCAATGGCCAAAGCCACTATTTCAAGGCGAGCGAGTACGTTAATATCCTTTTCATTATATTGGATTTAAGGATATTTATTGATGTTTTCGGGAGCAGGTTCTGCAATTCAGTCTGTTTCTACAGTGAAAGCTGAATGACCCAACCGGTGATATACAAAAGAAAGAGATTACAGTGGGGGAGTTGCAGGCCATGAGCCTGCCATGATTTAATCTGCAGCACTTGCCCAATCTCCCCCAGGTTATCACAGAACAAAATCATCAAATGGCATTTTCTGCAGTGCTGGACTTGAATGCTGGCAAAGGGGAAAAGTGAACAATGTAGGGGCAACATTTTATCGCTCTGTGCCTGGTGGGCTTCCAGTTATAAAGCCAAAAATTGACGGGGAGTCAATTCGACTTTCGAGATGAGTCAGCCAACAAAATAATATTATCTGCGAAAGGAAGTACATTACAGAACTGGCATTCTGAAGAATGCCGGTAGTAACAGCACTGACTGTGTGTGTGTAACAGGACTGAGAGTCCCAGTGTTTAACAGGACTGAGTGCCCCAGCACTGACTGTGTGTATAATAGCACTGAGAGTCCCAGCACTGACTGTGTGTGTATAACAGGACTGAGTGTCCCAGCACTGACTGTGTGTGTATAACAGGACTGAGAGTCCCAGCACTGACTGTGTGTATAATAGCACTGAGTGCCCCAGTACTGACTGTGTGCGTGTAACAGGACTGAGTGCCCCAGTACTGACTGTGTGTATAACAGGACTGAGAGTCCCAGCACTGACTGTGTGTATAACAGGACTGAGTGCCCCAGCACTGACTGTGTGTGTAACAGGACTGAGTGTCCCAGCACTGACTGTGTGTGTATAACAGGACTGAGTGCCCCAGTACTGACTGTGTGTGTGTAACAGGACTGAGTGTCCCAGCACTGACTGTGTGTGTGTAACAGGACTGAGTGTCCCAGCACTGACTGTGTGTGTGTAACAGGACTGAGTGTCCTAGCATTGACTGTGTGTGTAACAGGACTGAGTGTCCCAGCACTGACTGTGTGTGTAACAGGACTGAGTGTCCCAGCACTGACTGTGTATATAATAGCACTGAGTGTCCCAGCACTGACTGTGTGTACAGATATAAAAGTATTTCCACTGACACCAGCACCCAGTCAGAGCCAGACTTACAGTATAAACCATAACTATATAGGGTTCAAGGCTTCGTGTTGAAAGACATCAGTGTAATGTATTTGCTTCATGGGTTCTTTGCTTAAGAATTCATAGTAACACATTGCTATTAAGAACTAGTTGATTTATTAACAAAGGTTTAACAATCACACTACACTTTACCAGTTCATTCACCAGGCTCACAACTGCATACCTCATCGTAGATTACCTCGACCCAACAGACTGCAGTTTTCATTGAGTCTTGTGAAGATCCCGTGACTGGCTAAGCCACTCACAATGCAACAGCTCTACAACTATTTTAATGGAACTTTAAGCCAAGTGCCCTCTTTTGGTAAGGATGCACCACATGCTCCATCTCCAGGGACACCCTGGCGCGAACATAACCACGGAAGGGAAGCAGGCAGTCAGGCTGGACGACCCCCTTGATCGCCCTCTGCCTGGACCAGTCCTACCAGGGGGCCCTCCGACCTGCCCGCTCCCCTCCACACTGGGTGCCCAAAGATTAGCAGCGTGGGACTGAAGTGCAGCCAAAAATTGAGAAGCGCAACAGCTCTACAAACCTGTGACCATACTCGCAAGAACATACATTACAACCAGTAACACGGCTTCGCTGGTGACCTTACAGTGTCCTCAGCTCATGTGGACAGCTGTCGGCGAATTGACAATGATTTTCAGGTTTGTGGAGGGCCTTTGTCTTATGGATGTTTAATGTAAGGCCCATGCTTTCGTACACCTTAGTGAAGGTGTTGACGATGGCTTGGAGTTCGGCCTCTGAGTGTGCTCAGACGCAAGCGTCGTCCGCATACTGTGGTTCGATGACTGAGGATGGGACGGCCTTGGATCTAGCCTGGAGGTGGCGAAGGTTGAACAGGTTCCCATTGGTTCTATAGTTTAACTTCAAGGACACCCTCAAAGCCTCCTTGATAAAGTGTTTCATCCCCACCAGCACCTGGGAGTCCCTGGCCCAAGACTGCCCAAGGTGGAGGAAGAGCATCTGGGAGGGCGCTGAGCACCTCGAGTCTTGTCGCCGAGAGCATGCAGAAAACAAGCGCAGGCAGCGGAA
This sequence comes from Pristiophorus japonicus, assembly GCF_044704955.1. Lineage (NCBI taxonomy): Eukaryota > Metazoa > Chordata > Chondrichthyes > Pristiophoridae > Pristiophorus > Pristiophorus japonicus. The sequence goes on along the minus strand of NC_092000.1, from coordinate 21,909,209 downwards.
GGAGCGTGCGCCAAACCAGTCCCACCCACCCTTTCCTCCAACAACTGTCTGCCCTACCTGTGACAGAGACTGTAATTCCCGTATTGGACAGTAGAGTCACCTGAGACCTCACTTTTAGAGTGGAAGCAAGTCTTCCTCGATTTCGAGGGACTGCCTATGATGACGCTTTTCGATTATTTCCTCCCGATCCTCCACGTAGCAATGACGAGCGAAGCTCGGGCTAACCCAACAGCACTGGTCGTGCTTTACTGCTTCCCAAAATACATGCAGCTTATTCATGGTGTAACTGCTCCAGGGATGGCTTTGTGTCAACACTTGGCACTGACCATTACAATGATATGAAAACACTACACAGAACGGCAGCATGTTTCTTAACTCTGACTCTAACCTGCACCAAAGTGACTGACAAGAAACAGAGGCAGGCTTCAAATAAACTGACTGATTCCTTTTCACAGAACCTACAGTTTGTAGAAGCTTGTCACAATTTATTTGAATTCCCTCGGGCAATTGCCAATCGTTTTTTTTAACAGAACAAAACTCAGGCTGCAAACCCAGGTGTTGTCTGTAAGTGGTTCTCAATCTAACTCCAGGCCTCTCACTCATTTCAATTTATTTTTCCTTTCTGTCGATGCCACCTGATAGCTCATGCCCTGAAAGTGCTTCATTGACAGCCTCACTAACCGCCCCCCCCAACCCCCCCACCGCCCGCCCTGCCATCCCCGCCTTATCCTCAGGCCTTTTATAAATCACTGGTTAGACCTCAGCTGGAGTACTGCATCCGATTCTCGGCATCATCATCATAGGCAGTCCCTCGGAATCGAGGAAGACTTGCTTTCACTCTAAGAATGAGTCCTTCGGTGGCTGAACAGTCCAATATGAGAACCACAGCCCCTGCCACCGGTAGGACATATAGTCATTGAGGGAATTGAGGGTGGGACAGATAGTCGATGAGGGAAGGGGTGGGTGGGACAGGTTTGCCGCACGCTCCTTCCGTTGCCTGCGCCTGATTTCTGCATGCTCTCGGCGACGAGACTCGAGGTGCTCAATGCCCTCCCGGATGCTCTTCCTCCACTTAGGGCGGTCTTTGGCCAGGGACTCCCAGGTATCAGTGGGGCTGTTGCACCTTATCAGGGAGGCTTTGAGGGTGTTCTTGTAATGTTTCCTCTGCCCACCTTTGGCTCGTTTGCCGTGAAGGAGTTCCGAGTAGAGCGCTTGCTTTGGGAGTCTCGTGTCGGGCATGCGGACAATGTGGCCTGCACTTTCGGAAAGCGCACTTTCAGAAAGAGCTCTTTCAGAAGGATGACAAGGCCTTGGAAGGGGCTGCTGAGGAGATTTACCAGAATGGTGTCAGGGGATGAGGGACTGGAGAGGCTGGGGTTGTTCTCCTCAGAGCGGAGAAGGTTAAGGGTGGATTTAATAGCGGTGTTCAAAATTATGAAGGAGTTTTGATAGAGTAGGTAAAGAGAAACTATTTACGCTGGTGGCAGGCGGTAACCAGAGGACACAGACTTAAGGTGATTGGCAAAAGAACCAGGGGAAGATGAGTATTTTCTTTAAGGCAGTGAGTTGTTATGACGTGGAACGCACTGCCTGAAAGGGCGGTGGAAGCAGATTCAATAGTAACTTTCAAAAGAGAATTGGATAAATATTGGGGAGGAAGGAAGGAAGACTTGCATTTATATAGCACCTTTCATGACTTCAGGACGTCCCAAAGCGCTTGACAGCAAATGGAGCACTTTTGAAGGGTAGTCACTGTTTAAGGTCTCAGCTGAAAGACAGCACCTCTGTTAATGCAGCGTTCCCTCTGTACTGGACTGAAGTGTCAGCCTAGATTTTTGTGCTCAAGTCCCTGGAGTAGAACTTGAACCCACAACCTTCTGACTCAGAGGTGCGAGTGCTACCTGCAATGTATGCACCTGTGAGCATGCTCACTGGTTTGTGGAGCTGTTGCATTGTAATTGGCATAGCCAGTCACGTGATGTTCTCAAGACTCAATAAAACCCCAATTGGGGTTTAGGTCATCCACGATGAGGTATGCAGTTGTGAGCCTGGTGGATGAACTGGCAATGTGTAGCGTGATTGTTAAACCTTTGTTAATAAACCAACTAGTTCTTAATAGCAATGTGTTGCTATGAATTCTTAAGCAAAGAACCCATGAAGCAAAGACATTGCACTCCCCACTGAACCATGGCTGAACATGAAATACAAAGCATTAGGAAGAGGTACCTATAAAGATGGATGGCAGGGAGTTAGTGAAGCACCGTGCGAAGGCACTATTGATCTGTCAGCCATTTTATGGAGGACACTAGTGTAATATTTCTAAATCTCTGGCATTAAATTGACAGTGAAACCGATTCTTTGAAAACAATTTGGAATAGTTTATTAAACACACACATGCACATCTATTGGAGAAACAGCAGTCCTCAGCTATCCTACAGATCTACTTAGTTACAACAGATACAATGATGTCACAATAAAAAAAACGTATAAAAAGGTATATGTCACTTTGCTCTGGCAAAGCGCATGGCCTGCTCCTTTGTCTGTGGAGGGAGGTTCCTGCTTTGCCGTGTGCGAAGGAGAAGAGAGATCCAGCAATCTTTGCTTGGATTATTATACCCCTTACGGCGATTGTTGCTGAGAAAGCCTCAGGATTGGGTATTATTTCCAGGGGCGTTCCTGATTGGCTTCTACTCATACATGTATCTGTCTGGAGGGCCAGTGCCATTTCTCGATTAGGTTAATGGCTGTCCAATTAACATCTTTTCTAGTTTGACGAGTTTCAAAGCCATGCTGACGTGAACTTGGGGACATCATCCATTTTGTTTCTTTTAACACTGCAGCTTTTCCGTATAATCTACACTTTTAACATTTAGATGCAGAATCAACATTATCGTTACTAAATGTTACGTTTAGAATAACTCCACAAGACTGTATATCTTAAGCTCAAACTGTTGTGACCTTGGTCTCTTTATTGTAACTCCAGAGTGAAGAGGCAGCATGGTAAACTGCATTTTATACCTGCTTGGCCAGGATGTGCAGGTGACCCTTGGGTCTCCCATAGGTGCGCCCTCTGGTGGCAAGTCTTACACATCGGTAATGTTTACATACATAACACGAAACACTTTTATTCTTACACTAGTCCGTTTGCTGGGGTGGGCTGCTGCATGTTTAAAGAGCAGGCAGAGGAGTGAGCTGTCTTATTACTGGTGGCAGGCAACGTGACTTCAAACCGAGAGACAAGACTATGTACCAGCCTGCCCACCTCCCCCACGCTACTCCTGCCCTTGGTGCCCACCCTCGCAGCAGAAGGGAGAGTGGCACGCATCGAAGATTGAAAACTAGAGAAGTGAGGTAGAAGGAAAGAAAGACTTGCATTAATATAGCACCTTTCACGACCACCAGACGACTCAAACACTTTACAGCCAATGAAGTACTTTTGGAGTGTAGTCAATGTTGTAATGTAGGTTTTACAACAGTATATAGCGCCTTTGATGTAGTGAAACGTCCCAAAGCGCTTCACAGGAGTGTTATGAGACAACGAATTGGACACCGAGCCACTTAAGTAGAAATTACCGCAGGTGACCAAAAGCTTGGTCAAGGAGGCAGGTTTTAGGGAGCGTATGAAGGAGGAAAGGGAGTCAGAGAGACGGAGAGGTTTAGGGAGGGAGTTCCAGAGCTCAAGGCCTAGGCAACAGAAGGCATGGCCGCTGATGGTTGAGTGATTATCATCAGGGATGCTCAAGAGCGCAGAATTAGAGGAGCACAGACATCTCGGGGGGTTGTGGGGCTGGAGGAGATTACAGAGATAGGGAGGGGCAAGGCCATGGAGGGATTTGAAAACAAGGATGAGAATTGTGAAATCGAGGCATTGTTTAACCGGTTGCCAATGTAGGTCAGCGAGCACAGGGGGTGATGGGTGAGCGGGACTTGGTGCGAGTTAGGACACGGGCAGCCGAGTTTTGGATCACCTCTAGTTTACGTTGGGTAGACTTAACGCTCGAAGCAGGTGCAGGGTAAAGGAGACCTCCCTCATCCTGCATTAAAAAAAGGCTGAAAGTAGCTCCCTTCATTCCGTCGATGCAATTTCACACGTTATTAATATTTTCTTGCAGCACTGCGTGTCAGTCAGAGATCTCGAAAATTAGCAGCGTGCTGGTAATGAGGGAGCAGCTCATACACCTGAACAGTCTGTCAGGGGGTTGATTGCTAATCTCTAAACCACCTGCTGAATCATTCAGCAGTGTTTAAATTACAATACATCTCCGTTCAGCACTCCCGACCCATCCAACAGTCGCTCTCCTTCGACCATCCTGCTGAACATACCCTGACAAGAAGCATGTGTGACTAATTCGCACCGAAAATAAATCTGTGGAATTTTAGAAAGACTTGGATTTATATAGCGCCTTTCACAACCACCGGAAGTCTCAAAGCTCTTTACAGCCAATGAAGTACTTTTGGAGGCACTGATGTAACGTGGGAAACGCGGCAGCCAATTTGCGCACAGCAAGCTCCCTCTCACAGCAATGTGATAATGACCAGATCATCTGTTTTTTTTTTACTGTTGATTGAGGGATAAATATTGGCCAGGGGATAATTCACCTGCTCTTCTTCGAAATAGTGTCATGGGATCTTTCACGTACACTTGAGCGGGCAAATGGGATCGCGGTTTAACGTCTCATCCAAAAGACGGCACCTCTGACAGTACAGCGCTCCCTCAGCACTGCACTGGAGTGTCAGCCTGGATTTATGTGCTCAAGTTCCTGGAGTGGGACATGAACCCACAACCTTCTGACTCAGAAGAAAGAGTGCTACCCACTGAGCCACAAGTCTAGCCCCTAGCTGCTTAAACCAGAACATGGCTGAGCTGGTAAAGGCACGGCGTGACTGAGCGATACGGAGGAGGAGCAGCCCAAGTTCTTTTCCCATCTGTTCCCGGCATGCGCGTCTCGTAGTAATTCGCCGTGGCTCAGTGGCAGCACTCTCACTTCTAAGTCAGAATGATGGTGGGTTTGGGTCCCACTTCAGAGACTTGAGCACAACATCTAGGTTGACATTCCAGTGCAGTACTGAGGGAGCGCTGCACTGTCGAAGGTGCCATATTTCTGATGAGACATCAAACCGAGGCCCCGTCTGCCCTCTTGTGTGTACGTAAAAGATCCCACAGCACTTTTACGTACACTTGAGAGAGCAGACGGGACCTCGGTTTAACGACTCATCTGAAAGACGGCACCTTTGACAGGGCAAGATAGGTTCTCCTTTGTGTCCAAGCCAAAATCTATCCCTCAACCAACGTATCATTAACACAGATTATCTGGTCATTTGTCACATTGCTGTTTGTGGGATCGTTCTGTGCACAATTTGGCTGTTGAGTTTGCTCCATTGCAAAGTGACTGTGCTTCAAAATTGGCTGTAAAGCGCTTTGGGATGTCCTGAGTTCATGAAAAGCACCGTATAAACGCAAGTCTTTCTTTCTATGTCAGTCATTTAGACACTTGTGAAATAGGCACCAAGCTCATGGTCCACAGGGCTGTAGTGATACCCGCCCTCCTGTATGGCTCAGAGACATGGACCATGTACAGTAGACACCTCAAGTCGCTGGAGAAATACCACCAGCGATGTCTCCGCAAGATCCTAGAAATCCCCTGGGAGGACAGGTGCACCAACGTTAGCGTCCTCGTCCAGGCCAACATCCACAGCATCGAAGCACTGACCACACTTGATCAGCTCCGCTGGGCAGGCCACATAGTTCGCATGACAGACGCGAGACTCCCAAAGCAAGCGCTCTGCTCGGAATTCCTTCAGGGCAAATGAGCCAAAGGTGGGGCAGAGGAAACGTTACAAGGACGCCTTCAAAGCCTCCCTGATAAAGTGCAACATCCCCACCGACACCTGGGAGTCCCTGGCCAGAGTCCGCCCTAAGTGGAGGAAGAGCATCCCGGAGGCGCTGACCACCTCGAGTCTCGTCGCCGAGAGCATGCAGAAACAAATGCAGACAGCGGAAAGAGCGTGCGGCAAACCAGTCCCACCCACCCTTTCCTTCAACCACTGTCTGCCGCACCTGTGACAGAGACTGTAATTCCCATATAGGACTGTTCAGTCTTCCTTGATTTCGAGGGACTGCCTATGATGATGATGATGATGATGATGATGTTTGTGGGATCTTTCTGAGCACAAATTGTCTGTTGAGTTTGCTCCATTGCAAAATGACTGTGCTTCAAAATTGGCTGTAAAGCGCTTTGGGATGTCCTGAGGGCATGAAAAGCACCGTATACATGCAAGTCTTCTTCTTTCTATGTCAGTCATTTAGACACTTGTGCAATAGACCTCAGAACTGCTGAGCTGGGAGATAGGTAAACATAGAAACATAGAAACATAGAAATTAGGTGCAGGAGCAGGCCATTCGGCCCTTCGAGCCTGCACTGCCATTCAATAAGATCATGGCTGATCATTCAATCTCAGTACCCCTTTCCTACTTTCTCTCCATATCCCTTGATCCCTTTGGCCGTATGGGCCATATCTAACTTCCTTTTGAATATATCTAACGAACTGGCCTCAACAACTTTCTGCGGTAGAGAATTCCACAGGTTAAGCACTCTCTGAGTGAAGAAGTTTCTCCTCATCTCAGTCCTAAATGGCTTACCCCTTATTCTTAGACTGTGACCCCTGGTTCTGGAACTCCCCAGCAACGGGAACATTCTTCCTGCCTCTAACCTGTCCAATCCCGTCAGAATTTTATATGTTTCTATGAGATCCCCCCTCATTCTTCTAAACTCCAGTGGATACAAGCCCAGTTGATCCAGTCTCTCCTCATATGTCAGTTCTGCCATCCCAGGAATCAATCTGGTGAACCTTCGCTGTACTCCCTCAATAGCAAGAACGTCCTTCCTCAGATTAGGTGACCAAAACTGAACACAATATTCCAGGTGTGGCCTCACCAAGGCTCTGTGCAACTGCAGTAAGACCTCCCTGCTCGTATACTCAAATCCTCTAGCTATGAAGGCCAACAGTCCGAGTTTCCATCTTCCTTTGGGGTGTTGGAATCTGAGCCTAGAGAGTGGTGAGGTGGAGCTACTGGATTCTATCTAGTCCAAGAATCCTATATTTCTGGGAATAACAGCAGAATTCAGAATGCTCCAACAGGGCTGGATTTGTGTTGGTCTTGCGCCTCTGTTAGCGTCCAGGAGGGGGCGGTAATGGGTCTGGAAATGTTTACCGTCCGGGTGGTCAGCTACCAGCGCCCTGCCAGGAAATTTGTTGTCGGAGGCGCCGAGCAATACCGCCCGGGTGCGTTGAGCCGGTGTACAACGCCCCCGCTATTGGCTCGATGTCGAAATGTGTTACCCGCTCACCCTGTAGCGCCCCGTAGCCAACCCGCCCGAGCAAGCTGGCGGTCAGAGATGTCCCGGCGGCGCTGAGGGAAAGAATGAGGTCAGTTTGATTGTTTTATTTTTGTGATTTATCCTTATTTGGGGTGAGCAATATATTGGGAATGCTTTTGGCGCTGATTTCTTTCCCCGGGGAGGTCTCTCTTGGGGCGCTTTGAGACCGGCTCTTTAGCTCAGGATATACAGTTGCGCACCCAGTCTAGCGTCCTCAGAGAGTGTGGAACGCCTCGCTTAGCACTCCGCTCTACACTCAGGGCCCAGCTGCTGAATTTGTTGGCTGATGTCACAAACCATGTCCCGGCATAAAATTTACCATCCCATTGCCATTAGCGCCCGAAGAATCCTCCAATCGAAGGGCTGGAATTTTTTTGCTTTGTTGATTTCGGGGCTGTGGGACGGTAATGTTTGCAGCCAAGAACAGTTTGCGCCTCTGTCAGCAAAATTGGGCAGCTGGGCCCTGAGTGTGAGCGGGGCACTAAGGGAGGCATCACACACCGCTCTCAGGGCACTAGGCCGGCTGAGCAACTGAAAATCCCGAGCTAAACAGCCGGCCTCGGAACGCTCTGAGAGAGGCCATGGGGGAGATAAACAAAAACCTGAAAAAAAACACCAAAAAACATTCCCAATACATAGCCCATGCCAGCACAAAATAAGTGAGGTAGACATTACTTCCCTCGCTGCAGCCGGTATCGGTCGGACTGCCGGTTTTCACAGGCTGTCACTGCGGGGCAAACTGCACGGTGCTACGGGTCGGGCGGCAGTCAAAAGGCAAGCTGGTGTCACAACCAGGGACGTTGTCCACCGGCCCAACTCTTCCTGGCGGTAATGCTCCGTGCTGCAGCAGAACCGGACCTGAAAACCCCGGTGAGGCACCGGAAGCTGGCCGCCCGCACAGAAGTTCTCATCGCTGCCATTGCCGCTCCGCCGGGACGAAAACAGAGGTGAACAGGCCGGAAAATCCAGCCCTATGCATCTATTGTCTTGTCCCAGGGCCATGGCTAGGATGGACAGGGAGGTGAAGTAATGTGTCCTCCCGTCTCAGGCGGCCAAACAGCTACTAACAGCTCTTGTGGTGAGGATCGAAACGTATAAGATTATGAGGGGGCTTGACAAGGCGGATGCAGAGAGGATGTTTCCATTGATAGGGGAGACTAGAATTAGAGGGCATAATCTTAGAATAAGGGCCGTCCATGAGATGAGGAGGAATTTCTTCTCTCAGAGGGTTGTAAATCTGTGGAATTCGCTGCCTCAGAGAGCTGTGGAAGCTGGGACATTGAATGGATTTTGTTGTGTAGGCATGCCTGTTCACTGTGTGATGTCTGTAACACTGTATGCAACATTGAATGTACCCTCGTACTGTACACACCTTACCGGTACACTAGAGGGTGCTGTTGCTGGAGGCCCAGGGGTTGCTTGCACACAGCAGGTAACCCAGGATAAAAAGGAACACACAGCTTGTTGTCATCACTCAGGAGCTGCTAATAAAAGACTGCAGGTCTGCAGAGTTTAAGCACCATACCCTGCCTCGTGGAGTCATTACTAAAGGTGCCTACATACACAACAGATTTAAGACAGAGATAGACAGCTTCTTAACTGATAAGGGGATAAGGGGTTATGGGGAGCGGGAAGGGAAGTGGAGCTAAGTCCATGATCGGTTCAGCCACGATCTTTTTAAATGGCGGAGCAGGCTCGAGGAGCCATATGGCCTACTCCTGCTCCTATTTCTTATGTTCTTATGGATGATGCCATTCATGTGTGTGCATGGCATGTGCGGGATTAAACGTTTGGGGAGGTGGGTGGGTGGGGGGGATAGTCATTTGGTTGGCAGGCCAGCTAGTGAACCCCTGCAAGGGGACGGGGTCAGAGGTAGCACTCATCAGCTTCCTGGGGTCAGAGTTGACAAAGAGAAAGGTGAGAAAGGAACATAGCAGCAGTCATGTTCTGCAGCAGAGACTGTGGCCAACAGGCCAAGGCTTGGAGCTGGAGGCTAGTACAATGCAGGACGTTAGTGTCGGCAGTTAGAAATGGTCTGAATGAAAAGCAATGCCAAAAGCAAGCAAGCCAGCCGTGAAATGGATCGGGCGTGCGGTTTATTATTTTTTCGGCTAGGGAGAAGTGAGATTGAGCTGAGTAAGTGTAATTTGCCTTGACGGTAAGCTGAACTTGCGTGACCAAATGTTTCTGGCCTTGTCTCACTAAGTGTTTCAGTCCTTCCTCGAAACGATTGGAGAAGCACGTACGAGAGCCATGATATCCAATTCACCTGATAATCCTTAAAGCCCCGGAGTTGTGATTATACAATTAGCAGCTGGTACAGGCATGGGGTATGGTGGCATTGTGGTGGGCAGAGGTAACGTTACAAGGACACCCTCAAAGCCTCCTTGATAAAGTGCAACATCCCCACCAACTCCTGGGAGTCACTGGCCAAAGATCGCCCTAAGTGGAGGAAGAGCATCCGGGAGGGCGCTGAGCACCTCGAGTCTCATTGCCCAGAGCATGCAGAAATCAAGCGCAGACAGCAGAAAGAGCGTGCGGCAAATCAGTCCCACCCACCTCTTCCCTCAACGACTGTATGTCCCACCTGTGACAGGGATTGTGGTTCTCATATTGGACTGTTCAGCCACCTAACGCCAATTTTTAGAGTAGAAGCAAGTGTTCCTCGATTCCGAGCGACTGCCTATGATGATGGTGGCGATGTTACTGGACTAGTAATCGAGGGCCCTGGACTAATGATCTGGTTGATATAAGTTCTAATCCCACCATGGTAGCTGGGGAATTTAAATTTAGTTCAATAAATAAATCTGGAAGGGGAAAAAGCTTATGTCAGTAATAGCGACCATGAAACTACTAGGGAAAATGCCATCTCATTCACTAATACCCCTTAGGGAAGGAAATCTGCCGTCCTTACCCGGTCTGGCCTATATGTGACTCCAGACCCACAGAATGTGTCAGCTGTGGCTCAGGTAAGTTACATTTTTTTATTTTTTTTATTCTTTTGCAGCGATTCGATGGATAAGTGTCTTGTAAATGTTTTGTGAATTTTTTTGTTTGTTTTTTCCAATTTATTTTGTGGCATTTTTCTGCCCTTTGAGGCTGACACTACAGTGTAGTGCCAAGGGAGCACTCCGACACTGCAGCACTCCCTCAGCACTACACTGGAGTGTCAGCCGAGATATATGTGCTTACAACCTTCTGATTCAAAGGTGAGGGTGCTACCCACTGAGCCACAGCTGACACTTGGACCCCGAAGGTCCAAAGGGGATGAGCTCACACTTCCAGACATTGACCTCCATCTGCTACAATTTTGCCCACTCACTGAATCCATCAATGTTCATTTGCAAATTTCTTAGACGTTCCTGGGATGTGGGTGTCACTGGCAAAGCCAGCATTTATTGCCAATCCCAAATTGCCCTTGAGAAGTTGGTGGTGAGCCACCTTCTTGAACCGTTGCAGTCCCGTGATACTTGTTTGTAGCAGCTTGTTGCAACTGAGTGGCTTGCTAGGCCAGAGGGCAGTTAAGAGTCAACCACATCGTGGGGCTACCCCGACCTGTGTGAGAACACCACCACAGGTCGGGGCTATAAATAGAGCTGGAGCGCTGGGCCCTGGAACATCGGGGGCGAAGGTGTGGCTAATGATGGTACGGGGCCCAGAAGAGCCAAGGACCCAGGGGCAGCACGGGCCCAGCCCACACTGCGATATGTGTGCGCACTAGGTCCGTGCAGCAGAGCTGGTCTCCAGTCGTCCTGGTTCAACCCTTGCCACTGTTGAGCCCGTGTGGTGGCTGATGTGCAACGGTCACCACACATTAAAAAAATCCACGCACAGGCATCTTCCACCCCCTCAATTGGAGTTCAGGACTGGAACATCGGGTCCTTCATCGAAACATCTGTGAGCTCTTGTGGAAGCAAGTCATCCTCGTTCGAGGGACCGCTGATGATGATGATGATGATGATGACATTGGAGTCACATACAGACCGGGTAAGGACGGCAGATTTCCGCCCCTAAAGGACATTAGTGAACCAGATGGGCTTTTACGACAATCTGATAGTTTCATGGTCACCATTAATAGCTTTTTATTCCAAATTAATTTAATTAACTGAATTTAAATTCCCCATCTGCCGTGGTGGGATTAGGAAATCACGTCTCTGGATTATTAATAAAAACAGAAAATGCTGGAAATCCAGGTCCATTACCATAAGCAGTTTGCTACCGTACCCCTTTCTGTTCCAAGCATTACCACTTACTGTCCCAACTAACTTAGTGTCACCAGCAAACTTGGATATACGGCTCTCTATTCAACAACAACAATAACTTGAATTTATATAGCGCCTTTAATGTAATGAAACGACCTAAGGCGCTTCACTGGAATATTATGAGTCATGAAATTTGATACCGAGCCACATAAGGAGAAATTAGGACAGGGTTAACGAGGTAGATTTTAAGGAGCGTCTTGAAGGAGGAAAGAGAGGTAGAGAGGCAGAGAGGTTTAGGCAGGGAGTTCCAGAGCTTGGAGCCTAGGCAATCATTGAGTACTTGGACAGGGCGCTCTGTGCCTAACCCATGGAGTACCTGATCTGTCAGTGCTTCGTACTGAATGCCTGGTGATGGGACACTTTCCAATCCTCACTGGGGTGAGTGTGAAATTTTCACACATACACGGCACGAAAAAAAAACAGTGAGGAAAAAGAAAATGAGACCTCAAGTCATGCGGCGCAGGTTGTCTGATTGAGAATGTAACCTGTTTCCTTATGAATAACAAGTTGTGACAAGGTCCTTAGCTCTGTGTATGTCAGGCTACAGAGGAGAAAATTCTGTAATTATGGAAGTCACAAGTAGTTACCAATCATTAGGTCAATTTCATCCTCTTGCACCGTCTGGAGTTTAGTGGGAAATCAAAATGTTATTTAAATCTATAATGTGCTCCTCACATCATTAACCTTCTGATAGATCGGGGAGTGTCTTCATATTCTCGTGAAACTCCAGGTGCCCCTTCCATGCCTGAGCAAATCAGCCAGAGATTTCTCAACCTAACAAATTGTTTTTTTGATTTTTGGCCTTGATGTTTTTGGGGCGGTAATGGTAGCAGGGCGGGAAAGTTAGCGCCCGGGAATAGTTTGCGCTTCAGTAAATTTGGGCAGCTGGGCCCCGAGTCAGGGAACCTAAAAGAAATATCAGAAAAACATTCCCAAAACATTGCCCATGCCACCATGGTGGTCGTGAAAGGCACTAAAGGAATGCATGTCTTTTCTTCGTTCTTTGCTGGATAGAAATGGGCAGAGTAGTAGTTTTGACAAAGTATTGTGGAGGATGGGAAGAAAGAAAGAAAGACTTACATTTATATAGCACCTTTCATGACCACCGGACGTCTCAAAGCGCTTTACAGCCAATGAAGTACTTTTGGAGTGTAGTCACTGTTGTAATGTGGGAAACACAGCAGCCAACTTGCACACAGCAAGCTCCCACAAACAACAATGTGATAATGAGCAGATAATCTGTTTTTATTATGTTGATTGAGGAATAAGTATTGGCCAGGACACCGGGTAAAGCTCCCTTGCTCTTCTTCGAAATAGTGCCGTGGGATCTTTTAAGTCCACCTGAGAGAGCAGACGGGGCCTCGGTTTAACATCTCATTCGAAAGGCAAGCATGGAGTGCGCAACACCTGCCAATTAGAATTTAATACTACCATCCACCCAACGAGCAGAGCTCAGCACTGGCCCACATCACAAATCCTTTCCTCTGCCTTCTGTAGCTCCCCACCGCGCCCCCTCTCACTGCTGAACATCCAGCAAAGATGGTAATTGGCAGGCGTCGTCACTCGGTAACATTGTGACAGCACATCTGCCCAGAGGTGACGCTTATGCTCATTGACAGGAACAGGGTGGAGCAATTAGTTGGAGAATTTGTTAACGAGGGTTATCAGTGTATGTGTGTGTGTGTGTTTGCACACTGTTTTAGCTTGTGCACCTCCTGAGAGATGGATGTGTTGCAGCCACTACGCATCTGAGGAGTTAATTGGAAGACACCTCAACGATGTTGCAGGACCACTTGTTAAGCACTAACAGTGCATCTAATGAGCTCAAGCCTGTCAACGTCAGCTAATACTCCCGCATAGTCTACATTCCTCTGGTGCTTTTTCTTGTTCTGGGGGCGCATGCAGAAGTACCCAGAAGTCCTTGTAAGGGCAACCAATCTGTTATTAACATATTTTTAAAAATTGATAGCCCGTGGTGAAATCCTTCTTTACATGAGTTCTCCTTACTGTACTTTGCATGTCTTGTCAGGAGCTGTACAATACCAACGCTAAGGCTCTTGGAATAGACCATTAATTTTTAAGAACTCTGATGGTAAAATCAGAGTTGAAATTGAGGCATGTGCTAGGAATATCAATTTTATATTATAATGTACAAGGACGAGACACTTCCTATAGGGAATTCAGCGAAACTTCTTCACTCCGAGAATGGTAAGAATGTGGAACGTGCTACCTCAAGGAATAGCACTGATGCATTTACGGGAAGGCTTGATAAACATATAAGGGAGAACGGAATAGAAGGATATTCCGACAAATTATCCCTCCTTGACCTTCGCGACCTGTCTGCCTTTGACATGGTAGCCCAGGGGTATGGAAGCATAGTGGTATTGTTACGCAAATAATAATCCAGGGATCTGAGTTCAAATCCCACTGCAACAGCTGGGGGAATTTAAATTCAACTGTTGGCCTTTATTGCAAGGGGGATGGAGTATAAAAGCAGGGAAGTCCTGCTACAACTGTACAGGGTATTGGTGAGGCCACACCTGGAGTACTGCAAACATCTTTGATCTCCTTATTTAAGGAGAGATATATTTGCATTGGAGGCAGTTCAGAGAAGGTTCACGGGGTTGATTCCTGAGATGAAGGGGTTGACTTATGACGGCAGGTTGGGCCTGTACTCATTAGAGTTTAGAAGAATGAGAGGTGATCTTATTTGAACATATAAGATACTGAGGGGACTCAACAAGGTAGATGCAGAGAGGATGTTGCCGCTCGTGGGGAAATCTAGAACTAGGGGGACGAGGGGGCATAGTTTAAGAATAGGGGGACTAGGGAGCATAGTTTAAGAACTGAGATGAGGAGTAATTTCTTCTCTCAGACAGTTGTTAATCATGGAATTCTCTGCCCCAGAGAGCTTTCGAGGCTGGGTCATTGAATATATTTAAGGCGGAGCTAGACAGATTTTTGAACGATAAGGGAGCGAAGGGTTATGGGGAGTGGGCAGGGAAGTGGAGCTGAGTCCAAGATCAGGTCAGCCATGATCTTATTAAATGGCGGAGCAGGCTTGAGGGGCCGTATGGCCTACTGCTGCTCATATTTTTTATGTTCTTATGTCCTTACCACAAATCCTCCTCCAACGCCTCTCCTCCATCGTCCAGCTGGGTGGGACTGCACACGCCTGGTTCCATTCTTATCTATCCAGTCATAGTCCGAGAATCACCTGCAATGACATCTCTTCCTGCTCCTGCATCGTTACCTCTGGTATCCCCTAATCATTGGCCCCCTCCTATTTCTCATCTACATGTTGCCCCTTGGCGATATCCTCTGAAAACACAACTTCAGTTTCCACATGTATGTTGATGACACTCAGCTCTACCTCACCACCACCTCTCTCAACCCCTCCATGGTCTCTAGATTGTCAGACTGCTTGTCCGACATCCAGTTCTGGGTGAGCAGAAATTTCCTCCAACTAAATATTGGGAAGACCATAGCCATTGTCTTCAGACCTCGGCATAATCTCTATTCCCTAAAAGACATTAGTGAACCATCAATAACAACAAAAACTAAGACATCACTAAGACCGCCTACTTCCACCTCTGTAACATCGCCCGACTCCACCCCTGCCACAGCTCATCTGCTCTGAAACCCTCATCCATGCCTTTGTTAGTTCTAGACTTGACTGTTCCAACGCACTACAAATCCTGCTTACCCATCATCATTATCATCATCACAGGCAATCCCTCGGAAGCAAGGAAGACTTGCTTCTACTCCTGAAGTGAGTTCTTTAGTGGCTGAACAGTCCAGTACGAGAGCCACAGACTCTGTCACAGGTTGGACAGATAGTCATTGAGGGAAGGGGTGGGTGGGACTGGTTTGCTGCACGCTCTTTCGCTGCCTGCGCATGATTTCTGCATGCTCTCGACGTTGAGACTCGAGGTGCTCAGCGCCCTCCCGGATGCTCTTCTACCACTTAGGACGGTCTTGGGCCAGGGACTCCCAAGTGTCAGTGGGGATGTCGCACTTTATCAGGAGGCTTTGAGGGAGTCCTTGTAATGTTTCTGCTGCCCACCTTTGACTCATTTGCCATGAAGGATCTACGAGTACAGCGCTTATTAATGATTTAGATGAGGGGATTAAATGTAGTATCTCCAAATTTGCGGATGACACTAAGTTGGGTGGCAGTGTGAGCTGCGAGGAGGATGCTGTGAGGCTGCAGAGCGACTTGGATAGGTTAGGTGAGTGGGCAAATGCATGGCAGATGAAGTATAATGTGGATAAATGTGAGGTTATCCACTTTGGTGGTAAAAACAGAGAGACAGACTATTATCTGAATGGTGACAGATTAGGAAAAGGGGAGGTGCAAAGAGACCTGGGTGTCATGGTACATCAGTCATTGAAGGTTGGCATGCAGGTGCAGCAGGCGGTTAAGAAAGCAAATGGCATGTTGGCCTTCATAGCAAGGGGATTTGAGTACAGGGGCAGGGAGGTGTTGCTACAGTTGTAGAGGGCATTGGTGAGGCCACACCTGGAGTATTGTGTACAGTTTTGGTCTCCTAACCTGAGGAAGGACATTCTTGCTATTGAGGGAGTGCAGCGAAGGTTCACCAGACTGATTCCCGGGATGGCGGGACTGACCTATCAAGAAAGACTGGATCAACTGGGCTTGTATTCACTGGAGTTCAGAAGAATGAGAGGGGACCTCATAGAAACATATAAAATTCTGACGGGGTTAGACAGGTTAGATGCAGGAAGAATGTTCCCAATGTTGGGGAAGTCCAGAACCAGGGGTCACAGTCTAAGGATAAGGGGTAAGCCATTTAGGACCGAGATGCGGAGGAACTTCTTCACCCAGAGAGTGGTGAACCTGTGGAATTCTCTACCACAGAAAGTTGTTGAGGCCAATTCACTAAATATATTCAAAAAGGAGTTAGATGAGGTCCTTACTGCTAGGGGGATCAAGGGGTATGGCGAGAAAGCAGGAATGGGGTACTGAAGTTGAATGTTCAGCCATGAACTCATTGAATGGCGGTGCAGGCTAGAAGGGCCGAATGGCCTACTCCTGCACCTATTTTCTATGTTTCTAAAAGTGGAGGGCAGAGAAACCCAAGGCAAAGAACAAAAAGGGCCACTGTACAGCAAAATTCTAAAAGGACAAAGGGTGTTAAAAAAACAAGCCTGAAGGCTTTGTGTCTTAATGCAAGGAGTATCCGCAATAAGGTGGATGAATTAACTGTGCAAATAGATGTTAACAAATATGATGTGATTGGGATTACGGAGACGTGGCTCCAGGATGATCAGGGCTGGGAACTCAACATCCAGGGGTATTCAACATTCAGGAAAGATAGAATAAAAGGAAAAGGAGGTGGGGTAGCATTGCTGGTTAAGGAGCAAATTAAGGCAATAGTTCGGAAGGACATTAGCTTGGATGATGTGGAATCTATATGGGTAGAGCTGCAGAATACCAAAGGGCAAAAAACGTTAGTGGGAGTTGTGTACAGACCTCCAAACAGTAGTAGTGATGTTGGGGAGCGCATCAAACAGGAAATTAGGGGTGCATGCAATAAAGGTGCAGCATGGGTAACTTTAATATGCATATAGATTGGGCTAACCAAACTGGAAGCAATACGGTGGAGGGGGATTTCCTGGAGTGCATAAGAGATGGTTTTCTGGACCAATATGTCGAGGAACCAACTAGGGGGGAGGCCATCTTAGACTGGGTGTTGTGTAATGAGAGAGGATTAATTAGCAATCTCGTTGTGCGAGGCCCCTTGGGGAAGAGTGACCATAATATGGTGGAATTCTGCATTAGGATGGAGAATGAAACAGTTAATTCAGAGACCATGGTCCAGAACTTAAAGAAGGGTAACTTTGAAGGTATGAGGCATGAATTGGCTAGGATAGATCGGCGAATGATACTGAAGGGGTTGACTATGGATGGGCAATGGCAGACATTTAGAGACCGCATGGACGAACTACAACAATTGTACATTCCTGTCTGGCGTAAAAATAAAAAAGGGAAGGTGGCTCAACCGTGGCTATCAAGGGAAATCAGGGATAGCATTAAAGCCAAGGAAGTGGCATACAAATTGGCCAGAAATAGCAGCGAACCCGGGGACTGGGAGAAATTTAGAACTCAGCAGAGGAGGACTAAGGGTTTGATTAGGGCAGGGAAAATGGAGTACGAGAAGAAGCTTGCAGGGAACATTAAGACGATTGCAAAAGTTTCTATAGATATGTAAAGAGAAAAAGGTTAGTAAAGACAAACGTAGGTCCCCTGCAGTCAGAATCAGGGGAAGTCATAACGGGGAACAAAGAAATGGCGGACCAATTGAACAAGTACTTTGGTTCGGTATTCACTGAGGAGGACACAAACAACCTTCCGGATATAAAAGGGGTCGGAGGGTCTAGTAAGGAGGAGGAACTGAGGGAAATCCTTATTAGTCGGGAAATTATGTTGGGGAAATTGATGGGATTGAAGGCCGATAAATCCCCAGGGCCTGATGGACTGCATCCCAGAGTATTTAAGGAGGTGGCCTTGGAAATAGTGGATGCATTGACAGTCATTTTCCAACATTCCATTGACTCTGGATCAGTTCCTATGGAGTGGAGGGTAGCCAATGTAACCCCACTTTTTAAAAAAGGAGGGAGAGAGAAAACAGGGAATTATAGACCAGTCAGCCTGACATCGGTAGTGGGTAAAATGATGGAATCAATTATTAAGGATGTCATAGCAGTGCATTTGGAAAGAGGTAATATGATAGGTCCAAGTCAGCATGGATTTGTGAAAGGGAAATCATGCTTGACAAATCTTCTGGAATTTTTTGAGGATGTTTCCAGTAGAGTGGACAAGGGAGAACCAGTTGATGTGGTATATTTGGACTTTCAGAAGGCTTTCGACAAGGTCCCACACAAGAGATTAATGTGCAAAGTTAAAGCACATGGGATTGGGGGTAGTGTACTGACATGGATTGAGAACTGGTTGTCAGACAGGAAGCAAAGAGTAGGAGTAAATGGGGACTTTTCAGAATGGCAGGCAGTGACTAGTGGGGTACCGCAAGGTTCTGTGCTGGGGCCCCAGCTGTTTACACTGTACATTAATGATTTAGACGAGGGGATTAAATGTAGTATCTCCAAATTTGCGGATGACACTAAGTTGGGTGGCAGTGTGAGCTGCGAGGAGGATGCTATGAGGCTGCAGAGCGACTTGGATAGGTTAGGTGAGTGGGCAAATGCATGGCAGATGAAGTATAATGTGGATAAATGTGAGGTTATCCACTTTGGTGGTAAAAACAGAGAGACAGACTATTATCTGAATGGTGACAGATTAGGAAAAGGGGAGGTGCAAAGAGACCTGGGTGTCATGGTACATCAGTCATTGAAGGTTGGCATGCAGGTACAGCAGGCGGTTAAGAAAGCAAATGGCATGTTGGCCTTCATAGCGAGGGGATTTGAGTACAGAGGCAGGGAGGTGTTGCTATAATTGTACAGGGCCTTGGTGAGGCCACACCTGGAGTATTGTGTACAGTTTTGGTCTCCTAACCTGAGGAAGGACATTCTTGCTATTGAGGGAGTGCAGCGAAGGTTCACCAGACTGATTCCCGGGATGGCGGGACTGACCTATCAAGAAAGACTGGATCAACTGGGCTTGTATTCACTGGAGTTCAGAAGAATGAGAGGGGACCTCATAGAAACATATAAAATTCTGACGGGGTTAGACAGGTTAGATGCAGGAAGAATGTTCCCAATGTTGGGGAAGTCCAGAACCAGGGGACACAGTCTAAGGATAAGGGGGAAGCCATTTAGGACCGAGATGAGGAGGAATTTCTTCACCCAGAGAGTGGTGAACCTGTGGAATTCTCTACCACAGAAAGTTGTTGAGGCCAATTCACTAAATATATTCAAAAAGGAGTTAGATGAAGTCCTTACTACTAGGGGAATCAAGGGGTATGGTGAGAAAGCAGGAATGGGGTACTGAAGTTGCATGTTCAGCCATGAACTCATTGAATGGCGGTGCAGGCTAGAAGGGCCGAATGGCCTACTCCTGCACCTATTTTCTATGTTTCTATGTTTCTATGGACAGAGATGATGCTCACCAATTCCTTGGCTTACTCGCTGCTTCTCCTGGTGAAAACGTGTCTCTTCTGGTTTCTTCTCTCCGTCCCACGCGAAGTGCTCGGTTCTTGTAAAGGCGAAGCAGCGAGAGCAAGAGAGAGAGAGCTATGGCCACACGGCCTCTTTTATATCCCCAGTTCGTTTGCCTTTTCTGGCCCAATAAAGTTTGTTCTTGTTCTGAAGTTTCCTGTTTGTGTGGCTTCTGGGCATTCCACTGATGGCTGGTGTGGGGTTTTGCTTCCAACCGGTCTGGGGCTTAATGGCTTTCTATTGTTCAGGTATTCCCGCCTCTCAGGGTTATCTCATCCAGGTAATGGCTTGCTGACTGATCAGTTCATCTGATCTAACTCTAACTCTGGAAATCCCTTCCGAAACCTCTCTGCTCTTCACCTCTCTTCCGCCTTTCAGACAATCCTTAAAACCCAATTCTTTGACTATACTTTTGGTCATTTGACCAATACCACTTTGTCAAGTTTAGTTTGATAACGTTCCTTTGAAGTGCCTTGGGATGTTTTACAACATTAAGGTTGCTATATAAATGTAAGTTGTTGTTGTTGATAGGATTAGATAAGTGGAACAGTTCGGCCAACTGGTTTGTTCTCTCTCTGTAATTCAATATCTTTCTTTCTTTCTATTGTGTTCCTGACACAGATGAGACTGCACACAGAGAGGTTAAAGTAACAGTGGTCTCAGTCTTTATTAAGACACTCCAGAGTGAGGAACAGGCCTTAGGAGCCGGCTTATATACAGTGCTCCCAAGGGATGCTGGGATCCATTGGGACTTCAGGGGATGCGCTCCCTGGTGGCGGAACATGGGAGTGCATGCTTTACAGATACACAACACTTTCTTTCTTTCTTTCATTCTTTCTTTCTTCTCAATTTTCCCCAAAGCATTTTTTTGGCGTACTTGAAGAGTTACGCCTAATTCTTTGTGGGCCAAGTCCGCAAAAAAAGTGTCGTGAGTCTCCCCGTTGGATCTCTTCATTTAGGCGTGGCCTAACCTTAGGAGGGTGGAGCCTTGATCTGTGACAAAAAGACCGGGCTGCCATGGTAACCAGGGACACAATGTGAACTGAG
The DNA here is from genome assembly GCF_044704955.1 of Pristiophorus japonicus. Taxonomy (NCBI): domain Eukaryota; kingdom Metazoa; phylum Chordata; class Chondrichthyes; family Pristiophoridae; genus Pristiophorus; species Pristiophorus japonicus. The sequence goes on along the minus strand of NC_092000.1, from coordinate 21,888,382 downwards.
GCTGCAAAGAGAAGCATACAGCCAGCTCCCAACACATTAAAAGAATTGAAAAACACATAGCAGCAACTTACCTCCATATCTCTCTCTCTCGCTCTCCCTCTCTCTCTGTTGGAGGTAAGTTGCTGCTATGTGTTTTTCAATTCTTTTCAGTGTGTCCGAGCATCTGCTGCACCGATTTCATTATCTGCGCCGACTTCCTTAACTCTAGGGAAGGTTTTTCTGCAGAGGTCTAAGCACAACTGGAGTAACTCTCAGCTGGCCAAACTTCCCTAATTGGCCAGAAGTGGCGTAGATGGTTGGTTACGCCCCCTTTGGCTCAAAAAAAAACTGACTTAAAAAATTTGTAACTAACTGAGTTACACTGGTGCAAATTGATTGGGGAAACTGGGGATTTTTAAGTTAGGCCAGAAAATGCAGCCTGCTCCAAAAAAAAATGCGCAAACTCTGGGGAAAATTGAGCCCTTGCTTTCTACCTTTCTTTCTTTCTCTCCCTCCTTCTTGTGTATCTTTCCTTCTTTCATTTTTATTTAATGAGATTCCTTCCTCTAGGTGTCTTGCAAGTTGGGGGATCCTATGAATTTTCAGACACGATGAAAAATTCCTTTGAACTTTCAAAAAATTCAATGGCATTGGTTGTTGATATAAACTCCTCAGAAGTTGCTCTCAAAGAGCTCTACAAATCTAAAGTTACCTTAAAAAAGTAGTTTGGCATATTGACCAACATTTTTACATTCTTGACCACACTCAAATTCTTTGCAGAAACATCAAAAAGTATTTCAGCTTAGTTTGATAAAGAACACATCCCAGTATGAAGTGATACATCAAGAACCGGATTACTGAGTGTTTCAACTTCTCACAGTCAAAGCTCTGGTTATGTAAACAGAAGAATGTGCATCTAATAATAACCAGGAACAATCTTCCAAGTCAGTAATTGCAATGGCACTTTGCATTCTGCCTCTTTCTCTCTTCCACCACAGAAGCTTTTAGATTTTGTCTTACACAACAAGCGTGTCAGCCTTGGCTCAGTGGGCAGCACATTCACCTCTAAGTCAGAAAGTTGTGGTTTCAAGTCCCACTCCAAGTACTTAAGCACAAAACAATCTTGGCTGATACTCCCAGTGCAATATTGAGGGAGTGCTGCACTGTTGGAGGTGCTGTCTTTCAGATGAGATATTAAACTGAGACCCTGTCTGCCCTCTCAGGTGGATGTAAACGATCCCATAATGCCATTTTGAAGAAGAGCAGGGGAGATGTCTTGGGGCCATTATTTCTCCCACAACCAACATCACAAAAAACCTCAGATTATCTGGCCATTATCATGTGGGAGCTTGCTGTGCACAAATTGGCTGCCGCATTTCCCACATTACAACAGTGACTACACTCCAAAAAGTACTTTGTTAGCTTTAAAGTGCTTTGGGACGTCCGGTGGTCGTGAAAGGCGCTATATAAAAGCCAGTCTTTCTTTTTTACATCCAACTTCCCCTATCCCCTACTCTTCGGTGAGGGGGATCATAGATCAACTTCCCAAAGCCCAGTCCCTCAGGATCCTGGCAGCAGATTTACCAACAATAAGGTAGATTGGCCAATCTGCTTATATACCAGTGCTACCTGGCATGACTAAGCTCCTGATTGGCTATTGATTTGCACATATGCTGACAACTTCAAAGGCAGCACAGGAGAGGTTTCCATCTTTATTCCCTCCAGCTGTTCTACAATCCAAAAGGCACTGACTTATAGAGCTTCACAGGTGCTGGCTGTCTCTGTAGCTGTTCCATGTGTGAGTCTATGCAACCTAATCTGGTCCTCACCTGGTGTATATACCTGGATAGTACAGCATCATAATTGGTCTCAGCACCACTGGCCCCTTTGAAGGAGGTTTGTGAGTGCGTGCTTGTGTATGTGCCTGTTATCCTGAGAGGCAGTGCAACTGTTTGTATCGATGATGAAACTTGTATTTACATAACACCACCTTTCATATCCTCAATGTTATGTCTTTAATACTCTTATGAATGACTCCACGAGGTCTAGTATTGTACTTGAGCTGTTGTGACCTTAGTTCCATTTATTGTAACTCCAGAGTGAGGCACAAGCATGGTGGGCAGCCTTTTATGCTGGGCCCTGCACACCGATACAGGTGACCCTCAGGCCTCCCACCGCAGTGCCCTCTGGTGGCACACCTTATGTGACTATACAGTTAGTATACATGGTCTACATACATGTCACTCAGGGCATCCCAGAGTGCTTCACAGCCAATGAAGTATTGTGAAATCCAGGAAATGTTATGTCAATGAATGCAGCACACGTTTTGCACACAGCTAGGTCCAACCAAGAGCATCCACACAGGATTACACAGGATATACGGCACAGAAGCAGGCCATTCGGCCCAACCAGTCCATGCTGGCGTTTATGCTCCACTCGAGCCACCTCCCGTCTTTCCTCATCTAACTCTATCAGCAAAACTCTTTATTCCCTTCTCCCTCATGTGCTTGTCTCGTAGGCGGTCCCTCGAGCGAGGATGACTTGCTTCCACATGAGTTCACATGTTTCAATGAGGGACCCGATGTTCCAGTCCTGAACTCCAGTTGAGGGGGTGGAAGATGCCTGTACGTGGATTTTTTTAACGTTGGGTGACCGTTGCACATCAGCCACCACACGGGCTCGACAGAGCTAGGCCTCTATCCAGTAGCAAGGATTAACCAAGATGACTGGAGACCTGCTCTGCTGCACGGACCGAGTGTGCACACATATCGCAGTGTGGGCTGGCCCGTGCTGCCCCTGGGCCCTCGCCTCTCCTGGGCCCCATATTCTCATTCGCTGCACCTCCGCCACGATGTTCCAGGGCCCGGCGCTCCAGCTCTATTTATAGCCCCGACCTGCGGTGGTGTTCTCACACAGGTCGGGGCGGCCCGCCATGTTCTCACACATGTTCTCAGAAATGCTTGTCTAGCCTCCCCTTAAATGCATCGATACTATTCGCTTCAACCACTCCCAGTGGCAGCGAGTTCCACATTCTCACCACTCTCTTTGGTAAAGAAGTTTCTTCTGAATTCCCTATTGGATTTCTTGGTGACTATCTTATATTGATGGCCTCTAGGTATGCTCTTCTCCACAAGTGGAAACACTCTCTCTGTATCCACTCTAGCAAAACCTTTCATAAGTTTAAAGACCTCTATTAGGTCACCCCCCAGCCTTTTTTCAAGATAGTAGAGACCCAGGGACTGAAATTGACCCTTGTTATAGCCCTGTTAGCACCTCCGGGAGCGAATGCGGGCTTAAACGGGTTTGCGCTGCATCCCTTCCTGTTCACCCTGGGTGGGGACGCGCACAGTGTATGTGCACAGGTATCTGGAGTGGGGCTTGAACCCACAACCTTCTCACTCAGAGGTGTGAGTGAGCCAATTATGATACTCGTGTGCATTGTCACTGTAAAGCCTTCACTGTGATGTCTGGCTACTTTAAGTGATTAACTACGTACAACGATACGACTAAAGCCTCAGTTGGTTACTGCGATCAGCAGCAGAGCCGTACAAACTAAAGGATCCCAGGTTCTGCCCCTAGTCTGTGCTGTATCAAATTTAGGAGGGTACCCGGGTTTGGGAGGAGAATAATTAGCTAAAATACCTGCTCCTGATTGCTATTCGGCCAATACTGGTGGAAATGCAGGTGTGGATAGCTGGTCATCATCATCATAAGCAGTCCCTCGAAACCGAGGAAGACTTGCTTCCACTCTAAAAGTGAGTTCTCAGGTGACTGTACAGTCCAATACGGGAATTACAGTGTCTGGCATAGTGGTTGAAGGAAAGGGAAGCAAAGGTTGAGGAGTCTGGTTTGCTGCAGGCTCCTTCCGCTGCCTGCGCTGTGTTTCTGCATGCTCTCGGCTGTCATGTATGTAACTTTCATGTAACTGTAACCTTCATGTAACAACACTGTACACTGTATACACCTAAGAAATGCACACCTTGACCACAGGGGGTGAACTTGTGGGAGACACTCCTCACCTGGTCATCCAGGTATATAAAGGGAGGACCCATGCAGGGTCAGGACTCCTTGGTCCTGTGAATAAAGGTACAGGTCACAGAGTGACCTTGTCTCCAGTATGTCTCCAAATCTGTTGATTTGCAGTGGAGTGCAAGGACTTAACATTTGGCGATCAGAAATGGGAATCAACGACTCAAGAGAATGGCCACTGGTAGCACAGAGGAATGGTACTGTGTTGGTGAGGACTGGGACGATTTCATTGAGAGGCTCCCACAGAACTTTGTCACAAAGGACTGGCTGGGAGCGGCAGCGGCTGACAAGCGAAGGGCACGTCTACTGACCAGCTGTGGACCTAAGACATATGCGCTGATGAAAGACCTGCTCGCACCCGAGAAGCCGGCGGACAAGATCTTTGAGGAGCTCAGCAAACTGATCGGTGAGCACCTCAAACCGGCAAGCAGTATACACATTTCCCGACACCGGTTCTATACGCACCAACTTCGGGAAGGGCAGAGCATACCAGACTTTGTTGCGGACCTTCGGCGCTTGGCCAGCCTCTGTAAGTTCACAAACGCCTGCAGGGGGGAGATGTTGTGGGATTTCTTCATTGAGGGCATTGGTCATGCCGGGATTTTTAGGAAGCTAATTGAGACCAAGGTCTTGACCTTGGAAGCAGTGGCGTTGATGGCTCAAACCTTCATGGCGGGGGAGGAGGAAACCAAGATCATGGTAAATGCGACTCAGAACCCCGCAGGCAGGCAAGGGCAATTCGACACCAATCAGGCAGTAACAGACTCTAGGGTGGGTCCGCAACAGAGACAATGGCAGGTCGAACGGACAATTACACCATCACAAGGGACAATACGTCCCGGGATGGGGCCACTGACACCCACTAACACAGTGGTCAAGAATAATCAAAGAGGCAATCAGAGAGGAATGCTTGGTAACAGCTCTTTTGTTCACAACAATCTCAGCTCATGCTGGAGGTGCGGGGGCAGACATGCTGTGAAAACCTGCAGGTTTCAACAATTTATCTGCAGAAATTGTAACTTCAGTGGACATTTGGCCAGAATGTGCAGGAAGCCTGCAGCGAGGCTTGTTTACGAAGCGGATGAACCACAAGAGGGGTCTGCAAGGCAGCGTTATGCTTGGGACACAGCAATGGACGCTGAAGTTCATCGGTTTCAGGTGGCAAATATCCACAGCTCATACACAAAGATGCCACCTATGATGATGAGAGTACAGTTAAACGGCATCCCGGTACGCATCGAGCTGGACACAGGAGGCAGCCAGTCACTTATGAGTGTCCAACAATTCGAGAAACTATGGCCACTCAGAGCTAGAAGACCCAAACTAGAACGCATTGACACGCATATACGGACGTACACCAAAGAGATCATCCTAGTGCTAGGCAGTGCAATGTTGGTGGTCACACATAATGGATCAGAGAACCAGCTGCCACTCTGGATTGTCCCGGGAAATGGTCCCGCGCTTTTGGGGAGGAGCTGGCTAGCCGAGATAAAGTGGAAATGGGGGTATGCGCATGCCATTTCATCTGTGGAGCGAAGTTCATGCTCACAGGTCCTACAAAAGTTTGAGTTACTATTTCAACCTGGTGTCGGTACTTTCAAAGGTACCAAAGTAGTGATGCACATCACCCCGGACGCCACACCAGTGCACCACAAAACCAGAGCTGTGCCGTATGTCATGCGGGAGAAAATTGAGAGTGAGTTGGACAGGTTGCTAGGAGATGGCATAATTTCGCCCATTTAATTCAACGACTGGGCAAGCCCCATCGTCCCTGTTCTAAAAACGGATGGCTCGGTCAGGATTTGTGGCGACTACAAGGCCACCATCAACCGAGTATCCCTTCAGGACCAATACTCACTTCTGAGAGCAGAGGATCTTTTTGCCACGCTGGCAGGCGGCAAGCTGATCACCAAGTTGGACCTCACTTCGGCCTACATGACCCAAGAACTGGCCGAAGAATCCAAGCTACTGACCACCATCACCATGCACAAGGGGCTGTTTGTTTACAACAGGTGTCCGTTTGGCTTTCGTTCAGCAGCCGCTATCTTTCAAAGGAACATGGAAAGCCTGCTCAAATCCATCCCCGGAACAATCGTATTTCAGGACAACATCCCTATCACGGATCGAGACACTGAGGAACACCTCCACAACCTGGAGGAGGTGCTACGCCGACTGGACCGGGTAGGCCTGCGACTAAAGAAGTCTAAGTGTGTGTTTTTGGCCCCAGAGGTCGAGTTTTTGGGCAGGAGGGTTGCTGCAGACGGGATCCGGCCGACTGAATCCAAAACAGAGGCGATCCGTCGTGCGCCCAGGCCTGGCAACACATCTGAGTTGTGTTCATTTCTGGGACTATTGAACTATTTCGGGAACTTTCTGCCGAACTTAAGCACATTGTTGGAGCCGCTACACGTGCTCCTGCGTAAGGGTTGCAATTGGTTTTGGGGGGACTGTCAGGAACGGGCTTTCAATCGGGCGCAGAACCTGCTTTGTTCTAACAAGCTGTTGACTCTGTACAATCTCTGTAAGAAATTGGTTTTGACATCCTTTGGGGTTGGGTGCGTGTTGCAGTAGAGTAATGATGAGGGCCAACTCCAACCTCTGATTTATGCTTCCAGGTCGCTCTCCCAAGCAGAAAGGGGACATGGGATGGTCGATAAGGAAGCACTCGCATGTGTCTATGGGGTGAAAAAGATGCACCAGTACCTTTTTGGCAGAAGGTTCAAGTTAGAAACGGATCACAAGCCGTTAACATCGCTGTTGTCCGACAGCAAAGCTGTCAATGCCAATGCATCAGCTCGCATACAGCGATGGGCTCTCACACTGGCTGAGTATGACTACACCATACGGCACCGGTCAAGCACCGAAAATTGCGCTAATGCGCTCAGCAGGCTTCCACTGGCCACCACTGAGGGGGCAGCGGAACAATGCGCTGAGATGGTCATGGCTTTCGACAGCGCAAGCTCCCCCATCACAGCCCACCAGATCAAAACCTGGACAAACAGAGTTCCCCTCCTATTCTTGATTAAGAAATGTGTCCTTACTGGGGATTGGGTGCCCACACATGGAGCATGCCCTGAAGAGGTCATACCGTTTCACAGACGGATGGATGAACTCGCCATCCAAGCCGACTGCCTACTATGGGGCAGCCAGGTAGTTATGCCCCAGAATGGAAGGGAAGCATTCATCAGGGAACTCCACAGCGAGCACCCAGCCATTGTGCTAATGAAGGCCATTGCCCGGTCACATGTATGGTGGCCGGGAATTGATGCAGACCTGGAACACTGTGTTCACAGGTGCACGACATGTGCCCAGCTGGGCAATGCCCCCAGGGAGGCCCCACTCAGCCTGTGGCCCTGGCCCACCAAGCCATGGTCATGTATTCACCTAGACTACGCGGGCCCGTTCATGGGGAAAATGTTCCTCATTGTTGTTGAAGCGTACTCGAAATGGATCGAGTGCATCATATTGACTTCGAGCACGACATCCACCACATTAGAGAGTCTGCGTGCGGTCTTTGCGACCCACGACTTGCCAGACATCCTGGTTAGCGACATGCTTCACAAGCTATGAATTCCGGGAGTTCATGTCGAGTAATGGCATCAAACATGTCAGGACGGCACCGTTCAAGCTGGCTTCCAATGGCCAGGCGGAACGTGCGGTCCAAATCATAAAACAAGGCATGCTCTGGATTCAAGGACCCTCCCTTCAATGCCGCCTATCGCGCCTCCTGCTGGCTTATAGGTCCCAACCGCATTCGCTCACGGGAGTCCCGCCAGCGGAACTACTCATGAAACGTACACTTAAAACTCGGCTGTCTTTCATTCATTCAGTCCTGTCAGACATTGTTGAGGGCAAGCGCCAGTCCCAAAATGAGTGCCATGACCGTAACTCAAAGGGGAGATGGATAGAAATCGACGACCCTGTATTGGTTCTTAATCATGCTTTGGAGCCCAAGTGGCTTGAAGGTACTGTAATTGGTAAAGAGGGGAATAGGGTCATAGTGGTCAGACTTAACAATGGACAGATATGCTGCAAGCATCTGGACCAAGTAAAAATAAGGTTCAGCATGGACACTGAGGAACCTGAGGAAAATCATGAGATGCTGCCCACACCACCGCCAGTGAACGAGCAACAAGGACATTCAGCAGCATGCACAGTCCCTGCGACCAGCCCGGACAAGCCAGAAACACCACAGGTGACAAAGACACATGCCAAGGCTCAACAACCAGAGCCCCAACTGTGGCGCTCCACGAGAGAACGTCGACCGCCTGAAAGACTCAATCTTTGACCCAAAGACATTGGGGGGAAGGTGATGTCATGTATGTAACCTTCATGTAACAACACTGTACACTGTATAAACCTAAGAAATGCACATCTTGACCACAGGGAGTGAACTTGTGAGAGACACTTCTCACCTGGTCATCCAGGTATATAAAGGGAGGTCCCATGCAGCTCAGGACTCCTTGGTCCTGTGAATAAAGGTACAGGTCACAGAGTGACCTTGTCTCCAGTCTGTGCCTCGTGTTGATTTGCAGTAGAGTGTAAGGATATAACATCGGCGATAAGACTCGAAGTGCTCAATGCCCTCCCGGATGCACTTTCTCCACTTAGGGCAGTCTTGGGCCAGGGACTCCCCGGTGTCACTGGGGATGTTGCACTTTATCAGGGAGACTTTGAGGGTGTCGTGAAAGGTTTCCTCTGCCCACCTGGGGCTTGCTTGCCATATAGGAGTTCCGAGTAGAGCACTTGCTTTGGGAGTCTTGTGTTGGGCATGCGGACAATGTGGCCCGCCCAATGTGGACAGATGGTGAGCACAGGTCGGCATAGGTTGTGATGCTCCTCATGGTCGATTAGCTTGTCACCGTTCACTCACATGAGGAAGGCCAAATTTGCCTATAGCACAATGCCTCAGGTTACCTTCAGAAGAATAGGGAAGAATTGTGGTCAGGAATGAAAGGAAGACTTGCATTTATATAGTGCCTCAAGAGGTCTCAAAGCACTTTACAGCCAATTAAATATTCTGTTGTATGCAGCAGCCAAGTTGTGCACAGTAAGATCCAATGGACAACTATGTGATAATGATATCTGTTTTTGGTTTTGTGACATTGGTTGAGGGATAAATATTGGCCAGGACACAGGGGAGAAGTCCCCTGCTATTCTTCTTCTAAATAGTGCTGTGGGATCTTCTATCTGCCCCTGAAAGAAAGGCTTGCATTTATATAGCCCCTTTCACAACCACCGGACGTCCCAAAGTGCTTTACAGCCAATGAAGTACTTTTTGGAGTGTAGTCACTGTTGTAATGTAGGAAATGCGGCAGCCAATTTGGGCACAGTAAGTTCCCACACACAGCAACATGATAATATCCAGATAATCTGCTTTTTAGCAATTTTGATTGAGGGATAAATATTGGCCAGGGCATTGGGGGAGAAATCTAGTGCTGTTATTCAACATAGTGCCTTGGGATCTTTTACATGCAGCTGAGGACCTCAATTTAATGTCTCTTCTGAAAGACGGCATCTCTGACAGTGCAGCACTTCCTCAGCACTGCACTGGAGCATCAACCTAGATATTTGTGCTCAAGTCCCTGGAGTGGGACTTGCACCCACAACCTTCTGACTCAGAGGCGAGTGTGCTACCCACTGAGCCACAGTTGCGATATAAACACAAGTTGTTATTGTGGAGGTATGTAAGCGAGTACTTTTGGAGTGCAGTCACTGTTGTAATGTGGGCAGTTTAACGGCTCACCCGAAAAATGGCATCTCTCTGACAGTGCAGCACTCCCTGAGTACTGAGGTATGAGGAGTGCAGCCTAGAATTTTGTGCTGGAGCCCCCGGAGTGGGACGTGAACCTACAACCTTTTGACCCAGAGGTGAGTGTGCTGCCCACTCAGCCGCGACTGACACCTTGCCTGAATGAAGCAATGCCGCACAATTTCAGCCTCGAGAGGAGACACACTGACCGAGCTTTTCTTGGCTCAGCAGATTACTGAGAAGAGTCGCTGCAATCTCTGAGGCTTGAAGTTGCTGTGGTTACCATTATTCCAAGGGCGTCAACAATGGATTGACAAGGGTTTGAGGAAGCTGAAACAGAGACTCAATAAGTGACATCTGTTCTGGATGTGAGGCAGCAAACATATGGCACGCGATCAAGCGGTGAAAGTGTTGTAGTAAGAAAACTTCTCAGATTATTCACCTAGGATCTGAGTTGTCTGCCACAGATGGAACTTACATGGGGACAGCTGTCCTCCCTGATTGGGGCGTTGGGTAAGCTGTTACTTTGATATCTGGCAATGCGGAGGAAATCAGCATAAGAATGTTGATAGGTTGTCAAGGAAATCGTTTACAGATATCAAGCATCTCAATGGAACGAGGGAGAGGAATAAAAGTTCCCACCCCAGGATGAAAGTAACAACACGCCTTTTAATCTCAACAAGACGCCATGCTACGCTTCATTGATCATTGAGGTTGGAATCCACATCCGTGCGTGGAGAACGGAAAGTGGGGAAGTTGCATCAGTCTTGTCAGCGAGTCTCACCACCAGAGAATTAACCAGTTCCAACCCACGAGAAACTTGAGGAGACCCAGTAAAGCAACTGGGATCGCTGGAGAATAGGAGATTTTAACAAGTACTGGAATTGTATGATTTGAAGTCGCTGAAAGAACTGGCATTTATATAGCACCTTTCAGGTGTATGAGGAAAGGTTGAGCAGGTTAGGCCTGAGAGGATGTTTCCCTTTGTGGGGGAATCTGGAACAAGGGGGCATAGTTTCACAATAAGGGGTTGTCCATTTAAGACAGAGATGAGGAGGAATTTCTTCTCTCAGAGAGGCGTGAATCTTTGTAAATCCCTACCCCAGAGAGCTATGGAAGCTGAGTCATTGAATATATTCAAGGCGGAGATAAACAGATTTTTGAACTACAGGGGAGAGTCAAGGGTTATGGGGAGCGGGCAGGGAGGTGGAGCTGAGGCCAAGATCAGATTAGCCATGATCTTATTGAATGGTGGAGCAGGCTCGAGGGGCCAAATGGCCGACTCCTGCTCCTATTTTTTATATTCTTATGTTCAGCATCTCAGGATGTGCTTTTACAGCCAATGAAATACATTTGAAGTGTAGTCATTGTTGTGATGTTGGAAACATGGCAGCCAATTTGTGCATAACAAGGTGCCACAAGCGGCAATGAAATAAATGACTAGATAATCTGTTTTTGTGGCAATGGTTGAGCGATAAACATTGGCCACGGCACCAGGAGAACTACCTTGTTCTTCTTTGAATAGTGTCATGGGATCTTTTATGTTCATGCAGACAGGATTACCATTTACATCACAACAGTGACTACACTCCAAAAGTACTTCATTGGCTGCAAAATGCTTTGAGACGTCTGATGGTCGCAAAAGGCGCTCTAGATAGCTAATGCTTTCTTTCTTTAATCCGAAAGGCAGCACCCCGCAACAGTGCAGCACTCCTTCAATACTGCACTGGAGTGTCAGCCTAGATTTTGTGCTCAAGTCCCTGGCATGGTGCTTGAACCCACGACTTTCTGACCCAGAGACAAAAGTGCAATCACTGAGCCAGGGCTGACAAGTTTAATGTTCTGGCTGAACTCGTTGTTGGAGCTAGGAGGGTAGGTGCATGGGAGAAAGCTATTTACTGCTCCAAGCACCACAAGAACAGTCACCCAATCCAACAGCAACTCCAGATGAGGTAGGAAAACTGGAGTTATACTCTAACCAAACTAGTTTTACCCCACCTTGCCACTAAAGAAAAGAGAAAGAAAGGACTTGCATTTATATAGCACCTTTCATGACTTTAGGATGTTCCAAAGCGCATTACAGCCAATGAAGTACTTTTTGGAGTGTAGTCACTGTTGTAATCTGGGAAACGCGGGAGCCAATTTGCGCACAGCAAGCTCCCACAAGCAGCAATGTGACAATGACCAGATCATCTATTTTGGTGATGTTGGCTGAGGCATAAATATTGGCCCAGGACACCAGTTCTTCAAAATAGTGCCATGGAATTTCGTACATCCCTTTGAGAGAGCAGACCGGGCCTCGGTTTAACGTCTCATCTGAAAGACGGCACCTCCAACAGTGCACCGCTCCCTCAGCACTGCACTGGGAGTGTCCGCCTAGATTATGTGATTATGTCCTACTACATCAAATCGGTGCAATAATGCTGAGAGACTGCAGTGTTAAAGGCTGTACCAGATAAATGTACAGGCACGACACCATAAGAAGCCAATGAACATGGTTTCCTCAAGAACCTGCGGACCTCCGAGGTGGACTGGGTTACAATCTTTACTCACAATGAAGGTACAAACTTGTTGGAGCGTAGTGCCTGTGGCTGTACCATTGATAATGAGGAGAATTAACCTCGGTGAGTTTGAAAGCTGCGCTAGTATTGTTTACCACTTGTTGGGAGACCCAGTGAGACTCTTGCAATTCGGGCCATCTCTCTAACATTTTCAATTATGTTTCAAAACCAAACGTAGCAGTTCCCAAAAGTAGCCTTCGAACTGAAAGCCACACCCTTCGGCATGATGTGAATAGAATCGCATCTCGCTGGACCAGCACTTACCCCATTACCAGCGGTGATGCAAACCAGAATCCACGTGGGATGTCCACCGCTCACTCCTGTCCACTCTGAATATCACAGTGATTGACTGTTATGTTCAGACTAAAATTCAGGTTTATTCAGAAGTAGGACAATTATACAGAAGCAGAAGAATACAGTAAGAAACCAGCCATTCAATCAAACTGCTCAAAACAAAAAATGGTCTGAAATCTTGGCCGTTCTTTACAGCAGCTTTTGACTATGAGCTAGAAATTAATTTGCTTGGCCCCAACTGTCAGCGCATCCCGCGACCTTCAGTGGAGGTTTAGTGGGGGCGCTGACAGTTAGCGCTGCACACTTTAGCGCCGCCCGCTGGGTGACGTCAGTGAGTGCGCAACGCCCCCGTAGCACCGCAGTCGCGAACTTGACTGCTCTCGCCTGCCGTAGCGCCCAGCGCTACTTCCAACCAGAGAGAGCAGACATCATGGAGAAGCTGCCAGGGCCGCTAGGTCTGAGGGGGAAGCATGTGGGCGATTAAAAATAACTCTTTGTTTAATTAATGCATCTCACCTGGATGCTGCACACTGTGGTTAAGCTGCCTTGGCTTTTCTGTAACTTTTCGGGTGGTCAGCTGACCTCTCCTTTAGGCGCTGGGATGCCAGTTTCCTAACGCCAGAACTTCAGCAGCGCTCCCGCAGTAGCACCCCAGGAATCAGGGTTAGTGCCCTGAGAGGGGTGGGGAACACCTCGCTTAGCGCTCCACTCCTCCCTTGGGGCGCTAAAAGTGAATATCCCGGTTGGAGGCGGTAAACATCGCCCGGCGCTAAAGTTAGCGACCAGGCGATGTCACCACCTCAAACCAGGCTGTAACGAATTTTTAGCCCATTTAATGAAACTTGACATGGATCACGGCTCCATGAAGTCACTCTTCGCCACCTCATATGGAATCGGCAGTGTAGAGCAAGAAATGAACATTCTGTAATTTACTCACCTATTCCCCAGCTAATCGCACTCCATTCAATCCGCCCCTTTCAGCTGACTGTTCCTCCTTATAAGTTGTTCATCTCTAACATTTATTTTCATAGATCCGGAGCAGTAACCTTACCTTTCTCTCTCCACAGCTGCTTGACTTGCCGTGCTCCCAGCATCTTCTGTTTTTATTTCAGATTTCCTGCGTCTGTTAAAAAAAGATGCATCCTTGATATAAAAAACAGAAAATGCTGGAAATCCCAGCGGGTCAGGCAGCATCCGTGGAGAGAAACAGAGTTAACGTTTCGGGTCTATGACCTTTCGTCAGAACCTTCGCACTTCGTGAGTTCTGACGAGTGATCGTCGACCTGAAACGTTAACGCTGTTTCTCTCTCCACAGATGCTGCCTGACCTGCTGAGCGTTTCCAGCATTTTCTGTTTTTATTTCAGATTCCAGCCTCCGCAGTACTTCGCTTTTGAATACATCCTTGATGTCTGATTCGTAAAAAAAAACACTAATTATCCTTCAAAAAATCAACAATTTCATTAGTTCCACTTGAGATCCTGCAAGGGCTATGATCCAGACAACCCAAATGTGGTCAACAAGCTGTGGAGACAAGTTTCTCCTTGAGATACAGCTGGCTGAAGCTCATTTCTTTTTCTGATATGAATCGTTTCTAAAATTATCGGATTACAAAATAGTTACAGTGGAGCGAGGCCATTTGGCCCATTTTTGTTCATCCATCCAGATCGACCCTACTGACCCCCATATTGCAGCATCCACTTATTTCTTCAATTAATAACAAGAACATAAGAACATAAGAAATAGGAACAGGAGTAGGCCATACAGCCTCTCGAGCCTGCTCCGCCATTCAATACGATCATGGCTGATCGGATCATGGATTCAGCTCCACTTCCCCGCCCGTTCCCCACAATCCCTTATCGTTTAAGAAACTGTCTATTTCTGTCTTAAATTTATTCAATGTCTCAACTTCCACAGCTCTCTGAGGCAGCGAATTCTACACATTTACAACCCTCTGAGAGAAGAAATTTCTCCTCATCTCAGTTTTAATTGAGCGGCCCCTTATTCTAAGATCATACCCTCTAGTTCTAGTCTCTCCTATCAGTGGAAACATCCTCTCTGCATCCACCTTGTCAAGCCCCTTCATAATCTTACACGTTTCGATAAGATCAGCTCTCATTCTTCTGAATTCCAATGAGTAGAGGCCCAACCTACTCAACCTTTCCTCATAAGTTAACCCCCTCATCTCCGGAATCAACCTAGTGAACCTTCTCTGAACTGCCTCTAAAGCAAGTATATCCTTTCGTAAATATGGAAACCAAAACTGCGCGCAGTATTCAAGGTGTGGCCTCACCAATACCCTGCATAACAGTAGCAAGACTTCCCCGTTTTTATACTCCATCCCCTTTGCAATAAAGGCCGAGATTCCATTGGCCTTCCTGATCACTTGTACCTGCATGCTATCCTTTTGTGTTTCATGCACAAGTACCCCCAGGGTCTGTGTACTGCAGCACTTTGCAATCTTTCTCCATTTAAATAATAACTTGCTCCTTGATTTTTTTGTGCCAAAGTGCATGACCTCACACTTTCCAACATTATACTCCATCTGCCAAATGTTTGCCCACTCACTTAGCCTGTCTATATCCTTTTGCAGATTTTTTGTGTCCTCCTCACACATTGCTTTTCCTCCCATCTTTGTATCATCAGCAAACTTGACTACATTTCCGCCTCTACTACTCCATCCAGGAGTCCTTTTCAGTGTCAGCCGTGGCTCAGTGGGTAGCACACTCGACTGAGTTAGAAGGTTGTGGGTCCATGTCCAACTCCAGGGACTTGAGCACAAAAATCTAGGCTGACACTCCCAATGCAGTGCTGAGGGAGTCGGAGGTGCCGTCTTCAAACCGAGACCCCGTCTGCCTTCTCAGGTGGTTGTAAAAGATTCTATGACACTGTTTCGAAGAAGAGCAGCAGAGTTATCCCCGGAGTCCTGGCCAATATTTCATCATCATCGGCAGTTCCTCGAAATCGAAGAAGACTTGCTTCCACTCTAAAAGTGAGTTCTCTGGTGACTGTACAGTCCAATACGGGAATTACAGTCTTTGTCACAGGTGGGACAGACAGTGGTTGAGGGAAAGTGTGGGTGGGGAGTCTGGTTTGCCGCACACTCCTTCCGCTGCCTGCGCTTGCTTTCTGCATGCTCTCGGCGACGAGACTCGAGGTGCTCAGCGCCCTCCCAAAGCACTTCCTCCACTTAGGGTGGTCTTTGGCCAAGGACTCCCAGGTGTCGGTGGGGATGTTGCATTTTATCAGGGAGGCTTTGAGGGTGTCCTTGAAACGTTTCCTCTGCCTACCTTGGGCTCGCTTGTCGTGTAGGAGTTCCGAGTAGAGCGCTTGCTTTGGGAGTCTCGCTTCAGGCATGTGGATGAAGTGGCCCGCCCAACGGAGCTGGTCAAGCGTGGTCAGCGCTTCCCCTTTATCCCTCCGGCGACCTTCGGGCCTCCACTCCTCCAGCGATGATCAGGCCTACACTCCTCCGGCGATGATCAGGCCTACACTCCTCCAGCGATGATCAGGCCTACACTCCTCCAGCGATGATCGGGCCTACACTCCTCCGGCGATGATCGGGCCTACACTCCTCCGGCGATGATCGGGCCTCCACTCCTCCTGCGATGATCAGGCCTCCACTCCTCCAGCGATGATCGGGCCTACACTCCTCCAGCGATGATCAGGCCTCCACTCCTCCAGTGATGACCAGGCCCCCACTCCTCCAGTGATGATCGGGCCTACACTCCTCCGGCAATGATCAGGCCTACACTCCTCCAGCGATGATCGGGCCTACACTCCTCCAGCGATGATCGGGCCTACAATCCTCCAGCGATGATCGGGCCTACACTCCTCCAGCGATGATCGGGCCTACACTCCTCCAGTGATGATCAGGCCTACACTCCTCCAGCAATGATCGGGCCTACACTCCTCCAGCGATGATCAGGCCTCCACTCCTCCAGTGATGACCAGGCCTCCACTCCTCCAGCGATGATCGGGCCTACACTCCTCCGGCGATGATCAGGCCTACACTCCTCCGGCGATGATCGGGCCTACACTCCTCCAGCGATGATCGGGCCTACACTCCTCCAGCGATGATCGGGCCTACACTCCTCCAGTGATGATCGGGCCTACACTCCTCCAGCGATGATCAGGCCTCCACTCCTCCAGTGATGATCGGGCCTACACTCCTCCGGCGATCTTCGGGCCTCCACTCCTTCAGCAATGATCGGGCCTACACTCCTCCAGCAATGATCGGGCCTACACTCCTCTGGCGATGATCGGGCCTACACTCCTCCAGCGATGATCAGGCCTACACTCCTCCGGCGATGATCGGGCCTACATTCCTCCAGCGATGATCGGGCTGCCACTCCTCCAGCGATGATCAGGCCTACACTCCTCCAGCGATGATCGGGCCTACACTCCTCCAGCGATGATCGGGCCTCCACTGCTCCAGCGATGATCAAGCCTCCACTCCTCCAGTGATGATCGGGCCTACACTCCTCCGGCGATCTTCGGGCCTCCACTCCTCCAGCAATGATCGGGCCTACACTCCTCCAGCAATGATCGGGCCTACACTCCTCTGGCGATGATCGGGCCTACACTCCTCCAGCGATGATCAGGCCTACACTCCTCCGGCGATGATCGGGCCTACATTCCTCCAGCGATGATCGGGCTGCCACTCCTCCAGCGATGATCAGGCCTACACTCCTCCAGCGATGATCGGGCCTACACTCCTCCGGCGATGATCAGGCCTACACTCCTCCAGCGATGATCGGGCCTACACTCCTCCGGCGATGATCGGGCCTACACTCCTCCGGCAATGATCAGACCGACACTCTTCCGGCGATGATCAGGCCTACACTCCTCCAGCGATGATCGGGCCTACACTCCTCCAGCGATGATCGGGTCTACACTCCTCCAGCGATGATCGGGCCTACACTCCTCCAGCGATGATCGGGCCTACACTCCTCCAGCGATGATCAGGCCTACACTCCTCCAGCGATGATCTGGCCTACACTCCTCCAGCGATGATCGGGCCTACACTCCTCCAGTGATGATCAGGCCTACACTCCTCCAGCCATGATCGGGCCTACACTCCTCCAGCGATGATCAGGCCTCCACTCCTCCAGTGATGACCAGGCCTCCACTCCTCCAGCGATGATCGGGCCTACACTCCTCCGGCGATGATCAGGCCTACACTCCTCCGGCGATGATCGGGCCTACACTCCTCCAGCGATGATCGGGCCGACACTCCTCCAGCGATGATCGGGCCTACACTCCTCCAGTGATGATCGGGCCTACACTCCTCCAGCGATGATCAGGCCTACACTCCTCCAGCGATGATCAGGCCGACACTCCTCCAGTGATGATCGGGCCTACACACCTCCAGCGATGATCAGGCCTACACTCCTCCAGCGATGATCAGGCCTACACTCCTCCAGCGATGATCCGGCCTCCACTCCTCCAGCGATGATCAGGCCGACACTCCTCCAGCGATGATCGGGCCTACACTCCTCCAGCGATGATCAGGCCTCCACTCCTCCAGCGATGATCAGGCCGACACTCCTCCAGCGATGATCGGGCCTACACTCCTCCAGTGATGATCGGGCCTACACTCCTCCGGCGATCTTTGGACCTCCACTTCTCCAGCAATGATCGGGCCTACACTCCTCCAGCAATGATCGGGCCTACACTCCTCTGGCGATGATCGGGCCTACACTCCTCCAGCGATGATCAGGCCTACACTCCTCCGGCGATGATCAGGCCTACACTCCTCCAGCGATGATCAGGCCTACACTCCTCCAGCGATGATCAGGCCTACACTCCTCCAGCGATGATCGGGCCTACACTCCTCCGGCGATCTTCGGGCCTCCACTCCTCCTGCGATGATCAGGCCTCCACTCCTCCAGCGATGATCGGGCCTACACTCCTCCAGCGATGATCAGGCCTCCACTCCTCCAGTGATGACCAGTCCCCCACTCCTCCAGCGATGATCGGGCCTACACTCCTCCGGTAATGATCAGGCCTACACTCCTCCGGCGATGATCAGGCCTACACTCCTCCAGCGATGATCGGGCCTACACTCCTCCAGCGATGATCGGGCCTACACTCCTCCAGCGATGATCGGGCCTACACACCTCCAGCGATGATCAGGCCTACACTCCTCCAGCGATGATCGGGCCTACACTCCTCCAGCGATGATCGGGCCTACACTCCTCCAGCGATGATCGGGCTTACACTCCTCCAGCGATGATCGGGCCTACACTCCTCCAGTGATGATCAGGCCTACACTCCTCCAGCAATGATCGGGCCTACACTCCTCCAGCGATGATCAGGCCTCCACTCCTCCAGTGATGACCAGGCCTCCACTCCTCCAGCGATGATCGGGCCTACACTCCTCCGGCGATGATCAGGCCTACAATCCTCCGGCGATGATCGGGCCTACACTCCTCCAGCGATGATCGGGCCGACACTCCTCCAGCGATGATCGGGCCTACACTCCTCCAGTGATGATCGGGCCTACACTCCTCCAGCGATGATCAGGCCTCCACTCCTCCAGTGATGATCGGGCCTACACTCCTCCGGCGATCTTCGGGCCTCCACTCCTCCAGCAATGATCGGGCCTACACTCCTTCAGCAATGATCGGGCCTACACTCCTCTGGCGATGATCGGGCCTACACTCCTCCAGCGATGATCAGGCCTACACTCCTCCGGCGATGATCGGGCCTACATTCCTCCAGCGATGATCGGGCTGCCACTCCTCCAGCGAAGATCAGGCCTACACTCCTCCAGCGATGATCGGGCCTACACTCCTCCGGCGATGATCGGGCCTACACTCCTCCAGCGATGATCGGGCCTACACACCTCCAGCGATGATCAGGCCTACACTCCTCCAGCGATGATCGGGCCTACACTCCTCCAGCGATGATCGGGCCTACACTCCTCCAGCGATGATCGGGCCTACACTCCTCCAGCGATGATCGGGCCTACACTCCTCCAGTGATGATCAGGCCTACACTCCTCCAGCAATGATCGGGCCTACACTCCTCCAGCGATGATCAGGCCTCCACTCCTCCAGTGATGACCAGGCCTCCACTCCTCCAGCGATGATCGGGCCTACACTCCTCCGGCGATGATCAGGCCTACAATCCTCCGGCGATGATCGGGCCTACACTCCTCCAGCGATGATCGGGCCGACACTCCTCCAGCGATGATCGGGCCTACACTCCTCCAGTGATGATCGGGCCTACACTCCTCCAGCGATGATCAGGCCTCCACTCCTCCAGTGATGATCGGGCCTACACTCCTCCGGCGATCTTCGGGCCTCCACTCCTCCAGCAATGATCGGGCCTACACTCCTTCAGCAATGATCGGGCCTACACTCCTCTGGCGATGATCGGGCCTACACTCCTCCAGCGATGATCAGGCCTACACTCCTCCGGCGATGATCGGGCCTACATTCCTCCAGCGATGATCGGGCTGCCACTCCTCCAGCGAAGATCAGGCCTACACTCCTCCAGCGATGATCGGGCCTACACTCCTCCGGCGATGATCGGGCCTACACTCCTCCGGCGATCTTCGGGCCTACACTCCTCCAGCGATGATCGGGCCTACACTCCTCCGGCGATGATCAGGCCTATACTCCTCCAGCGATGATCGGGCCTACACTCCTCCGGCGATGATCGGGCCTACACTCCTCCGGCAATGATCAGGCCTACACTCCTCCGGCGATGATCAGGCCTACACTCCTCCAGCGATGATCGGGCCTACACTCCTCCAGCGATGATCGGGCCTACACTCCTCCAGCGATGATCGGGCCTACACTCCTCCAGCGATGATCGGGCCTACACTCCTCCAGCGATGATCGGGCCTACACTCCTCCAGCGATGATCGGGCCTACACTCCTCCAGCGATGATCGGGCCTACACTCCTCCAGAGATGATCCGGCCTACACTCCTCCAGCAATGATCGGGCCTACACTCCTCCAGCGATGATCAGGCCTCCACTCCTCCAGTGATGACCAGGCCTCCACTCCTCCAGCAATGATCGGGCCTACACTCCTCCGGCGATGATCAGGCCTACACTCCTCCGGCGATGATCGGGCCTACACTCCTCCGGCGATGATCGGGCCTACACTCCTCCAGCGATGATCGGGCCTACACTCCTCCAGTGATGATCGGGCCTACACTCCTCCAGCGATGATCGGGCCTACACTCCTCCAGCGATGATCAGGCCGACACTCCTCCAGTGATGATCGGGCCTACACACCTCCAGCGATGATCAGGCCTACACTCCTCCAGCGATGATCAGGCCTACACTCCTCCAGCGATGATCCGGCCTCCACTCCTCCAGCGATGATCAGGCCGACACTCCTCCAGCGATGATCGGGCCTACACTCCTCCAGCGATGATCAGGCCTCCACTCCTCCAGCGATGATCAGGCCGACACTCCTCCAGCGATGATCGGGCCTACACTCCTCCAGTGATGATCGGGCCTACACTCCTCCGGCGATCTTTGGGCCTCCACTCCTCCAGCAATGATCGGGCCTACACTCCTCCAGCAATGATCGGGCCTACACTCCTCTGGCGATGATCGGGCCTACACTCCTCCAGCGATGATCAGGCCTACACTCCTCCGGCGATGATCAGGCCTACACTCCTCCAGCGATGATCGGGCTGCCACTCCTCCAGCGATGATCAGGCCTACACTCCTCCGGCGATGATCGGGCCTACACTCCTCCGGCGATGATCGGGCCTACACTCCTCCAGCGATGATCGGGCCTACACTCCTCCGGCGATGATCGGGCCTACACTCCTCCGGCGATGATCGGGACTACACTCCTCCGGCGATCTTCGGGACTACACTCCTCCAGCAATGATCGGGCCTACACTCCTCCAGCGATGATCAGGCCTACACTCCTCCGGCGATGATCAGGCCTACACTCCTCCGGCGATGATCGGGCCTACACTCCTCCAGCGATGATCGGGCCTACACTCCTCCGGCGATGATCAGGCCTACACTCCTCCAGCAATGATCAGGCCTACACTCCTCCGGCAATGATCGGGCCTACACTCCTCCAGCGATGATCAGGCCTACACTCCTCCAGCGATGATCGGGCCTACACTCCTCCGGCGATGATCGGGCCTACACTCCTCCGGCGATCTTCGGGCCTACACTCCTCCAGCAATGATCGGGCCTACACTCCTCCAGCAATGATCGGGCCTACACTCCTCCAGCGATGATCAGGCCTACACTCCTCCAGCGATGATCGGGCCTACACTCCTCCAGCGATGATCGGGCCTACACTCCTCCGGCGATGATCAGGCCTACACTCCTCCGGCGATGATCGGGCCTACACTCCTCCGGCGATGATCGAGCCTACACTCCTCCGGCGATGATCGGGCCTACACTCCTCCAGCAATGATCAGGCCTACACTCCTCCGGCGATGATCGGGCCTACACTCCTCCGGCGATGATCGGGCCTACACTCCTCCGGCGATGATCAGGCCTACACTCCTCCGGCGATGATCGAGCCTACACTCCTCCGGCGATGATCGGGCCTACACTCCTCCAGCGATGATCAGGCCTACACTCCTCCGGCGATGATCGGGCCTACACTCCTCCGGCGATGATCGGGCCTACACTCCTCCGGCGATGATCGGGCCTACACTCCTCCGGCGATGATCGGGCCTGCACTCCTCCGGCGATGATCGAGCCTACACTCCTCCGGCGATGATCGGGCCTACACTCCTCCAGCGATGATCAGGCCTACACTCCTCCGGCGATGATCAGGCCGACACTCCTCCGGCGATGATCGGGCCTGCACTCCTCCGGCGATGATCGGGCCTACACTCCTCCGGCGATGATCGGGCCTACACTCCTCCAGCGATGTCCTGGCCTCCTCCCGGCCATTGGTCCCACTCAACTGTTGAGCCCCTGTCGAGCACGTGGTGTGCACAATGGCTGCGGCCACCTTGACTTCTCCTCCTTCCACGCAGTGGAATTCTTCCAACAATAGATACCCACTTCCATGCCAAGGCACTTCACAGGAGCATTATCACACAAAATTTAACACCGAGCCACATAAGGAGATATTAGGGCACATGACCGAAAGCTTGGACGAAGGAAGGGAAGGGAAGGGAAGGGAAGGGAAGGGAAGGGAGGGGAGGGAGGGAGGGAGGAAGGAAGGCTGGCTTTCACGACCACTGGACACCTGAAAGCAATGGTTTCTTACCTCACTTTTTGACCGTGATTGCTCAACTGCGGGTTATCTATTGGTTTAGGATCGTACCAAATACTTTGAATACTTCCAACTGCTGCTCTGTAGGTTTACCCATTAACATTTCAGTCCTGTTTATTCTGATAATTTAATGCTCATCCATTCGAAGTCTGCCTTACTGAAATTTTAAACTTTGGTTTGTAATATGCGCTTCTCCCTTTCCAACCTAGCATCAAATTTAATCATTTTATGGTTGCTATTTGCAAATGTTCCCTTACAGTCAGGGTGTTAAATAATTCTGGTTTATTGCTCATCACTAAATCTAGCATGGCCTTTACCCCTGAGATTTCTAAACCATATTGTTTCATAAAACTATCCAGGACACATTGTTGAAATTCATTACCTTTAATACTTGAGCGATTGTGCTTCTCCCAGTCTATGTGAAAAACAAAATCTCTCATATACCTTTTCCATACCATTTACTATCTTATATAACTCCACAACAACAACTTGCATTTATATAGCGCCTGTGTCAGCTGTGGCTCAGTGGGCAGCACTCCTGCCTCTGAGTCAGAAGGTTGTGGGTTCAGGTCCCACTCAAGAGACTTGAGCACATAAATCTAGGCTGGCACTCCAGTGCAGTGCTGGGTGGTGGGGTGGGGCGGAGAATGCTGCACTGCCGGAGGTGCCATATTTCAGAACAGACATTAAATTGAAGCCCTGTCTGCTGTCTCAGGTGCATGTAAAGGATCCCATAGCAATATGTTGAATAAGAACAGGAGAGTTCCCCTGAGTGTCCTGGCCAATATGTATCCCTCAATCAAAATTGCTAAAAAGCAGATTATCTTGGCATTATTGCATTGCTGTTTGTGCGAGCTTGCTGTGAGCAAATTGGTTGCTGCGTTTCCCACATTACAAAAGTGACTACACTCCAAAGTACTTCATTGACTGTAAAGCTCTATGGGATGTCCTGAGGTCATGAAAGGTGCAATATAAATGTAAGTCTTTCTTTCTCTTTTATTAAAACATCCCAACGCACTTCACAGGAGCGTTATCAAAGAACATTTGACAACGAGCCACATAAGAAGATATTCGGACAAAAGCTTGACCAAAGATTGTAAGGAGGAGAGAGAGGCAGAGAGGTTTAGGGTGGGAATTCCAACGTTTAGCACCCAGGCAGCTGAAGCAATGGCCACCAATTGTGGAACGATGAAAATTGGGGATGCGCAAGAGGCCAGAATTGGAGGAGGGCAGAGATCTCGGAGGGTTGTAGGGCTCGAGGAGGTTACGGACATAGGAAGGGACGAGGCCATGAAGATCTCCCCTCAGTTTCCTCCTTTCAAGGGTAATCGTGAGCCCACGGTATGGCAACTGCTTTTGAGGGCTTCCGCGAAGTGAGAAAAAAGGACATCAATAAACACCGCACATATGCCAAAGGGCTTCAATACTGGCAGAAGGACATCAAAAGGACGCCAGACTCCATTGGGAGCTATGAAGATAGAGTTATAGAAATAAATAAGATGTAGTGTGAGAGATTCACTCCAGGGGGACTCCCACAATGCTACCGTTAAAGCAAGAGGTTCCACATAACCAGGAAACATTAAAGTAGAGAGCTCGACTCTCCAGGGTCTGCTTAACGGCTCAATGTTCCAGCAGTCAGATAAATAAGTGGGGAGCAGGTACGAAAAGTGGATCGGTAACTCTTAAGTGTTGTCTTGAAGGACATCAGTGGCAGATGTAGATTTAAAGGGAAAGCCCATGAGGATCTGGGGGTCCTTGTGCATGAAACACAAAAAGTTAGCGTGCAGGTACAGCAAGTAATTAGGAAGGCAAATGGAATGTTGGCCTTTATTGCAAGGGGGATAGAGTATAAAAGTAGGGCAGTCCTGCTACAGCTGTACAGGGCGTTGGTAAGACCACACCTGGAGTACTGCGTACAGTTTTGGTCTCCTTATTTAAGGAAGGATATTCTTGCATTGGAGGCAGTTCAGAGAAGGTTCACGAGGTTGATTCCTGAGATGAAGGGGTTGACTTATGAAGAAAGATTGAGCAGATTGGGTCGATACTCATTAGAGTTTAGAAGAATGAGAGGCGATCTTATTGAAACATATAAGGTACTGAGGGGGCACGACAAGATAGATGCAGAGAGGATGTTTCCACTCATAGAGGAATCTAGAACTGGGTGGCATAGTTTAAGAATAAGGGGTCGCACATTCAAAACTGAGATGAGGAACAATTTCTTCTCTCAGAGGATCATAAATCTGTGGAATTCTCTGCCCTAGAGAGCTGTAGAGGCTGGGTCATTGAACATATGTAAGGTGGAGATAGACAAATTTTTGAATGATAAGGGAGTCAAGGGTAATGCGGAGCGGACGGGGAAGTGGAGCTGAGCCCATGATCAAATCAGCGATGATCGTAGTAAATGGCAGAGCAGGCTCGAGGGGCCAAATGGCCGACTCCTGCTCCTATTTCTTATGTAAGTCTGGGTTTAAGAGTTGAGGAACTAGGGTGAACGAGAACACATGAGTGACATATATGACAAAAGCCACCACACAAGAAAGAGAGATTTGCATTTCTATAGCGCTTTTCACGACCTCAGGGTGTCCCAATGCTCTTTACAGCTAACAAAACACTTTGTGAAATATGTAGCAATGTAGGCAACCGATTTACGCACAGCAAGGCCCCACAAACAGCAATGTGATTACGACCAGATACCTGTTTTATACGTGTGTTGGTTGAGGGATAGACATTGGCCAGGACACCGAGGAGTACTCCCCTGCTCTCCTTCGAAATAATGCCATGGGATCATTTACGTCCACCCGGGAGGGCAGATGAGGCCTCGGTTTCACATCTCATCTGAAAGACGGCACTTCTGACAGTGCAGTGCTCCCTCAGTACTGCACTGTGTTTGCCAGCCTGGATTTTATGCTCAAGTTTCTGGGAGTGGGACTCGAACCCACAACCTTCTAATGGAAAGGGCAACAGTACTGCCCATGGAGCTCCAGCTGTCACCTGAAGGCAAGTGAAATAAAAATATCAAAGTGGCATTAAAAGTGAAGCCAAGCTCTCCCAAGGGAACTCAGCAACAATAACAACCTGTATTTATATAGCGCCTTTAATGTAGTGAAACATCCCAAGGTGCTTCACAGGACTGTTATGAAATAAAAATTTGACACTGAGCCACAAAAGGAGATATTAGGACAGGTCACCAAAAGCTTGGTCAAAGAGGTAGGTTTTAAAGAGTGTCTTGAAGGAGGAAAGAGAGGCGGAGAGGTTTAGGCAGGGAGTTCCAGAGTTTGGGGTCTAGGCAACAGAAGGCACGGCCACCGATGGTTGAGCGATTATAATCAGGGATGCTCAAGAGGTCAAAATTAGAGGAGTGCAGACACCTTGGGGGCTTGTGGGGCTGGAGGAGATTACGGAGATAGGGAGGGGCGAGGCCATGGAGGAATTTGAAAACAAGGATGAGAATCTTGAAATCGAGGCGTTGTTTAACCAGAAGCCAATGTAGGTCAGCAAGTATAGGGCTGATGGGTGAGCGGGACTTGGTACAAGTTAGGACACAGGCAGCTGAGTGTTGGATCACCTCTAGTTTATGTAGGGTCGAACTAAAAGGGGGCACCAGATGGAAAGAAAATCAAAAGGGAACATATGGGAAACCAAAAGAGGGTAATGGGAGAGATAAAAGAAAAACGTTAAGCAGCCAAACGTTGTATAACCGGAGCCGAGCTCATGGTCTACAGATCAGTAGTGATACTTGCCCTCCTATACGCTTCAGAGACAGTAGGCACCTCAAAACGCTGGAGAAATACCACCAACGCTGCCTCCGCAAAATCCTGCAAATCCATTGGTAAGATAGACACACCAACGTCAGTGTTCTTGCTCAGGCCAACATCCCCAGCATCGAAGCATTGGCCACGCTCGACTCGACTAGCTCCATTGGGCGGGCCACATCGTCCGCATGCCCGACACAAGACTCCCAAAATAAGCGCTCTACTTGGAGCTCTGACACAGCAAGTGAGCTCCAGGTGGGCAGAGGAAACGCTTCAAGGACACCGTCAAAGCCTCCTTGAGAAAGTGCAACATCCCCACCGATACCTGGGAGCCCCTGGCCCAAGACCGCCCAAAGTGGAGGAGAAGCTTCCTGGAAGGTGCCAAACACCTCGAGTCTCTTCGCCGGGAGCAAGCTGAAGCCAAGCGCAATCAGCGGAAGGAGCACACGGCAACCCAGGCACCACACCCACCCGTCCCTCCGACCAGCCACTGCCCCAGACACCGCCTGTGACAGGGACTGTAGATCCCGCATTGGTCTCATCAGCCACCTGAGAACTCATATTAGCGTGGAAGCAAGTCTTCCTCAACTCCGAGCGACTGCCTCAGAGGAGAAGAAGTAAAACTAGGATAGAGGCCATGAGCTCTGCTTACTGTGGGGCTTCTATCAATGAGAGAGCCTGGTACAATGGAGGAGTGACAAGATAGAAAAATAAAATCATAGAATCTTACAGCACAGAAGGAGGCTCTTCAGCCCATCGTGCCTGTGCTGGCTTATTGAAAGAGCTATGTATCCAATTAGTCCCACTCCCCCTGCTCTTTCCCAGCAGCCTTGCAAATTTTTTTCCTTTTCAATTCCCTTTTGAAATTTACTATTTAATCTACTTCCATCACCCTTTCAGGCAGCACATTACAGATCGCAACAACTCGCTGCATGAAACAAATTCTTCTCATCTTCCCCTCTGGCTCCATTGCCAATTATTTTAAATCTGTCTCTTCTGCTTACTGACTTGTTAAAGTTTAATTCCCATTTAAGACATTGGAAATAGTCAACTTGAGGTTAGCTGTGAAGACTGTCTGTTTCGATAAAGAGTTACGGCCTTTGACTGCAAGGTGCCTCGTCTCAGAGGTGTGAAGAGAAAGGAGGAGATATTTGAGGGCTATACTTCAACCTTTTAGCTAGGACACAAATATTTATGAGGAACGTGTAGGTAGCAATGAAAAATATCATTTTAACCAGCCAGGTGGAGTGAGAGCAGGGAGGGAACAGGATCCTAGGTGCAAACTCAGAAATGCAAAGAAAAAAGAAAGACTTGCATTTATATAGCACCTTTCACAACCTCAAGACAACCCAAATTGCTTTATAGCCAATGAAGTATTTTTGGAGTGTAGTCACTATTGCAATGTAGGAAACACCGCAGCCAATTTGTGCACAGCAAGCTCCCACAAACATCAATGTAACCATGACCAGAGATTTTGTTTCTAGTGATTTTGAATGAGGGATAAATATTGGCCAGGGCACCGAGGATAACTCCCCTGTTCTTCTTCAAAATAGTGCAATGGGATCTTTTATGTCCACCTGAGAGGGCAAACATGACTCCTCAGAGATCAAGTCATGATGCCAACCATTGCCGCACCCCAACCCATGTCTGGCTTTGGTTCTGGGAGAAGGTGGACTCGATGGTGAAAGTGACCAAACATCTCATCTTAATAGCAACAGACCTGGGGCTGGATTTCCGCGTCTGCTGATTTTGGGGCAGTAATGGCGGTGGGGAGCTATAGTTTGCGCCCGGGAACTGTTTGCACCTCAGTCAGCAAAATTCATCAGCTGGGCCCTGAGTGTGGGGCGGAGCGCTAAGGGAGGCGTTGCACACCTCTCTTAGGGCACTAGGCCGGCTGAGCAAGTGAAAATCCCGAGTTAAACAGCCGTCCTCGGAGCGCCCAATGAGAGGCCTGGTGGTGGGGGCTGGGGGGGAGAGATCCACCAAAAACATTCCCAATACATAGCCCACACCATCACAACATAAATCACAAAAAAAAAATACACTTACGTGGGGTCGACATTACTTCCCTCACTGTGGCCGCTACAGCTCAGACTGCCCGCTTTCACAGGTGTTCCCAGCAGGGGGCGCTCTACTGGGTGATCCGGGTCGAGCGCAATCCAAAAATCAAGCTGGTGTCGCAACCAGGGGCATGGCACACTGGCTCGCCTCTTCTGGGTGGTACTGCTCCGCGCCGCGTCGAAACCAACACCGAAAACCCCGGCAGGGCACTGGAAGCCGCCAGGAAGTGTGAACCGCTGCCATTGCTGCCCCTCCCGGGCGCCAACAGGGGCGGCAGTAGACCGAAAATCCCGATTTTGAAAATTGCACTCTCCTTATTCCTGACTGATTGGCTCGGGACCAATAAGTAACCTGAGCTGTTTTGCTGTATTCACTTATTTTAAAATGTAAATCGGAGCTGTCAGCTGGAGTATTATAAAAACAGAGCACTGAAACTAATCTATTAATAGAATCTCCTGCTCCATGTGAACGATGCCCAGAGAAATGATCCTTCCCCTTATCATTCAGCTGCCTGCCTCTCCCAGCCAGTCTGCGCAGCTCAAGCAAAGACTTGCAACTTATAAATAGGCAGAAGGTTTAGAAAAAAAATACAATGCACAGGGATGGCCATGACTGAGGATGTGTGGCTCAGAGTCCTCACCTGCTGCATGACAATATGTCAGCCGTGGCTCAGTGGGCAGCATTCTCGCCTCCGAGCCAGAAGGTTGTGGGTTCAAGATCCACTCTACTTGAGCATATAATCCAGGCTGAAACACCCACAGAGAGTGAGGAAGTGCTGCGCTCTCCGAGGTGCTGAATTTTGGCAGTGATGTTAAACTGAGACCCGACCTGTCCTTTCAGGTCCACAGCATAACTAAGACCGCCTATTTCCCACCTCTGTAATAATCGCCTGTCTCTGCCCATGCCTCAGCTCATCCTGAAACCCTCATCCATGCTTTTGTTACCACTAGCCTTGACTATTCCAATGCATTCCTGGCTGGTCTCCCACATTCAACCCTGCGTAAACTAGAGATGATTTAAAACTCGGCTGCCCCATGTCCTAACTTGTACCAAGTCCCATTCACCTCTCACCCCTGTGCTCGCTGACCAACATTGGCTC
The DNA here is from genome assembly GCF_044704955.1 of Pristiophorus japonicus. NCBI lineage: Eukaryota > Metazoa > Chordata > Chondrichthyes > Pristiophoridae > Pristiophorus > Pristiophorus japonicus. The sequence goes on along the minus strand of NC_092000.1, from coordinate 21,858,631 downwards.
CCGGTTAAGCAAAATTCTCATCCTTGTTTTCAAATCCCACCATGGCCTCGCCCCTCCCTATCTCCGTAATCTCCTCCAGCCCCACAACAGCCCCCTCCCCCCACCGAGATGTCTGCGCTCCTCTAATTCTGCCCTTTTGAGCATCCCTGATTATAATCACTCAACCATCGGTGGCCATGCCTTCTCTGGAATTCTCTGCCTCTTTTTCCTCCTTTAAGACACTCCTTAAAACCTACCTCTTTGACCAATCTTTTAGTCACCTGCTCTAAATTTCTCCTTATGTGGCTCGGTGTCAAATATTTTATCTTATAATACACCTGTGAAGCCCCTTGGGATGTTTTACTATGGTAAAGGTGCTATATAAATACAAATTGTAGTTGGTGTTGGTGTTGTTGTTGTAAAAGATCCCATGGCACTATTTCAAAGAAGAGCAGAGGAGTTCTCCTTGCTATCCCTCAATCAACATCATTAAAACAGATTATCTGGTTGCTGTTTGTACGATCTTTCTGTGTGCAAATTGGCTGTTGTGTTTCCGACATTACAACAGTGACTACACTACAAAAGTACCTCATTGGCTACAAAGTGCTTTGGGACATCCTGAGATTGTGAAAGGTGCTATAAAATGCAATTTCTTTCTTTTACCTGCTTCTGGTTTGTACCCTCGCTAACGCCTCAATATCCTTCCTCTAGTCTGGAGGACAATACTGCACACAGAAACTGAAGTCATTTTAATTTTTATATTGTTTTGTCGTTATCTCTTGGCTTTTATATTCGATCCCTCTTGTGATAAAACCTAGAATTCCGCAAGCTTTTTTGCACTAACCTTATCAACCCGAACTGCTGCCTTTAATGTCCTTTGAACTGATCCCCGTGAATCTCTCTGCTCCTGCACACAACCAAACCTGTTTCCATTCAGAGTATAAATACTGCTGTTAAAATTTTACCAAAATGTATCGTTTCACACTTACCAACATTGAATTCCATCTGCCAATCTTTTGCCCATTCCCCATTTTTATCAATATGCCTTTGCATCATCCTTCAGTCTTCTAAGGAATTAACTATACTTCCTGTTTTAGTATCATCTACAAATTTCAACACCATCCCCTCCAGGCCTAAATTCAGATCATTGATATATACAGTGACTAGAAGTGGATCCAGAACTGACCCCTGAGGGACACCACTACCAATAACAACAAAACTTGTAATTATATAGCGCCTTTAACATAGTGAAAATGTCCCCAAGGACTGCACAAGGGCGTCATCAAACAAAATTTGACACCGAGCCACATCGGGAGATATTAGGGCAGATGACAAAAAGCTTGCTCAAAGAGGTCGGGTTTGAAGAGGCTCTTACATGTAGAGAGTGAGATAGAGAGGTGAAGACGTTTAGGGCAGGAATTCCAGAGCTTTTGCCGAGACATCTGAAAGCACGGCCACCAATGGTTGAGCGAGAGACCAGAATTGGAATGCAGATATCTTGGGGGGTTGTAGGGATGGAGGAGGTTACAGAGATAGGGGCTTCCAACAGTAGATACCCACTTCCAACCACTCTGTAAAACTGCCCTTAACTCATTCTCTCTTCTGACCATCTACCCTGTCAAGCCCTGTAAGAATTTTGTATGTTTCAATATGATCACCTCTCATTCTTTTAAACTCTAGGGAATATAGGCCTAGTCTACTCAATCTCTCCTCATAGGACAATTCCCCCATCCCAGGAATCGGTCTGATGAACCTTCGTTGCACTCCCTCTATGGCAAGTATATCCTTCCTTAGGCAAGGAGACCAAAACTGTACACAATACTCCTGGTGCGGTCTTACCAGGGCCCGATATAATTACATGTATCCTGCCGTGTCTTGGCAAGCTGTCTTCCCTTAGCTGAACTAACTTTTCTAAAATATTCCTTTTATTCATCTCGCTCTCAACCACTTGAGGATTCATCTCCTCCTTGATGTCCAACTCTTCAGTAAAGACAAATGCAAAGTGCTTATTCAATATCTCAGCCATTCTTTGAAGATCCTTTCCAAATTGATAATTCACTTCTCTCAAGGGTCCTACCTTAGTTTTAACAATTCTCTTTTCACCGATACACTTGTAAAATACTTTACTCTTTCTTTTGATATATTTTTTAATTTCTTCCCTCTTAACTTTACTTATCTTGCTAACCTTTCATTTATTTTCTCAAATTCTCCTTTAGTTTTTTCATTCTTATTATTTTACAATCCTTATAAGCCCTCTTCTTCAACACTAATTGGTATCTCATCGCTTTATTTATCCATGTACTTCTAAAACTACTAGTACTTTCTTTTTTAAGTGGAATGCTCTTATTGGTACCTGTGTAATCTCTTTGTTTCGGACGAGAGGTTAAACCAGCTGGATGTAAAATATCCCTATTTTAAATGGCACTATTTCGAAGAAGAGCAGAGTAGTTCTCTGCCGTGTCCTGGCCAATATTTCTTCCTCAATCAACATCGCAAAAACAGGTCATTATCACAATGCTATTTGTGGGAGCTTGCTCTGCGCAAATTGGCTGCCGCGTTTATTACGCAACTACAGTGACGACATCTCAAAAGTAATTCATTGGGAAGTCCTTCGGGCATGAAAGGCGTTATATAAATCCAAGGGCTGGATTTTCGGTCTTTTACTACCCCTGTTAGCGTTCGGAGGGCGGCAAAGGCGGCAGTAAGCACTTCGGGCAGGCGGCCAGCTTCCAGCGCCCTGCCGGAACATTCCGGTTTCGACGGGGCGCGGAGCATTACCGCCCGGGAGAGGCGAGCCGGTGTGCAACGCCCCTGGTTGCGACACCGGCTCGATTTTTGGCTGCCGCCCGACCCGTAGCGCCCCCTAGTGGGGCCGCCTGTGAAAGTGGGCGGTCCGAGCTGTAGCGGCCGTAGTGAGGGAAGGAATGTGGACCTGCCTGAGGTAAGTGTCATTGTTTTTAATGGTGTTTTTTTTTGCGACTTATGTTGTGGTGGCGTGTGTTATGCATTGGGAATGTGTTTGGTGGGGTTTTTACATGTTCTTTTCTCCCCCGATGCCTCTCTTAGGGCGCTCCGAGGCCGGCTGTTTAGCTTGGGATTTTCACTAGCTCAGCCGGCCGAGCACCCTAAAAAAGGGGTGGAACGCCTCCTTTAGCACTCCGCTCCAAACTCCGGGCCCAGCTCATGAATATTGCATCGGCAGACGCAATCTATTTGCAGGATCAAAATTTACCGCTCCGCCTGGATTAACACCGCAACAGAGACGCGACCAAATTTTTACCCCAAGTCTTTTCTTCTTAGATTAAGCCCTGTGGTTTTGCTTTAGGCTTTTCTTAGGTTATTAAGGGGCATCTAAAGCAGGATGTCGGCCTGTTCCCTCCAGAGGAGAACTTCCTGAGTCATCTAGCTGCTCCTTTGACCAGCAGTCCTGTGGCCAATTTCAGTCGCCCCACCACTGGATAAAGGGGAATCAGTGAATGTGGTGTATTTGGACTTCTAGAAAGCATTTGACAAGGTGCCACATAAAAGGTTACTGCACAAGATAAAAGTTCACGGGGTTGGGGGTAATATATTAGCATGGATAGAGGATTGGCTAACTAATAGAAAACAGAGAGTCGGGATAAATGGTTCATTCTTTGGTTGGCAATCAGTAACTAGTGGGGTGCTGACTTGGAAGAAGGGACTGAGTGTAATGTAGCCAAGTTTGCTGATGATACAAAGATGGGAGGAAAAGCAATGTGTGAGGAGGACACAAAAATCTGAAAAAGGACATAGACAGGCTAAGTGAGTGGGCAAAAATTTGGCAGATGGAGTATAATGTTGGAAAGTGTGAGGTCATGCACATTGGTAGTAAAAAATCAAAGAGCAAGTTATTGTTTAAATGGAGAAAGATTGCAAATTGCTGCAGTACAGCGGGACCTGAGGGTACTTGTGCATGAAACACAAAAGGATAGTATGCAGGTACAGCAAGTGATCAAGACGGCCAATGGAATCTTGGCCTTTATTGCAAAGGGGATGGAGTATAAAAGCAAGGAAGCCTTGCTGCAGCTCTACAGGGTATTGGTGAGGCCATATCTGGAATACTGCGTGCAGTTTTGGTTTCCATATTTACGAAGGGATATTCTTGCTTTGGAGGCAGTTCAGAGAAGGTTCACTAGGTTGATTCCGGAGATGAGGGGGTTGACTTATGAGGAAAAGTTGAGTAGGTTGGGCCTCTACTCAGTGGAATTCAGAAGAATGAGAGGTGATCTTATCGAAACGTATAAGATTATGAGTGGGCTTGACAAGGCCGATGCAGAGAGGATGTTTCCACTGATAGGGGAGACTAGAACTAGAAGGCACGATCTTAGAATAAGGGGCTGCCCATTTAAAACTGAGATAAGGAGAAATTTCTTCTCTCCGAGGGTTGTAAATCTGTGGAATTCACTGTCTCAGAGAACTGTGGAAGCTGGGACATTAAATAAATTTAAGACAGAAGTAGACAGTTTCTTAAACGATAAGGGGATAAGGAGTTATGGGGAGCGGGTAGGGAAGTGGAGCTGTGTCCATGATCGGATCAGCCATGATCTTATTGAATGGCGGAGCAGGCTCGAGGGGCCATATGGCCTACTCCTGCTCCTATTTCTTATGTTCTTATGTAACCTGACCAACATTGGCCAACTCGGCATAGGCCACAGATGACAAGAGGGAGTGAGTTGGTCTGTGTGGATGTATTCAATGAAGAACAATAATTTATATTTATATAGCACCTTTAATGTAACAAAATGTACCAAGGCGCTTCACAGGAGCGTTATCAAAAATTAATTTGACATCGAGCCACGTAAGAAGATGTTGGGCAGATGACCAAAAGCTTAGTCGAAGAGGTAGGTTTTAACAAATGTCTCAAAGGAGGAAAGAGAGGTAGAGAGGCGGAGAGGTTTAGGGAGGGAGTTTCAGAGCTTGGAGCCCAGGCAGCTGAAGGCACGGCAACCGATGGTGGAGCATTTAAAATCGGGGATGTTCAATAGGCCAGAATAGGCGTAGTGCAGAGAGCTAGGGGCATTATAGGGCTGGAGGAGATGACAGAGATAAGGAGGGGCGAGGCCATGGAGGGATTTGAAAAAACGGACGAGAAATTTAAGATCGAGCCATTGCTTAACTAAGAGCCAATGTAGGTCAGCGGGCAGAGGGGAGGTGGATGAACGGGACTCGGTGTGAGTTATCAGGCGGACAGCAGAGTTTTGGATGACCTGAACAGAGTCAGTTACGTAGGATGAGATTCATGTTCTGTACTTGCAGGTTTACACTAAAGTCACTCCATTCATGAAGTCTTCAGATAAAGGGTTGACGCTGCCTTTGAAGACCTTTTTAATCAAACTCTCAGCAACGTAATGTATTAGCATATGAATAGCCCCCCTATCGCCAGCCGTGGGAATATAATAGCACATCATTGTTATTCATTTACGAGAGCGGCATTGGAATTTATCGCAAGCATCATCATCATAGGCAGTCCCTCGGAATCAAGGAAGACTTGCTTCCACTCTAAAAATGAGTCCTTAGGTGGCTGAACAGTCCAATACGAGAACCACAGTCCCCGTCACAGTTGAGGGAAAGAGTGGGTGGGGCTGGTTTGCCGCACGCTCTTTCCACTGCCTGCGCTTGATTTCTGCATGCACTCAGCGATGAGACTTAAGGTGCTCAGCGCCCTCCCGGATGCAGTTCCTCCACTTCGGGCGGTCTTTGGCTAGCGAGTCCCAGGTGTCAGTGGGGATGTCGCACTTTATCAAGGAGGCTTTGAGGGTGTCCTTGTAATGTTTCCTCTGCCTGCCTTGGGCTCGCTTGCCCTGAAGGAGTTCCAAGTAGAGCGCTTACTTTGGGAGCCTCATGTCTGGCATGCGAACAGTGGGCAAATGCATGGCAGATGCAGTATAATGTAGATAAATGTAAGGTGTCAAAAACAGGAAGGCAGAATATTATCTGAATGGTGACAGATTAGGAAAAGGGGAGGTGCAACAAGTCATTGAAAGTTGGCATGCAGGTACAGCAGGTGGTGAAGAAGGCAAATGGCATGTTGGCTTGCCCAGCAGAGCTGATCAAGTGTGGTCAGTGCTTCAATGCTGGGGATGTTGGCCTGGTCGAGGACGCTAACGTTGATGCGTCTGCAAGCAGATTAGAGTTGGCAAGTGATGGCTTGGTGCACGTGTCAGTGACAAGCGACCCAGTCTTGCAGGGTAGTGCGCCCTGCACAAGCTACCCCTGATATCTATGAGCCATTATCCAGTAAGTTGCCAATCTTCATGCGTGAGCCTTGACACCAAGTATTGACGGCCTATTCAACTGCAAAAACGAAAAAACGAAAGGCTTGCATTTATAAAGAGAAACTGTTTCCAATGGCTGAAGGGACGATAATCAGAAGGCACAGGCATAAGGCGATTGGCAAAAGAATCCGAGACATAGAAACATAGAAAATAGGTGCAGGAGTAGGCCATTTGGCCCTTCGAGCCTGCACCACCATTCAATATGATCATGGCTGATCTTGCATTTCGGTATCCCATTCCTGTTTTCTCTCCATACCCCTTGATCCCTTTAGTCGTGAGGACCACATCTAACTCCATTTTGAATATAACTAACAAACAGGCCCCAACAACTTTGCATGGTAGAGAATTCCACATGCCCACAACTCTCTGAGTGAAGAAGTTTCTCCTCATCCCGTTCCTAAATGGTTTACCCCTTATCCTTAGACTGTGACCCCTGGTTCTGGACTTTCGGGAACATTCTTCCTGCATCTAACCTGTCCAATCCCGTCATAATTTTATATGTTTCTATGAGATCCCCTCTCATTCTTCTAAATTCCAATGAATATAAGCCTAGTCGATCCAGTCTTTCTTCATATGTCAGTCCTGCCATCCCGGGAATCAGTCTGGTGAACCTTCGCTGCACTCCCTCAATAGCAAGAATGTCCTTCCTCAGATTAGGAGACCAAAACTGTACACAATATTCAAGGTGTGGCCTCACAACTGCAGTAAGACCTCCCTGCTCCTATACTCAAATCTTCTCGCTACGAAGGCCAACATGCCATTTGCCTTCTTCACCGCCTGCTATACTTGCATGCCAACTTTCAATGACTGATGCACCCAGGTCTTGTTGCACCTCCCCTTTTCCTAATCTGTCACCATTCAGATAATATTCTGCCTTCCTGTTTTTGCCACCAAAGTTGATAACCTCACCTTTCTCTACATTATACTGCATCTGCCATGCATTTGCCCACTGTTGAGTCACTCTGCAGCCTCTTAGCATCCTGTCAGGCTAACCGATCTGTAGTTCCCCGTTTTCTCTCTCCCTCCTTTTTTAAATAGCGGGGTTACATTTACCACCCTGCAATCTACAGGAACTGATTGCCAAGGCCCTGTACAACTGCAGTGTGACCTCCCTGCTCCTATACTCAAATCCTCTCGCTATGAAGGCCAAGATGCCGTTTGTCTTCTTCACCGCCTGCTGTACCTGTATGCCAACCTTCAATGACTGATGTACCATGATGATCATCATCATAGGCAGTCCCTCAGAATCGAGGGGGACTTGCTTCCACTCCCAAAGTGAGTTCTTTGATGGCTGAACACTCCGATATGAGAGCCACAGACCCTGTTACAGGTGGGACAGACATTCCTCGAGGGAAGGGGTCGGTGGGGCTGGTTTGCTGCGCGCTCCTTCCGCTGCCTGCGCTTGGCCTCTTCATGCTCTTTGCGTTGAGACTCAAAGAGCTCAATGCCCTCCCGATGGACTTTCTCCACCTCGGGCGGTCTGCGGCCAGGGTCTCCCAGATGTCAGTGGTGATGTCGCACTTTACCAGCGAGGCTTTGAGGGTGTCCTTATAACGTTTCCGCTGTCCTCCTTTGGCTCATTTACCATGAAGGAGCTCCGCATAAAGCATTTGCTTAGGGCAAATCTGACATGCATATTATGTGGCATGCCCAGTGCTTCAATACTGCAGATGTTAGCCTGGTCAAGGACACTGATGTTGGTGTGCCTGTTCTCCCAGGGGATTTGCAGAATCTTGCGAAGACATCGTTGGTGATATATCTCCAGCAACTTGAGGTGCCTTCTATACATCGTCCATGCCTCAGATCCATACAGGAGGGCAGGTTTTACTAATGCCCTGTAAACCATGAGCTTGGTGGTAGATTTGAGGGCCTGGTCTTCAAACACTCTTTTCCTCAGATGGCCGAAGGCTGTGCTGGCGCACTGGAGGTGATGCAGAATCTCCGCATCAATGTCTGCCTTTGTTGATAAGAGGCTCCCGAGATATGAGAAATGGTCCATGTTGTCCAGGGCCACGCTGTGGATCTTGATGATTGGAGGGCAGTGCTGTGTGGCGGTGACAGGCTGGTGGAGGACCTTTGTCTTACCGATGTTAAGCGTAAGGCCCATGCTTTCATATGCCTCAGTGAATACATCGACTATATCCTGGAGTTCAGCCTCTGAATGTGCACAGACGCAGGCGTCGTCCGCATACTGCAGCTCAACGACAGAGGTTGGGGTGATCTTGGACCTGGCCTGGAGGCAGCGTAGGCTAAACAGCTTCCCACTGGTTCTGTAGTTTAGTTCCACTTCAGCGGGGAGCTTGTTGATTGTGAGGTGGAGCATGGCGGCGAGGAAGATTGAGAAAAGTGTTTGACCCCGATCCGGACATGGATTGGGTCTGTAATGGATCTGTTGGTAAGGATCACTGCCTGCATGTCATCGTGAAGCAGGCGAAGGATGGTGACAAACATTTGGGGGCATCCGAAACGGAGGAGGATGCTCCATAAACCCTCACTGTTGACAGTGTCAAAGACCTTTGTAAGATCGAAAAAGGCCATGTATAAGGGCTGGCGCTGCTCCCTGCATTTTTCCTGCAACTGGAGCGCTGCAAAGATCATGTCTGTTGTGCCCCATAGGGGACGAAATCCGCATTGTGATTCCGGGAGGAGCTCCTCGGCCACAGGGAGAAGACGATTGAGGAGAACTCGCGCGATAATTTCCCAGTGGCTGATAGCAGGGAGATTCCCCTGTAGTTGCCGCAGTCGGACTTGTCCCCCTTTTTAAAAATGGTCACAATCACTGCAGCTCTCAGATCTCCCGGCATGCTCTCCTCCCTCCAGATGAGAGAGGTGAGGTCATGTATCCGCGCCAACAGTGCCTCTCCACCATACTTTAGTGCCTCAGCAGGGATTCCATCTACACCCGTAGCCTTGTTATTCTTAAGCTGTTTTATGGCTTTGCCTAGCTCGTGCAATGTTGGAGTTTCACTGAGTTGATGGCAGGTTGCGTACTGCGGGATGGAATCGAGAACACTTGAGTCAAAGGCAGAGTCTCGATTGAGGAGATCTTCAAAGTGTTCCTTCCAGCGGACCCTGACAGACTCAGTGTCCTTGATGAGTGTTTCCCCATTCTTGGCCAGGATTGGGGTGGGGCCTTGGAGTTTGGCCTTGACTGCAGCGAAGAATCCTCGCATATCATGGCTGTCGACCAGTTGCTGTATCTCCTGTGCTTTCTCCATCCACCACCTGTTCTTAAGTGCCGAGACACCCAGGTCTCGTTGCACCTCCCCCTTTACCAATCTGTCACCATTCAGATAAAAATCAGTCCTCCTGTTTTTACCACCAAAGTGGATAACCTCACATTTATCCACATTATACTGCATCTGCCATGTATTTGCCCACTCACCTAACCTGTCCAAGTCACCCTGCAGCCTCTTAGCATCCTCCTCACAGCTCACACTGCCACCCAGCTTAGTGTCATCTGCAAACTTGGAGATATTACACTCAATTCCTTCGTCTAAATCATTAATGTATATTGTAAATAGCTGGGGTCCCAGCACTGAACCCTGCGGCACCCCACTAGTCACTGCCTGCCATTCTGAAAAGGACCCGTTTATCCCAACTCTCTGCTTCCTGTCTGCCAACCAGTTCTCTATCCACATCAGTACATCACCCCCAATACCATGTGCTTTAATTTTGCACATTAATCTCTTGTGTGGGACCTTGTCAAAAGCCTTTTGAAAGTCCAAATACACCACATCCACTGGCTCCCCCTTGTCCACTTTACTAGTTGCATCTTCAAAAAATTGTAGATTTGTCAAGCATGATTTCCCCTTCATAAATCCATGCTGACTTGGACCGATCCTGTCACTGCTTTCCAAATGCGCTGCTATTACATCTTTAATTATTGATTCCAACATTTTCTCCACCACCGATGTCAGGCTGACCGGTCTATAATTCCCTGTTTTCTCTCTCCCTCCTTTTTTAAGAGATGATACGAGGAAAAACTTTTTTGCACAATGAGTGGTTAGGATCTGCACTGCACTGCCTGATAGGGAATCGGATAAATACTTGAAGGAGAAAAAATGGCAGGGATATGGGGAAAGAGCCAGGGGGGTGTGTGACTGACTCGATTGCTCTCCAAAAGAGCCGGTGCAGACTTGATGGGCCGCATGGCCTCCTTTTTGTGCAGTACTATTGCAAGATACTATGATTCTATATAGCGCCTTTCACAACCTCAGGACATCCCAAAGCGCTTTACAATCAATGAAGTACTTTTGAAGTGTGCTCACTGTTGTAATGTAGGAAATGCCGCAGTCAATCTGCGCACAGCAAGCTCCCACAAACAGCAATGCAACCAATCCCCAGGTAATCTGTTGTTTGAGGGATAAATATTGGCCCAGGACACCGGGGAGAACTCCCCTGCTCTTCTTCGAAATAGTGCCGTGGGATCTTTTACATCCACCTGAGAGGGCAGACGGGGCCTCAGTTTAACGTCTCATCCGAAAGACGGCTATCAATTCATCACTAAATTTGTAAGTTATGTGAAGTCATCGCCAATCTACATCGCTCAAATCAAATTGTTGCCACGTTCCAAGATTTTTCATTTACCTATTTGGCCCAGAGGGGACTTTGGATGGATTTAGATTTGAGAGAGGGAGGAGGGTTGCCACCCCTCCAGGAATTGTCCTGGAGTCTCCAGGAATTGAAGGTTAATCTCCAGGGCACCCCTGAGAGTAAACTCAGGAGAAAGGGTCATAGGGGCATTAAAAACATTGTATTGTTCCATGTTTCTTTGCAGGCTTTTATTTATTAGTTATAAAAATATTGGAGATGAGTAAAATATGTTTGACCAGGTGAGGCAGTTGGAGGCAGGAGGTCGTGCCTCCAGGAAACCTCCAGGAATACGGCTAACCAGGGTTGGCAACCCTAAGTGGAAGGGGTGGGAAAAGGGAGGCATAATAGAACTCTGATGAAATAAACCACTTGCTATCCACTCCCATTATAGAAGATTCCAATGTAACAAACCCTTCTTAATTCGCAGTCGTGTAAAGAAAGACTTGGAACATAAGAACATAAGAAATAGGAGCAGGCGTGTAGGCCAGTTGGCCCCTCGAGCCTGCTCTGCCATTCAATACGATCATGGCTGATCCGATCATGGACTAAACTCCACTTCCCTGCCCGCTCCCCATAACCCTTGACTCCTTATCGCTCAAATATCTGTCTATCTCCACCTTAAATATATTCAATGACCCAGCCTCCACAGCTCTCCGGGGTAGAGCATTCCAAAGATTCATGACCCTCTGAGAGAAGGAATTCCTCCTCCTCTCCGTTTTAAATGTGCGACCCCTTATTCTGAATCTTACATTTATATTGCGCCTTTCACGGCTGCCAGGCGTCCCAAAGCTATTTACAGCCAATTAAGTATTTTTGGAGTGCAGTCACTGTTGTAATGTAGCAGCCAATTTTGCACACAAGCCAGCTCCCACAAACAGCAATGTGATAATGACCAGATAATCTGTTTTTGTTATGTTGATTAAGGGATAAATATTGGCCAGGAGAACTCCCCTTCTCTTCTTCAAAATGTACCTCGGGATCTTTTACCTCCACTTGCGAGAGCAGACGGGGCCTCGGTTTAACGTCTCAGCCAAAAGACGGCACCTCCGGCAGTGCAGCGCTCCCTCAGCACTGCACTGGGAGTGTCAGCCTAGATTTATGTGCTCAAGTCTCTGGAATGGGACTTGAACCCACAACCTTCTGACTCAGTAGGCGAGAGAATGCTGCCCACTGAGCCACGGCTGACACATATGTAATTACACTCGATCAATTTCTTCCCATTCGTTCACGTTGCCTAGAATTCCAATGGACCAAACCCCTTCCAACTCGCCCCCATTGTGCAAAGTTCCAACTCCCACTGTAAGATTTAAATATTAATGAACCAGATGCCAAGGGTGTCCAATTATCTAGCTTCCGATGCTGAATGTTAAATACAGCCACTCGTCTGTCCAGTGTCACAGGGAGACAAGCGCCCAATGTTCCGAATCTAATTTGCGAACCTGTTAGCAAAAGTGAAGCCCTAGGGATTAAAGGGACAGTTGCTGCATGGATATAAAATTGGCTAAGGGACAGACAGAGGAGTGTGGCTGAATGCTTGATTTCAGACTGGAGAGAAGAACGTTAGAACGTAAGATAGGAGCAGGAATAGGCCACACCTGCTCCGCCATTCAATGATACCATGGCTGATCATCGACCTCAACTCCACTTTCCTGCCCGACCTCCATGTCCCTTGATTCCCCGAGAGTCCAAAAATCTATCGATCTCAGCATTGAATATACTCAAAGTCTTAGCATTCACAGCTCTCTGGGGCAGAGAATTCTAAAGATTCACCACCATCTGAGTGAAGAAATTCTTCCTCATCTCTGTCTTAAATGGCCAACCCCTTATCCTGAGACTGTGACCCCCTGGTTCTGGACTCTCCAGCCATAGGGAAACAACCTCTCAGCATCTACCCTGACAATCCCCCTCAGTTGTGTTCCCCAAGGATTGACATTAGCACCATTGCTCTTTTTGATATATATTAATGGCCCGGACTTGGGCATACAGGGCAAAATTTCAAAGTTTGGCAGATGAAACAAAACTTGGAAATGTATTAACAATGAGGAGGATAGTAACAGAGTCCAGGAGAACACAGACAGACTGGTGAAATGGGCAGATGGAATTTAATGCGGAGAAGTGTGAAGTGATACATTTTGGCAAGAAGAATGAGGAAAGTTAATATCAACTAAATGGTACAATTTTAAAGGAGGTGCAGGAACAGAGACCTGGGGGTGTATGTACACACATCTTTGAAGGTGGCACGACAAGTTAAGAAGGCTGCTAAAAAAGCATACGGGATTCTTGGTTTTATTAATAGAGGAATAGACACTTTTTTAGGTCTCAGCTGGAGTATTGTGTCCCGGTCTGGGCACTGCACTTTAGGAAGGATGTCAAGGAGAGGGTATAGAAGAGATTTACTTGACTGGTACCAAGGATCAGTTATGTGGAGAGACTAGAGAAGCTGGGTTTTTGCTCCTTGGAGCAGAGAAGGTACAGGGGAGATTTGATAGAGGTGCTTAAAGTCATAAATGGATCCGATAGAGTAAATAAGGAGAAACTTTTTCCAGTGGCAGAAGGGTCGGTAACCAGAGGACACAGATTTAAATTGATTGGCAAAAGAATCAGAGGCGACATGAGGAAACATTCCTTTACACGAGTTTTTGCGATCTGGAATGCGCTGCCTGAAAGGGTGGTGGAAGCAGATTTAATAGTAACATTCAAAAGAGAATTGGTTACACACTTAAAGGAAATAAATTACAGGGCTTTGGGGAAAGAGCTGGGGACTAATTAACAAAAATATTTATTAATTCCTGGGATTATGGGTGTCATTGGCAAAGCCGACATTTATTGCTCATCCCTAATTGCCCTTGAGAAGGTGGTGGTGAGCCACCTTCTTGAACCGTTGCAGTCCGTGTGGATAAGGTGTTCCCACAGTGCTGTTAGGGAGGGAGTTACAGGATTTTGACCCAGTGACTATAAAAGAACGGCCGATATATTTCCAAGTTGGGGTGGGGTGTGACTCGGAGGGGAACGTGGAGGTGGTGGTGTTCCCATGCCCCTGCTGCCCTTGCCCTTCTAGGTGGTAGAGGTCACGGATGTGGAAGGTGCTCCGGAAGAAGCCTTGGCGAGTTGCATCTTATAAATGGTAGACACTGCAGCAGCGGTGCGCCAATGGCGGAGGGAGTGAATGTTGAAGGTGGCGGACTGCTTTGTCCTGGGTATTGGATCGCTCTTGCAAAGAGCCAGCACGGGCACGATGGGCCGAATGGCCTCCTTCTGTGCGGTATCATTCTACAGTAGTTAGTGCCGTGACAAAAGAGGCCTTTGTTGAGGGAGTGCTTTGCATCAGGCCGAGCGGAATGGACGACTAAACAGGATGTGATCATGGGCATGCGTCAATCGGGTCTCACTCACTGCAGGCCGTGCCAGCCTCCTTCGAGGTGTTTGCCGGTACTGTGTTTCCGCAGAGTCTGTGGTGCGAAATGGCAACTGGGCCTTCCTGAGGGTGGTGGGGCAGGGGCGGGGGGGGGGGAGAACGCACGAGTCTCATTCAGCGGTAATTGCCCTGAAGCTGATTAAGCCTTTCGGAGGGGGTCAGAGGGCATTGCCTTAGCTGTGCGGTGTGATTAAGCAGTTAATGAACACAGATGCTTTCTGGTGCGACACTGATGCAATAGCCTTAGAAAATGCCGTCCTAATGATGGCTGTACAGCTGCTGGGGAAAGATGGAATATCTGTAGCTCAGCCTCGATATTCTACTGACATTCATTCAGCACCGTCATCCCGTGATTAAATTAAAGCCTGTAACTTTCTCCCGCGCATGCATTATTTATAATGCTGTGGGTACATCTGCATTATTATATTCTGCTGAATGTTGGGATTATCATTCACTTCCGCGGCAATAATATCTATTTCTATTTCAGTTAGGTTTTGAGGAGGACGGGAGGGATAGGATGAAGGCACAGACGGCAGGCCCCTAGAAGAGACAATAATGTTTAAAGCACATCCGCAAATATAGGGTCGTCTCAGCTTGCTGTCGCTGCCTTGCAAATCAGCATAAAGTGGGATTTATTGTCCCGCAATCGGATGTTTTCAATCGTAATCAATGGATAATAATGAATGGAATATGTAGCTGATTAAAAAACTGGCAAAAGACAGTCAGGCAAAAATAAAGACTTGCATTCATGTAGCATCTTTCATGACCTTAGGACATCCCAAAGCGCTTTTCAGCCAACTGAGTAATTTTGAAGTGGAGTCACAGTTGTAATGTGGGAAAGGTGGCAGACAATTTGCGCACAGCAAGCTCCCACAAACAGCAATGTGATCAGGAGCAGATAATCAGTTTTAGTGATGTTGATTGAGGGATAAATATTGGCAAGGACACTGGGGCGAACTCCCCTGCTCTTCTTCAAAACGGTGCCATGGGATCTTTTACGTTCACTTGAGAGGGAAAACATGGCCTCGGTTTAACATCTCATCTGAAAGATGGCTCTTCCGACAGTGCAGCATTCCCTCAGCACTGCACTGGAGTGTCAGCCTAGATTTATGTGCTCAAGTCCCTGGAGTGGGACTTGAACCCACAACCTTCTGACTCAGAGGCAAAGGTGCTACCCACTGAGCCATGGCCAATGCCATAGATGTTGTGTACGTAAATAAACAGACTAACTGAACTAGGAGTAAAGTAACTTAACTGTGCCCTTGAAAGCAACACCCAAAATGGTGTCCCCAAACCAGCATGAATCAGAATGAATAGCTCCCGCAGGGTCCTAATGACTGTCTCGTGAGCTGTAACAAACAGAGTATGAACACAACATATCTCCCCCCTTCTGAAAAACACAGTCTATGGACAGATGTCCTTGAGATAGCCAGGCCGTGTTCTGATACATTGAGACCGGTGTGGAGCTTGCGGTGTTTGATCAAGGTTTACAGTTGGGAAACAGAATGGTGCCTCTGTTCCATCCTGCTGGTCTGTCGGCCTGTGAGTTATGATCAGTCTACGAGCGTTCCATCAAGTTCCATCATCGAGCTCGTAGGTGTGAGGGCTGAACTTTCACCTGAACTGTTTTGGAGGCAAAAGTGAAGATGCGAGCTTATGACTCCGGTTTGGGCGCTTAACTCTGACCCAATCTCTGTTCTTCAGTTGGGGCTTTTGAGCGCGTCGTTTTGTGTCAGTGTATGACTTCGCTTTTCGTTGGCATTCCGAAATCTGGGATGCGAGTGTGGTTATCTTCACACTAGGTTTGGCTGGGGGTTTGAGAATGTCCAGAAGCCAGCAGCGAAGATTCCACCCAATCATGAGCTCAGCGGGTGTCTCCCCCGTTAGCGAGTGCTTTGTCGAATGGTATTTGCGGAGAATGGTTTGAACTGCTTCGTTGAATGTTTACCCTGCTGCGAGGTTGGTTTTCACACCCTCTTTGATGATGCAGTTAAATCGCTCAACACCTCCGTTGCTTTGAGGATTGTACATAGCAGTAAGACGATGCTCGATAGCATGACGCTTGAGGAAATCCGTGAACTGGTCGGACACAAACTGTGGTCCATTGTCAGTGATTATGACCTCTGGGAGGCCCCACTTCGTGAACATACGCTGCAGAATAGTGACGGTCATTGATGAGATCACTGAACCTGTTGTAGCGATTTCTGGCTATTTGGAATTCAGGTCATGTACTACAACAAGGAAACGCTGGTGCTGTGGAGCTGTTTCAACTGGACCAAAGATATCCAACTGAAGTTGTGGCCATGGAATGGACATTATTGGCGCTGGTTGGATGCTTGTGGCCTTTTCGCTCAGACTGCACGCTTCGCAGTGTGAGACCGAACTCCTCGATGTGAGTGTCAATCCCAGGCCACCATACTGAATCACTACATCTCTGCTTCATGCGGACAATGCCAGGGTGTCCATCATGTGCCAATGAGAGAACGCGCTGTTGAAGCAATTTGGAAATTACTGCTCTATCACCACGAGCTAGGCAGCCATCATTCCAAATGGAAAATTCATCACAAAGTCAGCTCTTCCGGAATTTGCTTAACCCACTCAGTCAGGAGGAAGTGGCACATGTGCGAGAGCATAGCATCACACTGTGATTCGGTTTTGCGTTCGTCGTAGGAGACAAGATTTCTGATGGACTGAGTGATGACCAACGTGACATGTGTCATCATCTGTGAACAAGTCAGCACCAGAGTCCGAAGCAGGTGTCGAGCGGCTGAGCATGTCAGCTACGTGGTTGTGACTGCCAGCAATGTACTGTACATCGAAGTTATACTGATGAAGGTGATCTGACCATCGGCTGATTCATAGTGGTCTGTGCCCAGATCCAGTTGTAATGAGTAGCATACTTAGCGCTTGGTGATCCGTACAGAGGGCAAATTTCCTGCCATAAAGGTAGATGTGCCAGTGTTCACATGTGTAGATGGAAGTGAGTGCTTCACGTTCCCCGGGTAGAGTATTTATGTTCTGCAGACGAGAGCATGCAAGAGGCGAAGGCTACTGGGTGTTCCAGGCTGTCAATCCATTGCGAGAGCACAGCACCCATAGCGGTGCCTGAGCATCCGTGGTGACGTATGTAGTAGCATTCGGATCAAAGTGCACGAGGATAGGAGGGGATATGTTTTTCTCCTTAAGCGTGGTGAATGCCTGAGCCTGGGAATCTGTCCATTCCCAAGGGACGTCCTTGTGCAGCAACTTGCGAAGTGGTTCGGCAATGTACGCGTAGTGCGGGACAAACTTCAGATAGAAGTTGCAAGTGCCGAGAAATGATGAAAGTCCTTTGACGTTAGTAGCCTCCTGCATTCGCTGGATCGCGTCAATGTTGTCAAGCATCAGCTTGACACCTTGTGCTGTGTCTCTGTAGCCCAACAAGTTTTTTCTCCAGCAGCGAATGTACACTTATCGGCATTAAGTGTAATGTTATGTGTAGCAAGTCTAACCATAACTGCATGAAGTCGTTGGTCATGTTCTTCCATTGTCCGCCCATGGATGATAATATCGTCAAGCAGATTGAGGGCTCCCTCTATGCCAACTAGCATAGTAGTGACAATCTTCTGAAATGCAATTGGTGCAGAAGACAGTCCATAGGGCATGCGACGATATTGATATAGACCATCATGCGTCGTGAATGCCGTGAGTGGTTTGCTGCCCTGCACTAGGGGTATTTGCAGGTAACTGTGGCGCATGTCGAGTTTCATAAAAACTATTGAGCCGTGGAATTCTGAAGAGAGTTCGTCGATGGTAGGAAGAGGGTACTTGTCAGAGATGATGGCCTTGTTGACCTCTTTCAGGTCGATGCAAAGGTGGATCTCCCCATTTTTACGCCAAGCAATGACTAAGTTTGAGATCCAGGGTGAGGAGTCGACGCTCTCAATGATTCCCTGAGATTCGAGTCATGTTAATTCTGCGGATACTTAGTCATGAACCGTGAATGGGAGACGGCGAAGTCGCTGCGTAACCGGTTCGACAGAAGGGTCAACGCGGGGACAATGGCAGAATTTTGTTGTCACTCCAAACTCTGTGAAGATTGAGGGATGCTGCTTGTCAAAGTTCACCGTGTACACAAGTGTGCCGGTTGGGTCGTAAACTTTGAGCCCAAGATGTCAAAAAGGTCAACACCTATGAGTCTTTGAACTTTCGCGACATGAAAGGAAAAGTTCTCCAATATTATGTCTTTGTAATATATCGGGACAGATATGAACCCAAGGACCTCAATTTTGGAGTCGGAGTATGCATGCAGAGTGGAAGTTGCGGGCTGCAGTTGACGGTGTGTGAAGTGAGTTTTGTACACAGCCTCGCTCAATATGGAGACTTTGGCTCCAAGGTCAATGAGGAGGCAGATGGGCATGCCATCAATGTTTACATCACAGTCCTTGAATTTGCCCGAACTGATATGTGAAATGTCACTAACTGTGTAAACCATACTGAGTTAATCACTATCGGGTTTGTCCACATGTCCAATATGCTGCGATGAGCGACAGACGCTAGCAAAATTGAGGTGTACAAAATATTGAGGGGCCGAGACATAGTGGATAGTAAAGGTCAATTTCCATTGATGGCATAGTTTTAAGGTGGTTGGTGGAAGGTTTAGAGGGGATTTGAGGGGGGCCTTCTTTACACAGAGGGTTGTGGGGATCTGGAACTCATTGCCTGGAAGAGTGGTGGATGCAGAAACCCTCACCACTTTTAAGAGATGGTTGGATGGGCACTTAAAGTGCATTAACCTGCAGGGTTACGGACCTAGAGCTGGTAATTGGGATTAGACTGGATAACCTTTTGTTGGTCGGTGCAGATATAATGGTAAGTACTGCAGGGAATAGAATAAGGCCAGGGTGATCTCCTGGACTAGTGTCGATCGCCTGGATGGGTCGGAGAGAAATTTTCCCTTGATTTTTTTTTTCCCGAAATTGACCTGGGTTTTTATCTGGATTTTGCTTCTCCCAGGAGATCACATGGCTCCGGTTGGGGTGGAGTGTAGAATGATTCAGGATAAGGGATGTCGCAGTTGTGTGAGGCGGACTGGTTGGGCTAGGTGCTCTTTGCCTTTCCGTTATTGTTCATAGGTTTATATGTAACCTTTAGGGCTGCTGACCAAGGGCCGTGCGGCTCTTTGTCGGCTGGTGCGGACATGATGGGCCAAAATGGCCTCCTTCTGCGCTGTAAATTTCTATGTTTCTATGTTTCCAAATTGGTTAATTTTACCACATGCAGAGCATTTCTTCCCACATGCAGAGCAGTTCGGACTCTTTGCTAAATGTGATTTGTCCCCACAGTTAAAGCAGTGGAAGTTAGGCCCACGATCCATAGTGGGTGTCTTAATACTAGCCCTGGGTCTCTGCTGTGATTTCCACTTTGGACAAACACCTTGCACATGGGCTGTAGCTACAGTCTGTTGCACAGGGAGAGCAGGGGATTTGATCGCTTTTGAATCGGAAAGTGCTGATTCGATTCGGATGGCCAAATTAATTGCTTTCTCCAATGTCATTTTGTCATCCTCCATTAGCAAGCATTCCCAAATGCGGGGGATCGTTGTTTTCTCAATAATTTGATACCTGATCATTTCCTCTGTGAGTGCTCCAAAGTTACACGTTGTGGCCAGTTCAGTTAATGAAATTATATACTGTTTGATTGGTTCACCATTCCCTTGCCGCCTTTGACAAAATTTGTATCCCTCTATCATGATACTTTTCTTTGGCCCAAAATATTTCTCTAGGGCGCTTACCGCTTTGTCGTAGGACTCTGTGTCTTCAATTTGGCCAAAGATGCATTGGCGAGACAGTGGATAAGTATTGTACGGCGGCGAGCTGGTGTTATGTTGTCGCCATCTAACCCATTCACCGTGATGTATGTAGAAAAGCTTTTTATCCATCTCGGCCACGGGATTGGAGGGTCCCCGGGTGTGGAGAGGAAAGGCAGGGGAGTAGGGAGGTTAATTTGATTCATCCTCATCGCCAAATATGTTGTATACATAAATAAACAGCCTAACTAAACCAGGAGTAAAGTAACTTAACTGTTTCCTTTATAGCAACACCCAAAATGGTGTCCCAAACCAGCATGAACCAGAATTTTTACAGCAATTGTGAATAGCTCCTGCAGGGTCCAAATGCCTGTCTAGTAACAAACAAATAGATTATGAACACAATATATCTTTTACCACTGTTACTGCATGGGTGTTAAGCATCTTCTGGGCAATAGAACATAGGAACAGCAGGATGTCATTCAGCCCCTCGAGCACGTTCCATCATTCAATGAGATCACAGCGAGAATCGAATGAGAATGGGATCGAGTGTGACCCGTAGTGACCTGTGCGTCCTGGCCCCCACTGCCCAGGCTGACGCACAGAAAACATGGCCGCAGGGGTCAGAGATGTATTGGAGCCAGTGGAATTCCACCCTTCGCCTCTGAGTCAGAGATTGTGGGTTCAAGTCCCACTCCAGAGACTTGAGCACATAAATCTAGGCTGATGTTCCAGTGCAGTGCTGAGGGAGCACTGCACTGTCGGAGGTGTCGTCTTTCGGATGAGATGTTAAACCGTCTGCTTTCTCAGGTGGATGTAAAAGATCCCATGGCATTATTTTGAAGACAAGCAGGGAAGTTAGCTCTGGTGTCCTGGCCAATATTTATCCTTCAATCAACATAAAAAAACAGATTATCCGGTCATTACTGTTATATATGTAAACTTGTATATACCTTGTAAAGCCACCAGAGGGCTCTTCCCCAGAAGGGATCCCACAATCTCTTGGGAGCACAGTTACTTAAGGAGGCCTCACAGGCTGGAGAGGCACTCTGGAGACCTGCAATAAAAGACTAAGATCACACTTTACTTTGAGCTCACAATTTCCGGTCAGACTCTTTATTCATACATAACAATTATCACATTGCTGGTTTGTGGGAGTTTGTTGTGTGCAAAATGGCTGCTGCATTTCCTACATTACCACAGTGACTACACTTCAAAAGTACTTCTTTGGCCTTAAAGCGCTTTGGGAAGTCCACTGGTCGTGAAAGGCGCTATCGAAATGTAAGTCTTTTTTTAAGGAGAGGAGGGTCAAAGATTAATGGGCGACAGAAAAAAAATGAAAAACTAAAACTGGTATGTATCGTGGATCAAACCTATCACTTTTTATCAGTGTCAGTACAATGTTTAGACATTTCGCACCAGTCCTTCCCGTAAGTCATTTTTTCTAAAGTAATTCCATTGTAAGCAAGTTGATTTGCTCTTTGGAGTCACTCAGCTGAATCCAGTTCAGCAAATAATTGTCAAAATCTCACTGGAAGGTCAATAGACGGAACGATTATTCATCAGCCATGACCACTGACTTTGTGTAGTGGGGATTTATAGAATTCCCAGCCCAGTTCTTATTGACTTCGAGTGAAGAAGTACAGTCTGTCTGAGGATCTAGCCAGGGATGCTGGAAACATGGCTGCTTATTGATCTTGGGAGTTGCTGACAGCCCCTCTCGAAACAAAGATTGACAGCCCGTTCTGCAATTACCTCAAGGGGAGCCACAGCGATGGACATCTGAGGGAGTTTTCACACTGTCAGACAGCAGGAGATCCCAGGATATTAATCTGAATGCTTCAGGGGAAGGTGGGATGAAAGCTTCATGCACGACAGCAGAGAATTGACCATGTACACGAATCAAAGGAAACTTCAAGGAGCGATAACTAGACGCTTACATTCTGAAAACTCCTCCGCTGGGTAACCGAGAGTTTCTCTCTTCTTCTTCTGAATTTCTTGCCCTCTCTTGGATGGTATTTGGCAGCGCCTATTGAGAGAGGTTTAGGGGACCCCGTGTTTCTAAATCCCAACCCCAAACTCCCAGCTTCGTTGCCAAAAAGAACAGGAGGAGCCCATTCAGCCCCTCGAGCCTGTTCCGTCATTCAGTTGGATCATAATTGATCTGTACCTCAACCCAATCTACCTGCCTTGGGTTCCGTAAGCCTTAATGACCATACCTAACACAAATCTTCTCCCGGGGAATGGGTCACAGTCTAAGGATAAGGGGTAAGCCATTTAGGACCGAGATGAGGAGAAACTTCTTCACCCAGAGAGTGGTGAACCTGTGGAATTCTCTACCACAGAAAGTTGTTGAGGCCAATTCACTAAATATATTCAAAAAGGAGTTAGATGAAGTCCTTACTACTCGGGGGATCAAGGGGTATGGCGAGAAAGCAGGAATGGGGTACTGAAGTGGCATGTTCAGCCATGAACTCATTGAATGGCGGTGCAGGCTAGAAGGTCCGAATGGCCTACTCCTGCACCTATTTTCTATGTTTCTATGTTGGAACTGTCAACATTTTGACAGACAGCAAGTGCTGGATTTTGCCACATGCGCTTTGCGCGCCTAAACCCAGACCTTGCCGGGCCCCTACGGGTACCTGGGCACATCGTTAATGTTACTTTGAAAATGTCAATTGAGCCCCCCAGCCTCAACAGCTTTTTGGGGGAAAAGAATTTCTGATTCCCACTACCCATTGTGTGAAGAAATGCTTCCTGAACTCACCCTTGAACGGCCTCGCTCTAAGTTTAAGGTTATGCCCGCTTGTTCTGGACTCCCCCAACCAGAAGAAATAGTTTCAAATCAGTTCAGTTTCAAAATCAACTAGAGATTATAATCGAATGTAATATAGGAACTGAGTAGCTCTGACTTTCATCATTTAATAAATTAACATTAACAATTTGCACTCATAGGGGCCCCGCAAGTTCTGGCTTTAAGCGCGCAAAGCGCATGTGGCAAAATCCGGCACTTGCGGTCTGTCAAAATGTTAACAGTTCCAATGCACTCGCCGGGAGAAGGGCCTTCGCGGGAGGAGATTTGGGCTATTTGCCCAACTCTTGGCTAGCAAATGTCCTTCAAATTCTTATGCCTGGTAAAAGCACCTGTTAGTCAACATCACTAGAACTTATTGTCACATGGCTGTTTGTGGGAGCTTGCTGTGAGCAAATTGGTTGCCGTGTTTCCTACATTACAACAGCGACTACACTTCAAAAAGTACTTCATTGGCTGGAAAGCGCCTTGGGAGATCCGGTGGTCGTGAAAGGCGCTATATAAATGCAAGTCTTTCTGCACCCTACCCAGCAAGTGAAGTTAAACAGGCCACCTCTCCACAATATTGGCAACATAGGCTAATGACTTGGGCATGTCTGGAGAATGTGTGCTTTATACAATAATAACAACTTGCATTTAATTAACGTAATAAACATCGACAAGTACTCCACATAGGAGGGAGCATGGATTCTGAGCTGCCGTGACAGTACCAGTGTGAGGGATTTCAAAAGTAGGAGCCATAAATATAACATAGTTGTTGGGGTAAAAGGAAGACTTCTCGTCCTCGCGGCGGACTACCTGATATAGATAATCGATACCTCGCCCTTCGCTCTCTGTACAACGACCACGGAATTAAACAAACAAAACCTTCAGTTTAACCGGCTTTATTTTGAGCAAATGCAAGGGAAGGTTCAATTGTGGAACCTTCAAAATACAATCGGTTTTAAGTATAATTTATACAGGTTTCGGAGAGGAGCTGCCCTCCTACAAAATAGGTCTATTGCTATCAGCGGAGTTACATTGATTTGTCATCTCTTATCAGACTGGCTCTGAGTGGTACATGCAATTGTCCATCTCCCATCATATGTTAATTGTGTTTGTTCCATGATTTGCACTTTGCCACAGTCTATATAACGCCTGAAGTAACTATTCCAAAATACTGGCTTTCATATCTCTTCCTCAGAGACTTCTAATCAAAATTGTAACTGCTGACTTCAGCTGTTTTGTTATGTGTTACTAAGGTTAACCATACAGTTTTAATTCGTTATCAGTGTGCTAAACCTACATAAGCAAGTGTTACATACGATTGGCAATTATAATCCATACCATCACCTATTCCTCAGACCCTCCTAATACTGATCAGTTCACTACCTTCAGCATTGTATTGTGACCACCTATGTGTCTGCTTTTTGCCTGCTACAACTCTATCCCTTACAATAGTCAATAAGGAATTCAGAAGAAACTTCTGCTGACTGATGTATTTATCCATCTTCCCCTTAAATGCATCTATGTTATTCACCTCAACTACTCCCTGTCATCTAACCCTATCAGCATATCCTTCTATTCCTTTCTCCCTCATGTGTTTATCCAGCTTGCCCTCAAATGCTTCTATGCTATTCGTCTCAACTGCTCCCTGTGGTAGCGAGTTCCACATTCTCACCACTCTCTGGGTAAAGAAGTTTCTCCTGAATTCCCAATTGGATTGATTAGTGACTCTCTTATATTTATGGCCCTTAGTTCTGGTCTCACCCACAAGTGGAAACATCTTCTCTACATCTATTCTATCGAACATAAGAACATAAGAAATAGGAGCAGGAGTAGGCTACCTGGCCCCTTGAGCCTTCTCCGCCCTTCAATAAGATCATGGCTGATCTGATCTTGGCCTCAGCTCCACTTCCCTGCCTGCTCCCCATAACCCTTTATTCCCTTATCGCTCAAAAATCTATCTATCTCCACCTTAAGTATATTCAATGACCCGGCCTCCACAGCTCTCTGTGGCAGAGAATTCCATTGATTTACAACCCTCAGAGAGAAGAAATCCCTCCTCATCTCAGTTTTAAATGGGCGTCCCCTTATTCTGAATCTATGTCCCCTAGTTTTAGTTTCGCTTATGAGTGGAAATATCCTCTTTGCATACACCTTGTCGAGTCCCCTCATTATCTTACATGTTTCGATAAGATCACCTCTCATTCTTCCGATTTCCAATCTGCTGGGACTGCCCCAGAATCCAAGGGATTTTGGTAGATTACAACCAATGCATCTACAGCCACCTCTCTCACGACCCTAGGATTTAAGCCATCAGGTCCAGGGGACTTGTCTGCCTTTAGTCCCATTATTTCACCGAGTACTACTTCATTCGTGATAGTGATTGTATTAAGTTCCTCCCTCCCTATAGCCCCTTGATTATCCACTATTGGGATGTTTTTAGTGTCAAAACCTTTCATAATCTTAAAGACCTCATTCAGGTCACCCCCAGCCCTCTCTTTTGTAGAGAAGAAACCTTGTTGCTGTATTTCAGCCTACCGAATATATCACATACTGTCATGACATTTCATGGACCTCTATCAGACCGTGGCATTGACGGTTAACTACCAGTCAGATTTATTGAACAGTTAATAGATAAATTGACTGATGGGTAGAACAAGATTTACAGTAATTATATTCTTAACTGTGCCTTCATGGGTTAGAGCAAAACTGTTTCTCTTGTTCAAGCACTCAATATAAAACTAGAACTTGAAGCAAAAACTCTTATCACCCCTATACCCGCTGACCTCAACCTTGTGTTCAAATCTCTCTATGCCCTCGCTCCCTCCCTATTTCTTTAATTTTCTTCATCCCTGCAAAACGCCAAGAATTCTGCGTTTCACTAATTCTGGTCTCTTGAGTATCCCCAATTTATTCCGTCTCACCATTGGTGGCCGTACTTTTAGCTGCTGAGATCCCAAGCTCTGGTATTCCCTCCCTAAGCTGTTCTGCCTTTCTATCTCTCTCTCCTCCTTTAAGACTCTCCTTAAAACCTACCTCTTCGACCAAACCTTTGGTAATCTGCCCTAATATCTCCGTATGTGGCTCGGTATCTATACTTCCACCGATGGCGACTCCAGCCAAACATGCAAAAGACCGCCACCTCGACATTCCACCTCAACACCCATCAAGCAAACTGAGCTTTGAAAGTCTCTTTTTGCGGCGCAGAGGTAAACCATGCCAAGAAAACCCTTATATTTAGGACTCATGCTTGATCGCACCCCGTCATATAAACAACATCTCCAGAAACTAAAGAATAGGGTCAACTTGATGCAGAAACTCGCTGGAATCACATGGGGAGCAGATGCTCAAACCCTCGGTACAGCAGCACTCGTCCTGGTGTACGCTACAGCGGAGTACTGCTCTCCAACATGGCAATCAACTCCGCGTGTCAAATCCATTGGTGTCCAGCTGAATTCCACTATAAGAATTATCACCAGTACGCTTTTATTGTCACCAACACCTTGGCTGCCCATGCTTGAAAACATCGCATCCCCACCCCTACGCTGCGATTATGCAGTCTTCAGAGAATATAATCGTTACACCAGCAAAGCCCAGCTGATCCAGGCCGACTTAACCAACCTATTACCAACTCATCTCAAATCTAGAAGGCCTTTTTGGACCGTCGCCGAAATCCTTCAGTGATCTCCCCTCAGCCTTGATGACCGAAGCGACATACGGAATGGATTCAATACGGAGGACCCCACAGTAAAACCCCTGAAGGATCAAACATTCCCCGCAAACAGTTGACAACCATCAACCGCCTCAGAACCGGTCATGGTCGATGCTGCCATCTTCGCTATCGGTGGAAGATTAAAGCATCCCCGTCATGCGATTGTGGCGCTCCTAATCAGACCCATCATCGAGCACTGCCCTCAGAGGACATTCACAGACAGCCTACACAGTATCCACACTGTTACACAGGAAGCTTTGGCCTGGATATCCAACTTAGATATTGACATCTGATTTGCTTTGCTACGACCATACGAAAGAAGAAGAAGGTGTCAAATTTTGAACTGATGATGCACCTGTGAAGTGCCTTGGGACGTTTTACTACATTAAAGGCGCTATATAAATGCAAGTTATTGTTATTACATGGTGGTTCACTGTTACTGAAGTACGATGTATGTGGACTGCTCCCATCTATGTTGCAAACTGACCCAGATGAAGTAATCTCTAAATATTCCTCTAAGATTCTTTGAAATTATGTCAGGACAAAAGGAAATTGAAACTCAGTTAGGGCAGCCAATGAAACATGCACCTGAAAATGATCTCTAGTTCGCTGGTAATTGAATTGAAAAGATGTGGCCTGCTTTTTAGGAACAGTCTATCCATCCCAGAGCACATTGGCGACCTTTGGCATGACCCCAGGCAAGAAAAATAACAGCAATAAAAGATCACATATTAAGGCTTTAATGAACGATATTGTACCTCTATGCTGTCCTGGTAGATGTATATTATATATATCAATCAATCTGGGTCAATATTTGTCAGTGAACCTACGTTTAACCCTGCATTTACCATAACCAACATAACATAATCTATCATGGAGAAAAGTATTTCATTTTATCCCAATTTTCTCAGAATCTTTCTCTCTTTAAGCTTGCGAACGAGGTAAAAAGAAAGGTCGACAGACTTGCATTTATATAGCGCCTTTCATGACCACCTGACATCCCAATGCACTTTACAGCCAATGAAGTACTTTTTGAAGTGTAGTCACTATTGTAATGTGGGAAACACGGCATCCAACTTGCGCACAGCAAGCTCCCACAAACAGCAACGTGATAATGACCAGATAATCTATTTTTTTTCTGTATGTTGATTGAGGGATAAATATTGGCCAGGACACCAGGGATAACTCCCCTGCTCTTCTCCAAAATATGGTCATGGTATCCTTCACCTCCACCTGAGAGGACAGACATCTCATCCAAAAGACGGCACCTCCAACAATGCAGCACTCTCTCAGTACTGCACTGGGAGTGTCAGCCTAGATTTTTGTGCTCAAGTCTCTGGACGTGAACCATCAACCTTCTGAGCCAGAGGTGAGTGTGCCACCCACTGAGCCACAGCTGACACTGTGAGCAAGGTGACCAGATTAAGCAATGGGGTTCCAGAGAGTAAGGCCAAGACAGCAGATGGCCCTGCTCCTAATGGGTGAGGTAGGGTTCATAGGAGGGTAAATTCTGACGACCAAGCCGGTAGTGAAGTAGGACTGGAGGAGAGTGCAGAAGGCAGTGTGGGGATGGGGTGAGGCCAGGGAGGGCTTGGTAAACCAGGACAAAGATTTGGAATTTTGACTGCACTGACGTCAGAGGTCAATGGGGGCAGGAGTGATGGGTGAGTGGGATTTCGGGTAAGCCTGGGAAAGTCAAGGAGGGTAATGGAGAAGTTGAACCTTGAACGAACTGAAGCAATGATCAGGCTTTCAGCCTCAATTCTACATGTCATGGTGCAATTTTTGAAATTTTACAAAACATTTTGTTGCTATGGGGTAGAACCATAGAATCTAACATCACAGAAGGCGGCCATTCGGTACCTGTGCCAGCTCTTTGAAAGAGCGATCCAATTAGTCCCACTCTCCAGCTCTTTGTCCTCAGCCCAGCATTTCCTTTACAAGTATTTATCCAATTCCCTCTTGAATGTTACGATTGAATCTGCGTCCACCGCCCTTTCAGGCAGCGCGTTCCAGATCACAACAACGCGCTGCGTTAAAAAAAATTCTCCTCATCTCCCCCTCTGGTTCTTTTGCCAATTATCGTAAATCTACGTCTTCTGTTTAACGACCTTCCCACCAGTGGAAACGGGTCTTTATGAAATTATAAATATAATGCTTTATATGATGCACCTAATCCACACAGTTAGTTTCGAATTAATTCATATTAAGCTGCAATTATCTTCAGCCTTGTTTTTCAAGCCATTTTCTGTCATATTACCCACAATTACATAAGATTTACAACATATGAACAGGCCAACTGGTCTCTGCTGGTGTTTATACTCCACACAAGCCTTCTCCCAACCCCCTTTTCATCTCACCCCATCAACATATTCCTTTCTCCCTCATGTGTTTATCCAGTTTCCCCTTAAATGGTTCTCTGCTATTCACCTCAACTACTCCCTGTGGTAGCGAGTTCCACATTCTAACTACCCTCTGGGGAAAGAAGTTGCTCCTGAATTACCTATTGGATTAATTAGGGACTATCTTATATTTATGGCCTCTAGTTCTGGTCTCCCTCACAAGTGGAAACACCTTCACCACGCCTACTCTATCGAAGCCCTCGATATTTTTAAGAGCCTCCATCAGGTCACCCCTCAGCCCTCTCTTTTTTAGAGCAAAGAGCCACAGACTGTTCAGTCTTTCCAGATAGTTACAGCCTCTCAGTTCATATGATCATGGACTCTTTGGGCCTAAATTTCCCCAGCTGCTCAGAGCGGCGTAGTTAGACCTGGTGCGCCGACTCCATGGTGGAGAAAACGTGCCGAAAACTTACCGGGATAATTTGGCCGCTCCTGGATCCCTGTGGTCCCGTGGTGTGGTGCTGCGAAACCTGCGGGGGGGCGGGTGGAGCTTGGGTCGCACTTGCTCAGCGCAGCTGGCAGGAGGGCGGGGCTTGGGCCTAGCGTGTCTTCGAGTGCCGGCAGGGTGAAGCATATCCGTTTGTGCGAATGCGCATTGAAGTGTGCGCGCATGCGCAATCGGCCATTTAAAGGGTGAGCATCCTCAGTGCATCAGCAGCATTGGAGGTGGGCCATATTGGAAGGTAAGGTGTTAATATTGATTTTTGGGTGGCTGAGGGAGTGGAAAGGAGTGCTGCATCGGTGCATGCAAGGTGAGAACTGTGTTTTTTCAACATTACCTGAGTGTGAATCCGATACACCAATGACGCAAGAGCATGCAACAAGAATGAAGAACTTCTTGCATGAGGAAGTGGAGAAACTAGTCACTGTCATTGAGGACAGATGGCAGGAGCTGGATATCAGCAAGAGTGGTCCCACAAAAGTTCCACCCAAAGAAAAGAGCTGGAACCTAGTTGCAGAAGAATTCTCCGCAGGGGTGAATACTGCAAGAACGGGAAGCCAGTGTAAAAAGAAATGGCAGGACGTTGGTCAAGTAGAGAGTGTAAGTATTATCTTGAGTTTCAAATGGAATTGCAAATGTTACTGTGATCATCTATATATGCCCCATCCATCAGAAGCTCACCATGTGGCAAAAATTATATTTTGATCTTTGCAGAAGAAATTGTCCGACAACAAAAGGGAGAGAATTAGAACAGGAGGAGGTCCGCCAAATCTGCACCAACTATCACCCCTGGAACAGAGGGTCGCTGCCTTGCTGAGTCGCACCTGCAGAAAAAGAATCAGCTCTGCACAAGCTGGGCCCACATGTGAAGGTGAGAGTCAATCGTGAAAATGCATCGTCGCCCTTCAAATCAATCTGTTGACTGGCCTGCTACGCGTGAGACTACTCATTCCACCCATTCTGTCCTCTCCTTTCCGGCTAACCATTTGACTGATCTGTTGGATGTTGCAGAACAAAAAAATAATCCTGAACATTCAGGAGATCAACAAGAAGATCCAAATGCGTCCGCTCCAGACCAAGGTGGGTGGGGGGAGGAGGGGTTTATGGATCTCTGTTCACGGAAGAATGCTGATCGTGATATGGATCAGTCCATGGTACAGGGCATCACTTTGCCAGACACCTCCATGAGCTCTGCCATGACATTCCTTGGTTTCACACCTTCCGAGGTTGCGGGTCCCAGTGGCGGTGGTGGAATGCAGGTTGGAACACCCAGGGCCCCCACCGTCCCAGCTTGCGCCTCCTACTGGAGAGGTGCTGCTAGCAGATCCACGGCAGGGGGAAGGAGAAGCTGACCTGAGATGCAAGCATCAGATGTACATCAGGTTATGTCATTGGGTGAGGAGACCAATGTCCTTACTCGATCACTCGTGGCCACCATCAGTGAGGTACATGATGAGGTTGCGACACTGTCGGGAGAAATATCAGCACAGACGGGAACTGAGGACAGGCATGTCAGAGGGAGTGCAAACGATGGCAGAGGCCATGAGGGAGCTAGCTGCTGCAATAAGGGCACACAGGCCAGATAATCAAATGCCACTCCCACTGCAATCCCCGCACCAGCCTCTGTTTGAGACCCAGGCCGGGCACCCAGCCACCAGCCCACCACCATTGCCGCCCCTATGAGGAAGTGCACATTCCCTGATATGTGGGTGAGAGATGGGTGCACCCTTTCTTTGCTGCTCTTGTTGTTGTTCTTGTTGTGGAAGTGCATTATAAACTTTCCAATAAAATATTTTTTGCATTAAAACTGAATCATGTTCCATTATCACCACACAACATTTAGGAACAACTGTAAAAAAAATAATCCCTCACTCCTGCAGCCATGCGTGTCTGCCGCCCCTAGCCCTGGCAGGAGGGCTAGCCGGTGCATTCTGCAGTCGGCAAGTTAGGACTGCTCTATTTTCAGTAGTTGATTTATTTTTGATGATGTCGTGAAAATGTTGTGCTGAAGTTGTTTTGATGTTGTGCTGATGCTGTGAAGGTATTTAGTGCTTTAGAATCCTATAACTCACCTCCCCCCCCCTATCTCTGGCTACCTACGCTGATTTCTTAAATGTAGATAAGGTTTTTCTGTGCCTATAAAAGTGGTCACATACACTGGCCTAAGTTAGTTTGGAGTAACTTTTAACTGGCCAAATTTGCTTCTATGGCCAAAAGAGGCATAAGTGGCTGGTCATGTCCCCTTTTGGAGAAAAAAAACAAAACTAAAAAAAAACCTAACTAACTGACTTACACTGGAGCAAGTTAACTGTGGAAATTTGCAATTTTTAAGTTACTCCAAAATAAGCTACTTGCTCCAAAAAAAAGCGGGGCAACTCCTGGGGAAATTTGCGCCCATAGGGCCCAAGTTTCGATTGGATTTGCTACTTTTTTTGGAGAAACCAGTTTTTTTTGGAGTATCCTAGCAATTGCAATTCTCCACCTTTAGTTTGCTCCAGTTTCAGTCAGTTAGTTTAGTTTCGTTTTAGTTCAGTTTTTTGTTCAAAAGGAAGCGTGTCCAGCCACTTACGCCTGTTTTGCAAGTTTAGGCAGCGAAAAGTTACTCCAAACTAACTTAGAAGGAAGTAAGTGTCCACTTTTGTACGCACAGAAAAACCTTGTGTAGAGTTAAGGAATCAGCGCAGCTAGCCACAGATGGGGGGGGGGAGGGGGTAGGGGGAAGGGAAGAGAGAGCACTAAACACCTTCAGTTTTAAAAATAAAGAATCATCATCAATAATAAATGATAAATCAATCATTAAATAAATAAAAAAATAAAAAATAAAAAATAAAAAATAAAAAATCAATCAATAAATCAATAAATCAAAAATTAAAACATTTCTACCTCACCTACTGCAGCACCTATCCGTTCGGGAGCACCGGGAGCCATCCAGCAGCACACGCAGCCCTGCCTGCCTGATTATATTGTCAAGTAGTCAGATGTGCGGAAAGGCAGCAGCCTACCTATGTAGCAGGCCACTCGGCCCGGGCTAGGGACAGCTAACATCGAGTCGTCCCTTCGGCCAGGGATAGGGTCGCTACTGCGCACGGGCGCAGCTGCTGGCAGTCTTTTCGGCGCGAGGCTGTAGCTCCGCCCGCCCCGCTGGATATGCTGCGCCGCGCCGAGTGGAATGGAGGCCTGCAGACCGTCCAGAACACCGAGCTACTTTTTAGGCGCACTTTTAATTCTACAAACTCGCCGCATCTCTCGGAGGTGCGCCGTTCTAACTAACAGTTGAAATTGGGCCCATAGAATGGCTACAGCACAGAAGAAGAACATTCGGCCCATCGAACCCGTGCCAACTCTCAGCCAGTCCCACTTCCCCGCCCTTTCCCCGTAGCCCCGCAAAACTTTTTCCTTCAGCTACTTATCCAACTCCCTTTTGAAAGGTAAGATTCAAACTGCCTCCACCACCCTTTCAGGCCGTGCACTCCAGATCATAACCACTTACATCACCTTGGGTTATTTTGCCAATCACCTGTGGTATCATCCTTGCAAATCCTTTATTGCACCTTCTCCAGTGCCTCTATGTCGCTTTTTTATAATGTGGAGACCGAAATTGTGCAGAGGGCACATTGAGAATTTTGTGTTTAGACATGTTGGTAGTCGGCTCTGGGACCAATGATCTAACGGGACCTGAATTGGCTTCCAGCTTAGCAACGCGGGGTAACACTCACACTATGACTACTTTGCTTGATGTCTCTCCGATGCTGCTCTCCGTCCAGTGGTGAGGCTGCCGCGTAGTCATTCGCTGGTACTGTCAACCAAACACAACAACAACAACTTGTATTTATATAGCGCCTTTGAAATAGTGAAACGTCCCAAAGCACTTCACAGGAGTATCATGAGACAAAAAATTTGACACCGAGCTGCATAAGGAGAAATTAGGGCAGGTGACCAAAAGCTTGGTCAAAGAGGCATGTTTTGAGGAGCATCTTAAAGGAGGAAAGAGAGGTAGAGAGGCGGAGAGGTTTAAGCAGGGAATTCCAGAGCTTGGGGCCCAGGCAGCAGAAGGCACGGCCACCAATGGTTGAGCAATTATAATCAGGGATGCTCAAGAGGGCAGAATTAAAGGAACGCAAACATCTCGGGGGGGGGGTGGCTGGAGGAGATTACAAAGATAGGGAGGGGTGAGGGCCATGGAGGGATTTATAAACAAGGATGAGAATTTTGAAATCGAGATGTTGCTTAACCGGGCACCAAAGTAGGTCAGCGAGCACAGGGGATGATGGGTGAGCGGGACATGATGCGAGTTAGTAGCTGATTGGTTGCAGCACCATCGGCAATGTGTGCTTTTAGAGTGTCACACTGGCTGAGATGTGAGACCTCCAGCAGTACCACGCTACTGCCAAGAACTACGTTCCGTGGCTGACTAACATTGATTAAAACCATTCAACTTTGCTGATGGCTTGGTCATTTATAATATGTTTTTTCTTCAATTTGAGAAATAATTTTTTATTCATTAAGGCAAAGGGATATCAGTGGGCAGGCACTAATAACTTTCTATTTTTTGTAACCTATTATTAGAGAGGAGATTAGATCGAGGTGTTCAAAATCATGAGGGGCTTAGGCAGAGTAGATAGAGAGAAACTGTTCCCATTGGCAGAAGGGTTGAGAACCAGAAGACGCAGATTTAAGGTGATTGGCAGAAGAACCAAAGGCGACATGAGGAAAAGCTTCATTACGCAGCGACTGGTTAGGATCTGGAATACACTGCCTGAAATGGTGGTGGAGGCAGACTCAATCGTGGCTTTCAAAAGGGAATTGGATAAGTTCCCGAAGGAAAAATTTGCTGGGCTACGGGGAAAAGGCGGGGGAGTGGGGCTAGCTGAGGTGTTCTTTGCAGAGAGCCGGCACGGGCTCGACGTGGCGAATGGCCTCCTTCTGTGCTACAACCATTCTCTGATTCTATGTGTCAAACACTCCCAGGGCAGGTACATCAGGGGTTAGATACAGAGAAATGCTCCTTCTACACTGTCCCATCAAACACTCCCAGGGCAGGTACAACACGGCTTATATACAGAGTAAAGCTCCCTCTACCCTGTCGCATCAAACACTCCCAGGGCAGGTACATCAGGGGTTAGATACAGAGAAATGCTCCTTCTACACTGTCCCATCAAACACTCCCACGACAGGTACATCAGGGGCTAGATACAGAGAAATGCTCCCTCTACACTGTCCCATCAAACACTTCCAGGGCAGGTACAGCACGGGTTAGATTCAGAGTAAAGCTCGCTCTACACTGTAGAATTTACCAATATCTCGCAAAGATTCCAGGTACCTTTCCCCTGCAGAGGAGAAGAATCCCTTTCTGGACTTTTAAAATGGAAGGAAAACTTTGGGACACAAATTAATTTTAAAGGGGCAGACGAGGCCTGCAGGGGATAAAAGGGGGTGCATTCATGGAGACCCCCCCCCCCAGTGTTTGGGCTCATAGGAAAGGGAATTTAATTTGGAACTATCGACCAGAAAGTTTGAAATCCTAAAGTACACATGGAAGAAACTACGAACTTTAATCGAATTTGGGATTTTTAAAAGGTATATGTTGGGTCTGCAAGAAAAGGGGTGGGGTCAATATCTAAAGGGCCAGTTTGGACATTGGAACTAATCAAATTGTCTGGGAACTGTATACCCTCGAAACTTGCCCCTTGAAAACATTAGCATTTAAACAATGCCACATACATATTCCAACACCTTTTCAACAGGCACAGAAATATCTGGCTCAGGCCAGACTAGCACAATGGAGAGCTCATCAATTTCGAAAAGCCTATTAACACCAGATTAAAACCACTTAATCAAGTTTTAGTTAGTTGGGCTAGATTTGGTGGGAGATAAGGAAGCCTTTGGTGGGTATATCTATTCCCAGTTTTACCAAGGAACAGAACACAGAAAGCAGGACACAGACTCAAACAGCAGAACACAGACTCAAACACAGACAGACACAAGCAGCCGGAGGTGGGGAGTGAAGAAATGGAGTAGTGAAGGAAACTACAAGAAATCATCAAGGACCGACCGAGCACGAGGCCCACGAAATGGAAGGTTGTCAGCAACCAAATTGACAACCCGGGCCAACACAACCAGCGAAACGACCAACCAAAACCAACTCAGCAAAAACCGAAGAATCAACATTTATTTCCACTCTACAATCTACTTCGGAATGACCAACGGGGGAGAAATTACCAAAAGGGACTAACTAAACTATTCCTAACCAAAGAAAGTGGGTACTTACTCCATACATCCAAAACGCAACTTACTGCATCAACGGATGCACCCCAACCGAAGACTACGCAGTCCGAAGTCCTCTCCTCCGACCGGGGTACGGCTCGCCTAGAAGGCCAAGTGCAGCGAACCCCGAAACCGCGATTCACCGGCAACTGTCAAAAAGGGGATGGGTGAGCATGGCCCCTGAACCCACAGAGCTATAACTTAGTTAGGGGAATTGGGGGAGGGAGGCTGGGATAACTTGTGTAAATGTATCTGCATTCTCCTCTTTACCCCATTTAGAGTTTAAGCTGTATTCTTTTCCCCACAGACTGTAATTGGACAATTTATTCAATGTGTTGTACCCCTCAGTGTGTATTGGTCTGTGTGTGTGTTATTGAAGGTGTGCCTTTTACTTCTTTTTAAACACAATAAAGCCATACCTGCTTCCGACCTTGAAACCGATTGTCTGTCCAAGTCTGTCACAGTCCCTTCATAATTCCAGTGTCTAGAACCAAGGGTGTGGGAGCGATTCGGAACTGCTCATTTCAGGTCAGAAGGGAAAGCTGACCCCCTGCAAACCACCCCTTGCATAATGGCGACCCAGATGGGACACTGGTACAAGGGATGTGATAAGGGAGAGACTGGTTTCAGGAAACGAAGCAAAATGGAAGAGGGGATTTCCTCGTATGTGTTTACGAGGGTAAATGTGGCTAAGGAGTGGGTACTCGATCTATTGTATGCTGAGCGTCCAGAAGATGCTGCAACTCAATGGACCGAGAGCAAGGACCATAAAAGGTCGATTGAGAAGGCCATTTGGCGAATTTGCCTTCAGCAACAGATCCGGCTTCTAGATTAAAGGAAATATTGAGGCAGGCAGAAGAGAGGTCCAGCGCAAGGGCCACAGTCGGGGAAAGGCTGTGGACAGAGGTGGGACAGTTAAAGGAAAGTAGAAAGCTCACTAAAGAAAGGCACAAAACCCAATTGGACCTTTTACAGTGTCAGATTATTGAAGCCAAGAATAGCGAACTGGCTTTGCGGGAAGAGAATTCCTGCCTCGCCAAGCAAGTTAAAGAGTACGGGGAGAGGGTGAGAGACATTCAGGTAGCCTATAAGGTAGCCAGTACCAGGGAATTTGAGGCAGGAGACCACGGCCCCTGCCAGCAGCAGATCCAAAGCTTGAACCTTGCTCTATCCCGGACTAAAGGCATGGTGTGCCTGTTAAGCCCGGGTTTAGCCCAAGAACACCTGGTTGGGCAAGGAGAAACCCCTCAGTCACCGCCTGCAGCTCCCAGGAATGACCCAGGGCAGCAGAGGTGTCAGCGAGAGTGCGGGGCAGGCAAGGATTGCGAACTACCAACACCGGCAGCCCCGAATTTTAACTCGGCTTGGCAGCAGGGGGAAGAGGGCGAGCCAATACAAGAAGGGCCGGAACCAGGGCCAATGCACCCGGTCCGGCAGCAGAAGTTTGGCCCGCCTGATGCCAATGGGGCAGCAGGACCCCTAGAAAGCAGCTTCATAGTCCCCAACGACACCCAAAAACTGAGGGCTATGATAGGCCACCTAAGTAAGCTCACCCAACAGGAGGATCCCTCGGTACACTTCCTGGAAGTGGAACACACAGGGTATATTAACGGGTGCGATGATTCGGAGCATGCTAAGCTGTTGCTCTTCTCGCTAGACACCAAGCTGTGCCATTCCCTCTCTGCAGACAGCAGAAAGGGGCGAAACACATACGCTACGGTTAAGGAGGAGGTTCTAGAGGCCATGGGCATGAACAACGGGAGTCCTTTCTCCCGAGTGGAGAAGACAGTGCAGCTCTATGGGGAGACTCCACAGGCTTTCGCCGACAGGTTGTGGCTGGTCTACGAAAGGGCCTGCAGTGGGGTTCTTGACCGGGCCCACCTGAACCCTAACGAGCTGGCTCACTGGCTCCGCAGCCTGGTGGCAAACAGCCTACCTGGAGTAAAGGCAAAAGCCAAGGTCTGGTTCGATCCAAGAGATCCCAGAACCACCGAAGAGACAGTGGTCAGGCAGTTGACCTTGGCTTACCGGAACAGTAGAGGGACACAGGAGCCCTCCTCTAAAGGGAGGCTCCATGAGATTAAACCCAGCCAAGGCAAGAGAGAGTGGCATCAGGAAGGTGGGAACCCTCCCCACAAAGGGGGCGAGTGTTTTGGTATGAGAAAAGTGGGCACTGGAGGAAGGATTGTAGGAACCCCTGGAAAGAGACTAAGGGAAAGGCCACTCCAGCCCCAGCCCGTAAGGCTGGGACAGGAACACCCGACACATATGAGACACTCGTAGCCGCCCTACAAACACTCACAAACGGACAGGGAGCAGTAGCTATCGCAACCGGTCCAGTAGCCGGTACGGTAAAACCCTCTGCCCCAACCCACCCAGATGCATGACTAAGGCCAATGCAGCCTGTGTACCTGTGTTCCCTAGAGTACGATGCCTGGAAGAGACCGTGCATTACGATGGAGATGGAGAAAGTGAAAGGGACCTACCTGCTAGATACCGATGCTTCCAGCACCCTTGTATATGCAGATAACCCAGCTACCTCACCTCTATCGAATGGGGTCCCGTAGAGTCTAGTGGGGTTCACAGGCAATGAGCAAACTGGTTCATTTTCCATCCCGCTCACCATTCAGTTAGGGACACTCCAAACCAAATGGAAGTGTGTCCTGATGAAATGGGAGCAGAAGGGAAAAGGGATCCTGGGGGCTGATTTTATCATTAGCCACCAGATCCTAGTGGATCTCAGGAACCACTGTCTATGGGGAGCCATAGTGACTGACAGGGAAGGTGAGGTGGCGGTGATCCCAGAAAAAGGGGCCAAGGGAACATTGTGTACCGTGAAGCCAAAGGAGGGTTATGACTTGGAATTACTGGTCAGTAACACCCCAGTGGAGTACCAGGCATATGTACGGGCACATCTTGCAGCATTTGCCACCCACAAACATGACTGTGGTAGGGTAACGGGGGTGGAAGTTAGTATAGTAGGGGACCCCATGACCCAACCACAAAAGCAATATAGCTTCCCCAGGGAGGCAGAGGCAGACCTGACAACGGCGCTGGGATCACTGGTAGAGCAAGGGCTGTTAAGACCGATAGCAACCCATGTGAACACTCCACTGTGGCCGGTTAAGAAACCGGACAACTCATGGAGGGCCACCGTGGACTATCGAGTACCAAATAAGAATATCCCTGCCTGTGCACCCACTGTAGCAGCCGTAGCAGATCTCATAGGGAGTATTCCAGCATCTGCGACCACTTTCACGGTGCTGGATATTTCAAATGGGTTCTGGTCCATTCCTTTAAAACGGGAGGACCAGTACAAGTTCGCCTTTACCTTTAAGGGCCAACAATACACGTGGAACTGTCTTCCCCAGGGCTTCCACAATAGTCCCAGCATTTTTCACCAATGCATGGCGAACTGTTTAAAGGGCTTTAGCAGACCCCAGCAGTTGGTGCAGTATGTGGATGACCTGCTTCTGTTCACCGATCAGGGGGAGGAGCATGGCCCACTGCTGGCCAAGTTGCTGGAGATGCTAAAAGAAGAAGGGTTTAAAGTAAACCCCAAGAAGGCACAGATCGGCCAGAAGGAAGTCAAATTCCTGGGGTTGACTGTGCGCGCTGGGGAAAGGGCCATAGACAAGGCTAGAAGGGAGGCAGTACAGGAGTTATCAGCCCCCAACACAGTGACAGGGGTAAGATCCTTTCTAGGGCTCACCGGGTACTGCAGAGACTTCATTGAGGATTATTCAGCCACCGCAGGCCCTCTGCTCAGGCTCCTACACAAGGGGGTAGAGTGGGACTGGGATGAGGGTTGCAAGGCAGCATTTAATCAGCTCAAGAAGGACTTGCAGACCGCGCCAGCCTTAGGAGCGATAGATGTAGGAAAGGAGTTTTTCCTGGAGGTGGCAGCCAGCGGGGACAGTTTGAGCTCAGTGCTGCTTCAAGAGCGGCACGGCCAGCTGAGACCGGTGGTTTACTCCTCCAGGATCCTCACAGATGTGGAGAAGGGGTACTCCAACTGTGAGAGACACCTCCTAGCCACACATTGGGCAGTGAAAAGATCCTTGATCTTCATGGGAGGGTCTCCTCTAACACTCCTAACCCACCACACACCTACTCAAATGCTCCTAGATGGGAGGATTAAGGACGAAACAGTGAGCAGTGCCCGCATTGCTCACTGGACCCTGCTCCTCTCCCAAATGGACCTCAGAGTAGAAGGCTCGCATCCAACCTAATCTATCCAGGGAAAGCCCACAGGTGCTCCATAGAAGGGGTATGGGAGGTAAACATCGGCCTTCGGGCGGGGTTACACCCTACAGGCCGGGACATCTACGTGGACGGGTCCAGCACGGTATCTGCTGGCGAGCGACTCACTGGGTGCGGAGTCTATGACCCAAGGGCAGGTATTGCCCTGGCAATCAAGCTCCCCAGCACCATGAGCGCCCAGCATGCTGAACTGTCCGCCGTAATGTACGTGGTGACCCACCCCGAGGAATTCCCTACCCCGTACATGATTTTCTCGGACAGTATGTTCACCTGCAATTCGTGTACGGAGTACCTGGCTATCTGGTCCCGTCGTGGATACACGTCCGCTGACAGGAGACCCCTGGCAATCAAGCCCCCGCTGGAGAATATCATGACAGCGGTGGGGGAAGAAGGAAAGGTCTACATATATAAGGTGAAGGCCCATTCAAAAACCGAACCCCATGCAGAGGGAAACCAACAAGCTGACTGACAAACTGGCCAAAGAAGGTGCCCGCACGGGAAAGTTCTGGGACCCCTATGACACCGGCCGCATAGCAGCGGTCAAGAATAAGAACAGGGCAGCAGAGAGTACAGGGATAGCTTTGGCCCCGGACTTAAAAACAGTTCAGGCACAGGACCCAGTCCTGAAAGCTGTCCTGAACGCGCTAGCTAGAGGAGAGAGAGTAGAAGGTCCGTACGGCACAGCAGCCATTACTATTAAGGAAGGCATGCTGTTTAAAGAGAGACAATGGGTCGTGCTCCAGCAGCACCAGAGGGAATTTCTAAAACTGGCCCATGAGGGTCCAGGAGCGGGACACCCCGGGCCTGAGACTACCTGGCAACGGGTGGAACAGGCAGGATGGTGGCCGTGACTCAGGGAGGACGTCCGCGAGTTCTGTGCGAACTGCCTGGTGTGTGCTGCGAACAATCCTGACCCCCAGAAAAGGAAGGTGTCCCTAGGACACGTCAGGAGGGTAGAGGGACCATGGCAGTCAATCCAAATTGACTACATAGGGCCCCTACCCACCGCCCAGGGAGGCTACAAATACTGCCTAGTCCTGGTGGACGTGTTCTCAAAATGGGTTGAAGCCTTCCCCTGCCGAATAGCCACCGCACTAGGGACAGCTAAGATTCTAGTGAGGGAAGTGTTCTCCCGGTGTGGAGTCGGACCAGGGGAGCCATTTCACCGGGCAGGTAATTCAGGCAACCCTTAAGGTGCTCGGCATTGAGGGGAAATGGCACGTTGCCCACAACCCACAGTCATCGGGTATTGTGGAGCGTTTAAACCGCACCATTAAAGAAAGGCTGCGGAAGGAAACGGGAGACTCACCCCAAAAGTGGGTGGAGGTCTTACCATTGGTCCTAATGGGGATCCGAGCTAGCCAGTCAAAGAGCACCGGGTATTCCCCATATGAGCTCATGACTGGCCGGATCATGCGGACCCCCACCCATGTCCTAGCCCCGGTGCTCACAGAAGGTCAGCTCAGAGAGGTAAACCGGGACCGGTTTGTCAGGAACCTGTTTGAACACCTCAAACAGATTCACTAGCAGGCTGCTAGTAACATGGGCAGACAGCATCAGAGTAACCGATGCTGCTAGAACCCAGCAAACACCATGAATGGGAGATAGGGGACCAGGTCATGGTGAGGAACTATGCTCGGGTCGGGGTTTTTGAAGCATTAAAAATGGGGCCATACAGCATTGTGGACAAGGCAAGCCCGATGGTCTCTGCCATAAAGCTGCCCCACCGTACTAAGTGGTTCTACATCAACCAGTGCAAGCTGTACAACCCAGGGTCAGCCAACCACAGAGGGCAGCCGGGAGGGGTGAACCGTCCTCAGGACAGGGACCCTCCGTTGGCCGCCCCTGACGGTGGAGGGCCCACAGGGAATGTGGCAGGCTCAGAAACCGTGCCTATAGGGGCGGTGAATTGCACTACTGGAGGGGCTATCTCACCCATCGTTTGGGACTCGGACGCACCCCCAGCAACCCAAGCCCTGAGAAGGACCCTTCGTATACCACGGCCAAAGATACCATGGTCACCGGCATCTGAACCTCAGCGATTCTACCCTAGGAGAAGGGCAGCCCGACACGAAAGGCTGAAGGTCAGAAGTACAGAGGCCGCTCAGAGTCGGGACCACGAGCCAGCCGCCTCCAGCGGTGAGGGACTAACAGGAGCAGTAGCCACGAGCTGTCCCAGAGACATGGGTCTCCAGCTCACCAGCTGCGGGGAAACCCTAGCATCCAGGTGGCTATCAGGTCGCACAAGGCATGGGCCTGACAGGGACTAACCAGGCCACCCGGAGACGGGTGGCGGTTGTACATAGCTCTAATTTTAGTTTAAGGCAGCTGACTGCACCATTTTACATTTTAAGGTTTAGTTTAGAATTGAGGTTAATGTTGCAGTAATGTTTAGGTGATTATTTTGAGTTTGTCTTGTATGTCAGCCAGCCTGAGAGCAGTTCTCAGGGGCAGGATCTAGACTTACCGGGTGATGGACAAACCTCAGAAGACCAATTGATGTTGTTTAATTTTAATCTATGTTTTTTTTCCTTCTGTAATGTGGTTGTACGTTGCCTATGTGCTGGTGAATATAATGTAACTGAAATGAAATGTAACTGTGCTGAAGTGCAATTGTAGTAATTGAACCCCCTCCAAGCTGGGAGGGTATAAATGTAAAAAGTTTGTACCTGTAAAGGGAAAAGTGTGCATCTATGGTGATGTTGCTAAAGTGTAATGCATTTTGGGTATTAGTTTAGCCAATTTACAGGGAAGGTTATCTCTTGGGAGTCAGGAACTTTGCTCACCTCGAAGAATGATACCATAAGTGATATGGTATCACAGGGGGGAATGTAGAATTTACCAATATCGCGCAAAGATTCCACGTACCTTTCCCCTGCAGAGGAGAAGAATCCCTTTCTGGACTTTTAAAATGGAAGGAAAACTTTGGGACACAAATGAATTTTAAAGGGGCAGACGAGGCCTGCAGGGGATAAAAGGGGGTGCATTCATGGAGACACCCCCCTCAGTGTTTGGACTCATAGGAAAGGGAATTTAATTTGGAATTATTTACCAGAAAGTTTGAAATCCTAAAGTGCACATGGAAGAAACTACGAACTTTAATCGAATTTGGGATTTTTAAAAGGTGTATGTTGGGTCTGCAAGAAAAGAGGTGGGGTCAATATCTAAAGGGCCAGTTTGGACATTGGAACTAATCAAATTGTCTGGGAACTGTATACCCTCGAAACTTGCCCCTTGAAAACATTAGCATTTAAACAATGCCACATACATATTCCAACACCTTTTCAACAGGCATAGAAATATCTGGCTCAGGCCAGATTAGCACAATGGAGAACTCATCAACTTCGAAAAGCCTATTAACACCAGATTAAAACCACTTCATCAAGTTTCAGTTAGCTGGGCTAGATTTGGTGGGAGATAAGGAAGCCTTTGGTGGATATATCTATTCCCAGTTTTACCAAGGAACAGAACACAGAAAGCAGGACACAGCAGAACACAGACAGACACAAGCAGCCGGAGGTGAGGAGTGAAGAAATGGAGTAGTGAAGGAAACTACAAGAAATCATCAAGGACCGACCGAGCACGAGGCCCACGAAATGGAAGGTTGTCAGCAACCAAATTGACAACCCGGGCTACCACAACCAGCGAAACGGCCAACCAAAAACAACTCAGCAAAAACCGAAGAATCAACATTTATTTCCACTCTACAATCTACTTCGGAATGACCAACGGGGGAGAAATTACCAAAAGGGACTAACTAAACTATTCCTAACCAAAGAAAGTGGGTACTTACCCCATACATCCAAAACGCAACTTACCGCATCAACGGACGCACCCCAACCGAAGACTACGCAGTTCGAAGTCCTCTCCACCAACCGGGGTACGGTTCACCTAGAAGGCCAAGTGCAGCGAACCCTGAAACCGCGATTCACCGGCAACTGTCAAAAAGGGGATGGGTGAGCATGGCCCCTGAACCCACAGAGCTATAACTTAGTTAGGGGAATTGGGGGAGG
This sequence comes from Pristiophorus japonicus, assembly GCF_044704955.1. NCBI lineage: Eukaryota > Metazoa > Chordata > Chondrichthyes > Pristiophoridae > Pristiophorus > Pristiophorus japonicus. The sequence continues at coordinate 21,814,664 of NC_092000.1, read as the reverse complement.
GAAGCTGGGATAACTTGTGTAAATGTATCTGCATTCTCCTCTTTACCCCATTTAGAGTTTAAGCTGTATTCTTTTCCCCACAGACTGTAATTGGACAATTTATTCAATGTGTTGTACCCCTCAGTGTGTATTGGTCTGTGTGTGTTATTAAAGGTGTGTCTTTTACTTTTTAAACACAATAAAGCCATACCTGCTTCCGACCTTGAAACCAATTGTCTGTCCAAGTCTGTCACAGTCCCTTCATAATTCCAGTGTCTAGAACCAAGGGTGTGGGAGCGATTCGGAACCGCTCATTTCAGGTCAGAAGGGAAAGCTGACCCCCTGCAAACCACCTTTTTTCAACACTGTCCCATCAAACACTCCCAGGGCAGGTACAACACGGCTTAGATACAGAGTAAAGCTTCCTGTTATGTATTGTCCAGGTACATTAAATGTATAAGTACAATGGTGCGCCACAGAGGGCGCTGTGGTGGGAGACCTGAAAGTACCTGCAAGACAGAGTATAAAAGGCTGCCCACCACACCTGAGAGGCACTCTGGAGTTACACAATAAAGGACTACAGTCACAGCAGTTAGATAACACCAGACCGTGTGGAGTCAGTGATTTGGGTGCTACATACACCACATTGGCAACGAGGAAGCGGACGAACTCCATGCAACCATGGCTACTCTGGGCTCGCTAAAGGATTTTACCGTGGGCAATGATTGGGAGGTCTTTACGGAAAGGCTCGAGTACTACTTCACAGCAAACGATCTGACGGGGCACACAGACGCAATGAGAGATAAGTGTAAGGCGATATTGCTCTCCAGTTGTGGAGATGAGATTTACTGTCTCATCAGGGATTTGCTGGCATCCGCGAGTGCCAGGGACAAGTCATACGAGGAGCTGACTGAACTCATTTGTGACCAGTTGAAACCAAAGGAGAGCATCCTCACGGCCAGATACAAATTTTACCATCACTGCAGACCCAAGGGCCAGGATGTCACCAAATATGCTGCGGACCTCAGGAGACTTGCGACGCCGTGTGATTTTGGCGCTCACCTTGACGAGGCGTTGCGGGACGTTTTTGTTATGGGGATTGGCCACGAGGGCCTCCTTCACAAGCTGTTAGCCACGGAACCCACAGTCACCCTGACAAAAGCAATCACCATCAGTCGGGCATATATGACCTCGACTTGCAGCACCAAGCAAATGATCCACGCAGTCTCGAACCCGGCAGGAACTGTCCACAGGATAGTGCCCACCACGGACAAAACTGCAGAACATGGCTCTGCCTGGGGCAGAGAGCACGGACCTCGGGGTCCTTGAACTCAGAGTCCGCCGAGGGGGGCCAATCAAGCAGCACCATGCTGGCGCTGCGGAGGCGTGCAATATCTGCCACCTGAAAGGCCACCTTCAGCTTATGTGTAAAAGAAACCTGACTCACCGTGTGGCTGAGGAGATGGTGGATGATCCTCTGTTTAGCGAGGAGCAGGCAGAAGAAGACGAGGTGTTGGGACTGTATATGTGTACCGACGATTCGCCCCCAGTGATAATGGAAGTAAAAATTGACGGAGTCCCAGTGAGTATGGCAGTGGATACTGGATCGGGTCCGTCGTTGATGAGTCAGAGAACGTTTGATAAACTGTGGGGTAACCTGGCTGCACGACCCAAGCTGGTCCCGGTCATGGCAAAGCTTCGTACCTGCACCAAGGAACTGATTCCTGTTCTCAGCAGAGCGGATGCGCAGGTATCTCACGGGGACAAGACGCGCGGTTTACCTTTGTGGGTCATTGCAGGTGATGGGCCGACACTCCTCGGCAGAAGATGGATGGGAAAGGTCCGTGGGAGCTGGGAAGACTTCATTCCTCCACAGACTGCTGCTCCCTGGGTTCCCAAAGCGCAACGTCAACTGAGCTGGAGCTGCAGCCTAAATCCACGCACAGGCGACAGCAGCCCAGAACTCCTGGCCCCAAGCAATTCTGCAGCCTCATTCTCCACAGACGAGCAGACCCTGGAAGAACAAGTTTGCAGGTGGGGGCCGATTGCTGGGGTGCGGGCTGGCGGGGCGTTGCGGGCGATGAGCGGGAGGTCCATCGAGGGCCGGCGGATCCGGGGGGCCCACGCAGAGGAAATGTCGGGCGGTGTGGCGGCCATGCCGGCCGCAGGAGGGGCGGCAAGTGCGGAGACAACGGTGGGAGCGGAGGCTGCGGCGGCGGCTGGCGTGACTCGGGACAACATGAGCTAGAGCAGCGGATGTGGCAGCAAGTACGGAGGGACTCACAGGGATTGTGACTGATCAAAGATGGGTTGCTCTGGGCCGTTTTTTCCCTTCCTTTCTTCCTTGTCCCTTCTGTTCTTTCTTCGCCAGCGAGCTCAAGATGGTGGTGAGCCTCGTGGCAACAGAGCTCTGCAGACAAAGGCCAACAGAGCAACTAAAATGGCAGCGCCCAAGGGAAGCCTCGTGGGAACCACAAGACAGCGTCTTAAAAGGGAAATGCACCTGGGAGTCTTAAAAGAGCCTTACACCGTTGGCGGTCCCCACATAAAGACTTTTGTAAGGCAAGAGCGAGTCTAAATGAGCTATGTGAATGTAGGATGACGGATTTATGATAATAATTAATATTTTAATGCTGAACGGTCACTGTGTTTAAAATTATAGATATGAATTATGGAAAGAGTTAATACCACGAGGTTCTAGTAAAAGGGATATGGATCCATGTCTAACATTACTAATGGGCTAATGCGATTTTCGATTTAGGGGATTCATGCAATGGTTCGGCGACTACTTTTTGAGAACAGAGGCAATGTACCAGTTGCGATACCCTGTCTCAGCACAGCCCATTACCTCGGGCAAAAAGGCGCAGTATACCGCCACCATACCTCACCCAGAGGAGCTGGGATTAAATAACTGTTGAGTGGACCTGCAACCTTTTGACATAACATTTGTACCACGTATTATATGAGATGTTATGTATTGTCCAGGTACATTAAATGTATAAGTGCAATGGTGCGCCACAGAGGGCGCTGTGGTGGGAGACCTGAAAGTACCTGCAAGATAGAGTATAAAAGGCTGCCCACCACACCTGAGAGGCACTCTGGAGTTACACAATAAAGGACTAAGGTCACAGCAGTTATATCAACACCAGACCGTGTGGAGTCAGTGATTTGGGTGCTACATACACCACACTTCCTCTACATTGTCCCATCAAATACTCCCAGGGCAGGTACAGCACAGGGTTAGATACAGAGTAAAGCTCCCTCTCTGCGATGCCGGGCTGAGATGAATCAAAAAGGCCCTAAAAGCACTTCTATTCTTATTAGTCTGCCTAATAACCCAAAGATAACTTTGGCAGTCAGGAATCTTGGTGAGCTCTGCGACTGTATATTTTTAAATATTCAGTAACTTTCTATTGCATATTCACTGTGGATCTCTCCATTTCTGTGGAAGATCGCTAACTGGCTCATATATCATCCATGAGACACGGAGAAAATGGCTCTCTTGTTCATTCAGTTTTAATGAAGCCCAGGACCCCGTCTAAAGGCTGCCAATTATGTTCTTATAAATATGTTTTGTTTAAATATGAAGCATCGCCGTATTCTGCTGTCCTGGCACCTTTTTCTGCAATGAAAACTTTTTTTATAGCCAATGATTATTTTAATGTTCGTGCTGGACTCTTGTTCTGAAGCAATATGAGTCAGCCATGCTTTATCAAACTCCGCTGACGAGCTGTAGATACCATTAAATAAAGAAAGAATGTAATGCCTTTTGTGACCTCATGACGTTCCAAAGTGCTGTGCAGCAATTAAGTGTTTTTGTGGTAGGAAACATGGCAGGCAATTTGGGCATAGCAAGCTCCCACAAACACCTAATGTGATAATGGCCCGATCACCTGTTTTTTAGTGATGTTGATTTAGGAATAGATATTGGCCAGGACACCAGGGATAACTCCACTGCTCTTCGAGATAACGCCGTGGGATCTTTTACGTCCACCTGAGAGCAGACGGGGCCTCGGTTTAACGTCTCATCTGAAAGATGGCACCTCTGACACTGCGGCGCTCCCTCAGCACTGCACTGGGAGTGTCAGCCTACAATTTTGAGCACAAGTCCCAGGAGTGGAACTTGAACCCACGACCTTCTGACGCACAGTTGAGGGTGCCACCCACTGAGCTACGGCTGACACAGGACTTGAAGCCACCACCTTTTGATTCAGAGGCAAGAGTGCTGCCAATTGTGCAACAGCTGACAGCTTTGAGGCGTTCGAAAGAATTTTTCAAAAGCGACAAAGCTCCTCAGAGGTCAAGTCATGATGCCAAACCTTTGCCCCACGTAAGGTCTCATCCGAAAGTGCAGCACTCCCTCCGTACTGCAGTGGGAGCATCAGCCTGATTTTGCTCCTGGAGCGGGACTCCATCCCACAACCTTCTGACTCAGAAGCCAGAGTGCTATCTATCCACTGAGCCACAGCTAACACGTCGCATCAGGAACAGTGAAACACTGCAGCAGACTGAAGCCACTTGATTAGAACACAGAACCTCAGTGACTGTGCGTGCCATTTATTTATAGTAACTGCTGCTCCGATGAAGGAATCACTGCGCAGCGTTCTGTGTGTTATCGCACACACCGTCCCGTTGTGTAAGCAAATGCTGCCGGCACCAATCACAGCAGAGCAGCTGCATCAACACTGATATCCCTGTGAAGCAGCAGGAAAACAATAGGTGTTGGACACAGTACTGGGAAGCCTCAAAGGGTTAATCCTCACATTCGGAGAAATCATTACCTCACCAAAGATTGCTGCATCCTAATTACACAGGATGTATGGCACAGAAACAGGCCATTCGGCCCAACCAGTCCATGCCGGTGCTTATGCTCCACTCGAGCCTCCTCCCGTCTTTCCTCATCTAAATCTATCAGCATAACCCTCTATTCCCTTCTCCCTCATATGCTTGTCCAGCCTCCCCTTAAATGCATCGATACTATTCACTTCAACCGCTCCCTGTGGTAGCAAATTCCACATTCTCACCACTCTCTGGGTAACGAAGTTTCTTCTGAATTCCCTATTGGATTTCTTGGTGACTATCTTAAATTGAAGGCCTCTAGTTATGCTCTTCCCCACAAGTGGAAACATTCTCTCTGTATCCACTCGATCAAAACTTTTCATCATTTTAAAGACCTCAGTTTTCTTTTTTCAAGGAAAGAGAGACCCAGACTGTTCATCCTTTCCTGATAGGTATACCCTCACATTTCTGGTATCATCCTTGTAAATCTGCTCTGCAACCTCTCCAGTTACTCTATACCCTTTTGATAATATGACAACCAGAACTGTACGCTGTATTCCAAGTGTGGTCTAACCAAGGTTCAATGCAGGTTTGGTATAACCTCCCTACTTTTCGATTCTATATCTCTAGAAATAAACCCTAGTGCTTGGTTTGCTTTTATATGACCTTGCTAACCTGTGTCACATCTTTTAGTGATTTGTGTATTTGTGTATTTGTACTCCGAGATCCCTTTGTTCCTCTACCCACTTGATGTCCTCTTGATGTCAGAAGAGGTTTTTCCCAAAATGATATAGATGCTGGCTGTAATTGGAGATAATGAAGCCGTCCATGCCCGCATGCAGCAAGATCTGGATGACATTCAGACTTGGGCTGATAAGTAGCATGTAACATTCGCACCACACAAGAGCAAAGTAATGACTATCTCCAACAAGCGAGAGTCTAACCACCGCCTCTTGACATTCAACGACATTACCATCGCAGAATCCTCCACCATCAACATCCGGGGGTCACCATTGACCAGAAGCTTAACTGGGCCAGCCACATAAATACTGTGACAACAACAGTGGATCAGAGGCTGGATATTCTGCGGTGAGTGTCTCACCTCCTGACTCTCCAAGGCCGTTCCACCATCTACAAGGCACAAGTCAGGAGAGTGATGGAATACTCACCACTTGCCTGGATGAGTACAACACTCAAGAAGCTCGACACCATCCAGAACAAAGCAGCCCGCTTGATTGGCACCCCATTCATCACCTTCAACATTCACTCCCTCCACCACCGGCACACCGTGGCTGCAGTGTGTACCATCTACACTATGCACTGCAGCAACTCACCAAGGCTTTTCCGGCAGCACCTCTCAAACCCGCGACCTCTACCACCTAGAAGGGCAAGGCCAGCAGGTTCATGGGAACACCATCACCTCCACATTGCCTTCCAAGTCACACACCATCCTGACTTGGAAATATATCGGTCGTTCCTTCATCATCGCTGGATCAAAATCCTGGAACTCCCTCCCTGTGGGAGCACCTTCACCACACGGACTGCAGCGGTTCAAGAAGGCAGCTCACCACAACCTTCTCAAGGGCAATTAGGGAAGGGCATTAAATGTGGCCAGCGACGCCCACATCCCAGGAACGGACTTAAATCTGGCATTGATGACATGCATCCAACCAATTGATGGTCGCCATGGAAAAGAACCATGGGATTATTGAACTGGTCACTAACGATAATTCTGCCAAAGTGGAATGCACTTGGTGAAATTGAAGGTCATAGAATCATAGAATTATAAAGCACAGAAGGAGGCCATTCAGCCCATCGTGCCTGCTCGAGCTTATACTGGAATCCACCTAGTGGACTGCTGTGGAACTGCAACTATTGCTGTAAATACAATAAAAAGATCATGCGACAAGGTTTTCTGTATTGGAGCCATCTTGTGCAGTATTTCTCTCAGTGATATCGTAAGAATATATCATGCAGCTCTTTTCTAATTCCTTTATGCTTTGCCCGCCCAAACGAGAAGGTTTTCAGAAAGGCTTAGAAGGTTAAAGGAAGTTGCAGAGCACTTGGGGAGCAGCTCTTCCAAAAGCTGAGCAAGTGTGAAAGGTGGAAGGTTAAGATCGCGACCTGAGTACAGCAGACAAAGTGTAGCAGGGCCGTGAGCCCGAGCAGCTCACGTCTCTGAGCGCAGAGGATTTAAGTGCAAGTACAGCATGGAGAAATAATGCATGAGCAAGGCCGGTTAAGCTAGGACAAGAAGAAAAGAAAAAATACAAGGCACTGGATGTGGATGCTGACTCATTACAGACATCTCCAGAGATGAAACTTGAGCATCAGATTGCCTGAAGCAACTGCAGCCAAACTAATGCGAGGGGCAAGGGTTTATAGTTCATCCCCATGTTGTAGGCGGATAGCCCACATACTGGAACTTACCAATCAATACAGACAGTGAGCTTTGCAAACTTTGTGCTGTAACCTTGTAAACATTGCTCAGTAGGACCCAGGTAGCGGCGAGATTTTGCGAGACACCAAAACTACTTGTTAGGCTTACGATGATTCAGAGTTTGTTAATAGTAAATATCCCAATTACCTTCTGCAATCTACAGAGCTTAACTGTGCGATGCTGTGAGTTGTGTTATGTAGGTCATTAACTGGTGTTAATGAATGCATTTCTGTGTCTGACAACCCTGGCAAGCAGGAGTTGCTCAGACATCATTCAGTGTCGCACCACCGTCCTGTGGTGACTGGTTTAGCTTGGTTGACTGGTGGAAAGATTGGATAGGCTGGATTTGTTTTCCTGGGAACAGGGGAGGCTGAGGATTAGACCTAATTGGGGTGTATAAAATTATGAGGGGTCTGGATAGAGTCGATAGGAAGGACCTGTTTCCCTCAGCAGAGGGGTCAATAACCAGGGGCATAGATTTAAAGTAATTGGATTCGAGGGGAGATGAGGAAACATTTTTTCATCCAGAGGGTGGTGGGGTCTGGAACTCACTGCCTGAAAGGGTGGTAAAGGCAGAAACCTTCATCACTTTTAAGAAGTACTTGGATGTGCACTTGAAGTGCCGTAACCTACAGGGCTACGGACCGAGAGCTGGAAGGTGGGATTAGACTGGGTAACTCTTTTTCGACCGACATGGACACGATGGGCCAAATGGCTTTGTTCTGTGTCATAATTTTTCAATGATTCTATGGTAGATTTGTGGTGGGATTATTTATTTTTTCAATTTAATGTTCCACCTTTAATAGAGATCACTGCTGCTTGCCTTTGAGCCTGGAGTGTATTGTACTGTCTTGTGTGGGCAGAACTTCGTCCGGAGCTAGCAGTGGGTTGCGTGGGTGGAGGACCTATGGCCGGGGGCTGGCAGCGGCTGCATTCGATGTCCAGGAGAGTGGGGAGAAGGCTGCACTGGATGCCGGAAGAAGATTTGGATTGGTATGTTGATTATTCATTGTTGGATGTTTCAAAAGGTTTCCCTTAACTATTTGGCATATTTTGGGCAATGAGGACATTGATGGAAAAAGGTAAATATTTTTTTTTTTGCCATCATTCTTTTTACATCGCAGGAGCATCAGTATGGGTAAGCTTATATTTATTTTTTTATTTTATACCTGCTTATAGTTAAAATTTGGTTTTTAAATTACTTTAAAGTTTAATTGTAAGCTAAATGAAGTCCCTTCGGCCGGGGATAGGAGAGGGACAGCGCAGATTCTCGAACTGCAGGTAAGAGTTTTTCCTACGGTGTTTCTAGGGTCTGTGCACCGGTTTTAAACATTTCATTGGTGGGGAAAGTTTGCCTTATGTAAAGAAATGGTTCTTTTACAGTACACCAGCGGCAGAATGTTTGGCGCCAAACATTCTGGCGCTGGTAGTAGACGCCAGTGCCCCGACATTGGGGGATCTTTGGACTGAGCTTTGGCACCAAAAGATTCACTGGGCACCGAAAAAAACGGCCCAGTGGTGGGCAAAATTGGGACCATGCTCAGGTCTCTAGAGTGGGACGCACTGCACCATGGCTGGCTGACACTGGAGCCGAGAAATTGAAGTTCTCACCACCACCTGGCAGCGCCAACGATGCGTGAAAAAATGGCTGCCGCGCTCTTGCGCCAGCTGGAGACGGTCCCGGTGGCGGACGCCATATTGTCGCCCCCCTGAGGAGAAATGGTGGCATGATGACATACGTAATGTCACCTAAGCGAACTTTGACCCTAGTCAGCGCTGGGTCCGAAGCACGCAAGGTTAACTTGGCAAGCAGGCTGACAGACGTGATATCTGCAGCTATTAAAATAGATACACACATCAGTCAGGTAAGTTTGAATGGAAAGGGTTTGGCTTTGGTTGTTTGGATTTTATTAAAGCGGTGGCTTGCTGCAATAGATGTGAAAAGTTTTTAAGAGTGTTTTTGGAGTGCTGCTGGATGCTTGCAAGTGTTCGGATGGTAAATGAAAGCCATTGAGAAGGCAGAACGTGCCGCGAGTACTCAGCAGGTCACGCAACATCCGTGGAGTTCACGTCTCAGGTCGACATGCTGCCTGACTAACTGAATATTTGTAGCATTTTATGCTGTTAATTCACATTTACAGCGTCTGCTTGCAAAGGGAAGAGGAAGACGCAGAAGTGGAGGAAGCAGAAGAGGAACAATCAGACGGAAGGATGAATCCCAACCAGCCCCTTTGTGGCCAGCATATCCATGATGGAATCATCCGCCTGCAGTCCCACTGGCTGGACAGGCTGCATTTCATTGCTGTGTGAAATTGGGAGGGCACAAAGGTGGAGTTGTGATGACGGGAGGGCAGGAAAACATGAGGTGCATGCCAGAAGGAGGATAATGCATGAGGATACCCGGATCTTGTATCCTTTCAGCCTTGGCACAGGCCAAAGGCTCAGCCATGCCCCTGCGAAGAATGGCATGAGAGCATCTTCTCCAAAGGGGTGAGGTGAAGTTAGGAGTGGGAGATGTGCCTCATGATTGGTGCATATTGTGATTGGGGGTTGTGCATTGAGCAGTGTGTGAGTCTAGCGGTGCAGTTGGTAGGACATGGCTTTTGAAGATGCACTCACTGACCTTGACCAGCGGTCTGAGGTCATGAAGCTTCTTTGGGCACTGGAGCCAGGTGGTGGGGGGCAACACTGCTGACCTTGGGGATGTACTCCCACGTTTTCCTTTCTGGAGGGTCTCCTGCTCCCTGTGGGTAGAGGGCCAATCTTGCAGTGTTGACCCCCTGCACAAAACTGGAGTGCTGCATGCGAAACCCTGGGAGCCCCTTCCCCGGTTTGCTGGCAGTGGTAGTGCTAAAGCAGTTTTCCCATTTGTTGAGATGAGGAGTAATTCAGCTTTAAATGCAGAATATTGACATTTGGAACTTCTTTTAAAATATTGATTATTTGTTAACAGACAGAATGGGCTGAGAAATGTATTGAATCAGTGCGTTGTATTTTCCCTTGCTTCAGTGTGCATGGCCCCCTTTAAATTTCAGAGCTCCTCCCTGCCCACAATGCATTGTGAGCTTCACTGCCTCGCACACAGACACTCGAGGAACCAGCACAACACGTTGGTCTCAAATCCCTCGTGCACCGCCACCAGGATGGCGATGCGCCTAAGGTTAGCACCGCGCCACCTACCACTATGCCCCCCCCCACACCAATTTATCTCGTCCAGCGCGGCGGCCATTTCGGGCAGCCGTTAGCGGCAGTTGCCGAGGACATCCACTGCAATGGAGGAGAGGGAGAACATAAGAACATAACATAAGAAATAGGAGTAGGCCCTTTAGCCCCTCGAGCCTGCTCCGCCATTCAGTAAGACCATGGCTGATCTTCTACCTCAACTCCACCATCCTGCCCGATCCCCAAATACCTTGAGTCCCTTGATATCCAAAAATCTATCGACCTCTGTCTTGAATATATTAAACGACTGAGCATCCACAGCCCTCTGGGTTGGAGAATTCAAAAGATTCACCACACTTTGAGTGAAGAAATTTCTCCTCATCTCAGTCCTAAATGGCTGACCCCTTATTTTGAGACTGTGACCCCTGGTTCTCGAATCGCAAGCCAGGGGAACATCCTCCCAGCATGTACACTGTAAAGCCGCTTAAGAATTTTATATGTCTCAGTGAGATCACTTCTCAAGCAATTTGAATATAAATCGAGCAGCATTTACAACCCACAGGTTATCTGCCCTGGCAGATTAATGCCCAGGGGGTAAGGGTGAAATGACCCTCCCGCTGATACCCGCATGCACTGATTGCTGAAACTGATGAGAGGTTACGGTCTAGGAGTTGCCAGCTATCCTGGATTGCCCTGAAATCTCCAGCAATTGAAGAATAATCTCCAGGATACTGCTGCAGGCAACACCCTGGAGAAAAAAATATAATTGGACCTGAAAAAGAATCGTGTGTATTTTTCAATTATTATGATCGTTTATTAGTAATGAAGATATTGGAGATGGAGAAAAAAAGCAGTTTGACTGACAGTGAAGAACCATCTTATTGAGTAATGAAGAATTTATTCGCTTTCCAATTGGTGGAGGAGGCAGGGGATGAATGTGGTGGGTAACTAATGGCAGCAATGTGGGGACGGGGCAATTGGTGGCTGGAAGTCATGTGATGAAACCACCAGGAAAACAACTAGTCAGAATTGGCAACCCTATCAACGTCCAAAGCATAAGAAATAGGTCTGTTCCCCCAGAAAAGATGAAGAGGTGCACCAACATGCAATTAGCAAATAGAGCCAAACGTTTGCTTTAAAAGATGATATAGGAGAAAGAGGAGACTGAGGGAGGGGAGAAGGAGCACACTTTTGAAGTCAAAGCAAAGCACTGATAACTGCCCACTGACCATGCTGACCACTGATCGCTCACTATCCACATTGAGACCAAACTGACCGCTCACTATCCACGCTGACCACACTGACTACTCACTGTCCACATTAAGACCACAATGACCACTCACTGTTCAAGCTGAGTGCAGACTGACCGCTCACTGTCCACACTGAGACCACACTGACCGCTCACTGTACACACTGAGACCACACTGACCACTCACTGTTCACACTGAGACCAGACTGACCAATCACTGTCCACACTGAGAGCAAACTGAACACTCACTATCCACGCTGACCATACTGACTACTCACTGTCCACAGTGAGACCACACTGACTGCTCATTGTCCAAAATGACCAAACTGACCACTCATATCCAGAATGATGATACTGGCCACACACTGTACATACTGAGATCAAACTGACCACTCTAGGTCTAAAATGACCAAACTGACCACTCACTGTCCACATTGAGACCAGACTGACCACTCACTGTCCACACTGAGACGAGACTGAACACTCACTGGCCATAGTGAAACCACACTGACCACTCACTGTCCACACTGAAACCACACTGACCACTCACTGTCCACACTGAGACCAGACTGACCACTCACTGGCCACGCTGAAACCAAACTGACCACTCACTGTCCACACTGAGACCACACTGACCGCTCACTGTCCACACTGAGACCAGACTGACCACTCACTGTCCACACTGAGACCAGACTGACCACTCACTGGCCACGCTGAAACCAAACTGACCACTCACTGTCCACACTGAGACCACACTGACCGCTCACTGCCCACACTGAGACCAGACTGACCACTCACTGACCACACAGAAACCACACTGACCGCTCACTGTTCACACTGAGACCATACTGACCACGCCTGTCCACACTGAGACCAAACTGACCACTCACTGTCCAGAATGATCATACTGACTGCTCACTGTTGACACTGGGTCCACTGATTGCTCAATGTCCACAATGACCAAACTGACCACTCACGTCCACAATGATGATACTGGCCACGCACTGTACATACTGAGATCAAACTGACCACTCAAAGTCTAAAATGACTAGATTGACCACTCACTGTCCACAATGAACAAATGGACAGCTCACTGTCCACAGTCAGACCAAATTGACCGCTCACTGTCCACACTCAGACCACGCTGACTGCTAACTGCACACTCAGACCAGACTGACCACTCACTGTCCACACTCAGACCACACTGACCACTCATTGTCCACACTGAGACCAGACTGACCATTAACTGTCCACACTGAGACCATACTGACCGCTCACTGTCCATACTGAGACAGCACTGACCCATCACATTACACACTGAGACCACACTGACCACTCACTGTCCACACTGAGGTGACACTGACCGCTCATTCTCCACACTGAGACCACACTGACTGCTCACTGTCCACACTGAGACCACACTGACCGCTCACTGTCCAAACTGAGACCAACACTGAGCACCCACTGTCTACACTGAGACCACTCTGACCACTCACTGTCCACACTGAGACCACATAGAGAGCTCACTGTCCTGAATGACCGCTAACTGTCCAGAATGACCACGCTGACGACTCATCGACCACATTGATCGCTCATTGTCAACATTGAGACTACACTAACCAATCACTGTCCAAAATTAAGAAAGTGACCACTCACTGTCCACACTGAGACCTAACTGACAGCTCACTGTCCACACTGAGACTACACTGACCCCTCACTGTCCACACTGAGACCACACTGACTGCTCACTGTCCACACTGAGACCACACTGACTGCTCACTGTCCACACTGAGACCACACTGACCCCTCACTATCCACTCTCAGACCAAACTAACCATTCAGTCACCACACTTAGACCAGACTGACCGCTCACTGTCTATACGGAGATGAAACTGACAGCTTACGTTCCACACTGACCACTCACTGTCCACACTGAGAGCACACTGACCACTCACTGTCCACACTGAGACCAAACTGACCACTCAATGTGCACACTGAGACCACTGAATGCTCACTGTCCACATTGAGACCACACTGACCGCTCACTGTCCACATTGAGACCACACTGTCCGCTCACTGTCCAAACTGAGACCACACTGACCGCTCATTGTCCCCACTGAGACCACACTGATCGCTCACTATCCAAACTGAGACCAGACTGACCGTTCACTGTCCACACTCAGACCACACTGACTGCTCACTGTCCACACTCAGACCACACTGACTGCTCACTGTTGACACTGAGACAACACTGACCGCTCACTCTCCACTCTCAGATCAAACTGATCATTCACCCACCACACTTAGACCAGCATGACCGCTCACTCTCTATACTGAGATGAAACTTACAGCTCACTTTCCACACTGACAGCTTACTGTCCACACTGAGAGCACACTGACCATTCACTATCCACACTGAGACCAAAATGACCACTCACTGTCCACACTAAGACCACTGAATGCTCACTGTCCACTTTGAGACAACACTGACCGCTCACTGTCCAAACTGAGACCACACTGACTGCTCACTGTCCACATTGAGACCACAATGTCCTCTCACTGTCCACATTGAGACCACACTGACCACTCACTGTGCACACTGAGACCACTGAATGCTCACTGTCCACATTGAGACCACACTGACTGCTCACTGTCCACATTGAGACCACACTGTCCGCTCACTGTCCAAACTGAGACCACACTGACAGCTCATTGTCCCACTGAGACCACACTGATCGTTCACTGTCCAAACTGAGACCAGACTGACCACTCACTGTCCACACTCAGACCACACTGACTGCTCACTGTCCACACTCAGACCACACTGACTGCTCACTGTCCACACTTAGACTACACTGTCCCCTCACTGTCCACACTGAGACCACACTGACTGCTCACTGTCCACACTGAGACCACACTGACTGCTCACTTTTGACACTGAGACAACACTGACCGCTTACTCTCCACTCTCAGACCAAACTGACCATTCACTCACCGCTCTTAGACCAGACTGTCTGCTCACTGTCTATACTGAGATGAAACTGACAGCTCACTTTCCACACTGACCACTCACTGTCCACACTGAGAGCACACTGACCACTCACTGTCCACACTGAGACCAAACTGACCAATCACTGTCCACACTGAGACCACACTGACTGCTCACTGTCCACACTGAGACCACACTGACCCCTCACTGTCCACACTGAGACCACACTGACTGCTCACTGTCCACACTGAGACCACACTGACTGCTCACTGTCCACACTGAGACCACACTGACCCCTCACTGTCCACACTGAGACCACACTGACTGCTCACTGTCCACACTGAGACCACACTGACTGCTCACTCTCCACTCTCAGACCAAACTAACCATTCAGTCACCACACTTAGACCAGACTGACCGCTCACTGTCTATACTGAGATGAAACTGACAGCTTACGTTCCACACTGACCACTCACTGTCCACACTGAGAGCACACTGACCACTCACTGTCCACACTGAGACCAAACTGACCACTCAATGTGCACACTGAGACCACTGAATGCTCACTGTCCACATTGAGACCACACTGACCGCTCACTGTCCACGTTGAGACCACACTGTCCGCTCACTGTCCAAACTGAGACCACACTGACCGCTCATTGTCCCCACTGAGACCACACTGATTGCTCACTGTCCAAACTGAGACCAGACTGACCGTTCACTGTCCACACTCAGACCACACTGACTGCTCACTGTCCACACTCAGACCACACTGACTGCTCACTGTTGACACTGAGACAACACTGACCGCTTACTCTCCACTCTCAGACCAAACTGACCATTCACTCACCACACTTCGACCAGACTGACCGCTCACTCTCCATACTGAGATGAAACTGACAGCTCACTTTCCACACTGACAGCTCACTGTCCACACTTAGAGCACACTGACCACTCACTATCCACACTACCAATGACCACTCACTGTCCACACTGAGACCACTGAATGCTCACTGTCCACTTTGAGACAACACTGACCGCTCACTTTCCAAACTGAGACCAGACTGACTGCTCACTATCCACATTGAGACAACATCGACCGCTCACTGTCCATACTTAGACTACACTGACCCCTCACTGTCCACACTGAGACAAAACTGACCACTCACTGTCCACACTGAGACAACACTGACCACTCATGTCCACACTGAGACCACACTGACCCTTCACTGTCCACACTGAGACCAAACTGACTGCTCACTGTCCACACTGAGGCCACACTGACTGCTCACTGTCCACACTGAGACAACACTGACCGCTCACTCTCCACTCTCAGATCAAACTGATCATTCACCCACCACACTTAGACCAGCATGACCGCTCACTCTCTATACTGAGATGAAACTTACAGCTCACTTTCCACACTGACAGCTTACTGTCCACACTGAGAGCACACTGACCACTCACTATCCACACTGAGACCAAAATGACCACTCACTGTCCACACTAAGACCACTGAATGCTCACTGTCCACTTTGAGACAACACTGACCGCTCACTGTCCAAACTGAGACCACACTGACTGCTCACTGTCCACATTGAGACCACAATGTCCTCTCACTGTCCACATTGAGACCACACTGACCACTCACTGTGCACACTGAGACCACTGAATGCTCACTGTCCACATTGAGACCACACTGACTGCTCACTGTCCACATTGAGACCACACTGTCCGCTCACTGTCCAAACTGAGACCACACTGACCGCTCATTGTCCCACTGAGACCACACTGATCGTTCACTGTCCAAACTGAGACCAGACTGACCACTCACTGTCCACACTCAGACCACACTGACTGCTCACTGTCCACACTCAGACCACACTGACTGCTCACTGTCCACACTTAGACTACACTGTCCCCTCACTGTCCACACTGAGACCACACTGACTGCTCACTTTTGACACTGAGACAACACTGACCGCTTACTCTCCACTCTCAGACCAAACTGACCATTCACTCACCGCTCTTAGACCAGACTGTCTGCTCACTGTCTATACTGAGATGAAACTGACAGCTCACTTTCCACACTGACCACTCACTGTCCACACTGAGAGCACACTGACCACTCACTGTCCACACTGAGACCAAACTGACCAATCACTGTCCACACTGAGACCACTGAATGCTCACTGTCCACATTGAGACAACACTGACCGCTCACTGTCCAAACTGAGACCACACTGACTGCTCACTGTCCACATTGCGACCACACTGACCGCTCACTGTCCAAACTGAGACCACACTGACCGTTCACTGTCCAAACTGAGACCACACTGACTGCTCACTGTCCCCACTGAGACCACACTGATCGCTCACTGTCCAAACTGAGACCAGACAGACCGCTCACTGTCCACATTGAGACAACACTGACCGCTCACTTTCCATACTTAGACTACAATGACCCCTCACTGTCCACACTGAGACCACACTGACTGCTCACTGTCCACACTGAGACAACACTGACCGCTCACTTTGCACTCTCAGACCAAACTGACTATTTACTCACCACACTTTGACCAGACTAAACACTCACTGTCTATACTGAAACCACACTGATCACTGACTGTCAACATTGAGACCACACTGACCGCTCACTGTCCGCACTGAGACGAAACTGACTGCTGACTT
This sequence comes from Pristiophorus japonicus, assembly GCF_044704955.1. Classification (NCBI taxonomy): domain Eukaryota; kingdom Metazoa; phylum Chordata; class Chondrichthyes; family Pristiophoridae; genus Pristiophorus; species Pristiophorus japonicus. The sequence goes on along the minus strand of NC_092000.1, from coordinate 21,797,375 downwards.
TGCTCACTGAGACCAGACTGACCACTCACGGTCCTCACTGAGACCAGATTGACCACTCACTGTCCACACTGAGACCAGGCTAACTGCTCACTGTCCACACTGTGACCACTGACCGCTCACTGTCCACATTGATACCATACTGACCACGCAAAGTCCCCACTGAGACCATACTGACCGCTAACTGTCCACACTGAGACCACTCTGACCACTCACAGTCCACACTGAGACCACTCTGACCAGTCACTGACCCCACTCAGACCACACTGACCATCACTATATTCACTGAGAACACACTGACCACTCACTGTCCACACTGATACAACACTGACCACTCACTGTCCACACTGAGACCACACTGACCACTCACTCTCCACACTTAGACCAGACTGACCACTCACTGTCCACACTTAGACCAGACTGACCACTCACTGTCCAGAGTGACCACACTGACTGTTCATTGTCCACACTGTGCAATTAGGTCCAAACTAAGACCAACTGACCACTGACAGTCCACACTGTCCACTCACTGTCCATACTGACCACACTGACCACTCTCTCTATGGAATGACCACTAATTGTCCAGAATGACCACGCCGACAACTCATTGACCACACTGACCGCTCATTGTCAACATTGAGACTACAGTAACAAATCACATTCCACAATAAACAAACTGACCACTTACTGTCCACCTTGTGACCACACTGACCCATCACTGTCCACACATAGTCCACGCTGACTGCTCACTGTCCAGACTCAGAACAAACTGAAAATTCACTGTCCAAACTCAGACCAAACTGACCACTAACTGTCCAAATTCAGACCACACTGACCACACACAGTCCACACTGAGACCACACTATCCACTCACTGTCCACACTGAGACCACACTGACCACTCACTGTCCATTCTAAGACCAAACTGACCACTCACTGTGCACACTGAGACCGCACTGACCACTTACTGTGCACACTGAGACCACAATATCCGCTCACTGTCCACACTGAGACCACGCTGACCATTCAATGTCCTCATTGAGACCACACTGATCGCTCACTATCCAATCTGAGACCACACTGACTGCTCACTGCCCACACTGAGACCACACTGATCGCTTACTTTGCACTCTCAGACCAAACTCACCATTTACGCACCACACTTAGACCAGACTAAAAGCTCACTGTCCACACTGAGACCTGACTGACCACTCACTTTTCACACTGAGTGCAGACTGACCACTCACTGTCTGTACTGAGACTACACTGACAACTCACTGTCCACACTGAGACCAAACTAACTGCTCACTGTCCACACTGAGAACACACTGACTGCTCACAGTCCACACTGAGACAACACTGACTGCTCACTCTCCACTCTCAGACCAACTGACCATTCACTCACCACACTTAGACCAGACTGACCGCTCACTGTCTATACGGAGATGAAACTGACAGCTCACTTTCCACACTGACCGCTCACTATCCACACTGAGAGCACACTGACCACTCACTATCCACACTGAGACCACACTGACCACTCACTGTCCACACTGAGACCACTAAATTCTCACTGTCCAAACTGAGACCAGACTGACCGCTCACTGTCCAGATTGAGGCCACAGTGTCCACTCACTGTCCACATTGAGACCACACTGATAGCTCACTGTGCAATCTGAGACCAGACTGACCGCTCACTGTCCACATTGAGACAACACTGACCGCTCACTGTCCATACTTAGACTACACTGTCCCCTCACTGTCCACACTGAGACCACACTGACTGCTCACTGTCCACACTGAGAGCACACTGACCACTCATTGTCCACACTGAGACCAAACTGACCACTCACTGTGCACACTGAGACCACTGAATGCTCACTGTCCACATTGAGACAACACTGACTGCTCACAGTCCATAATGAGACCAGACTGACCGCTCACTGTCCACATTGAGACCACACTGACCGCTCACTGTCCAAACTGATACCACACTGACCGCTCATTGTCCAAACTGAGACCAAACTGATCGCTCACTGACCACACTGAGACCAAACTGACCGCTCACTGTCCACAATGCGACCACACTGACTGCTCCCTGTCCACACTGAGACCACACTGACTGCTCACTGTCCACACTGAGACAACACTGATCGCTTACTTTGCACTCTCAGACCAAACTCACCATTTACGCACCACACTTAGACCAGACTAAAAGCTCACTGTCCACACTGAGACCTGACTGACCACTCACTTTTCACACTGAGTGCAGACTGACCACTCACTGTCTATACTGAAACTACACTGACAACTCACTGTCCACACTGAGACCAAACTAACTGCTCACTGTCCACACTGAGAACACACTGACTGCTCACAGTCCACACTGAGACAACACTGACCGCTCACTCTCCACTCTCAGACCAACTGACCATTCACTCACCACACTTAGACCAGACTGACCGCTCACTGTCTATACGGAGATGAAACTGACAGCTCACTTTCCACACTGACCGCTCACTATCCACACTGAGAGCACACTGACCACTCACTATCCACACTGAGACCACACTGACCACTCACTGTCCACACTGAGACCACTAAATTCTCACTGTCCAAACTGAGACCAGACTGACCGCTCACTGTCCAGATTGAGGCCACAGTGTCCACTCACTGTCCACATTGAGACCACACTGATAACTCACTGTGCAATCTGAGACCAGACTGACCGCTCACTGTCCACATTGAGACAACACTGACCGCTCACTGTCCATACTTAGACTACACTGTCCCCTCACTGTCCACACTGAGACCACACTGACTGCTCACTGTCCACACTGAGAGCACACTGACCACTCATTGTCCACACTGAGACCAAACTGACCACTCACTGTGCACACTGAGACCACTGAATGCTCACTGTCCACATTGAGACCACACTGACCGTTCACTGTCTACATTGAGACCACACTGACCACTCACTGTCCACATTGAGACCACACTGACCGCTCACTGTCCAAACTGATACCACACTGACCGCTCATTGTCCAAACTGAGACCAAACTGATCGCTCACTGACCACACTGAGACCAAACTGACCGCTCACTGTCCACAATGAGACCACACTGACTGCTCCCTGTCCACACTGAGACCACACTGACTGCTCACTGTCCACACTGAGACAACACTGATCGCTTACTTTGCACTCTCAGACCAAACTCACCATTTAAGCACCACACTTAGACCAGACTAAAAGCTCACTGTCCACATTGATACCAAACTGACCACTCACTGTCCACACTGAGACCACACTGACCACTCACTGTCCATACTGAGATTACACTGACCCCTCACTGTCCACTCTGAGACCACACTGACCGATCACTATCCACATTGAGACCACACTGACCACTCACTGTCCACATTGAGACAACACTGACTGCTCACTCTCCACTCTCAGACGAAACTGTCCATTCACTCACCACACTTAGACCAGACTGACCGCTCACTGTCTATACTGAGATGAAACGATGAAACTGACAGCTCACTTTCAACACTGACCACTCACTGTCCACACTGAGAGCATACTGACCACTCACTGTCCACACCGAGACCAAACTGACCACTCACTGTCAACACTGAGACCACTGAATGCTCACTGTCCACATTGAGACAACACTGACCACTCACTGTCCACACTGCGACCACTGACCGCTCAATGTCCACATCGATATCACACTGACCACGCACAGTCCCCACTGAGACCACACTGACCACTCACTGTCCACACTGAGACCACACTGACCTGCACACTGCCCATACTGAGACCACACTGATCATTGACTGTCCACACTAGACCACATTGACCACCTACTGTCCTCTCTGAGACCACACTGCCCATACTGAGACCACACTGACCATTCATCTGTCCATACTCAGACCACACTGACTGCTCAAGGTCTACACTCAGACCTCACTGACAGCTCACTGTCCACAATGAGACCACACTGACTACTCACTGTCCAGAATGAAAAAACTGACCATTCTCAGTCCAGAATGGCCAAACTTAACACTCATTGTCCAGACTGACCACTCACTCTCCACATTGAGACCACACTGACTACTCACTGTCCACACTGAGACCACACTGACCACTCACTGCCCACGCTGAGGCCACACTGAATGATCACTGTCCACACTTAGACCAGACTGACCACTCACTGTCTATACTGAGACCACACTGATCATTGACTGTCCACACTAGACCACACTGATCACCTACAGTCCTCACTGAGACCACACTGACCCGCTCACTGCCCATACTAAGACCACACTGACCATTCACTGTCCACACTCAGACCACACTGACCGCTCACTGTCTACACTCAGACCACACTGACCGATCACTGTCCACACTGAGACCACACTGACTACTCACTGTCCAGAATGAAAAAACTGACCACACTCTGTCCAGAATGGCCAAACTTAACACTCATTGTCCAGACTGACCAATCACTCTCCAAATTGAGACCACACTGACTGCTCACTGTCCACACTGAGACCACACTGACCACTCACTGTCCACACTGAGACCACATTGACCACTCACTGTCAACATTGAGACCACACTGACTGCTCACTGTCCACACTCAGACCAAACTGACCATTCACTCACCAAAATTAGACCAGACTGACCGCACACTGTCTATACAGAGATGAAACTGACAGCTCACTTTCCACACTGACCGCTCACTGTCCACACTGAGAGCACACTGACCACTCATTATCCACACTGAGACCAAACTGACCACTCACTGTCCATACTGAGACCACACTGACTACTCACTGTCCAGAATGAAAAAACTGACCATTCTCAGTCCAGAATGGCCAAACTTAACACTCATTGTCCAGACTGACCACTCACTCTCCACATTGAGACCACACTGACTACTCACTGTCCACACTGAGACCACACTGACCACTCACTGCCCACGCTGAGGCCACACTGAATGATCACTGTCCACACTTAGACCAGACTGACCACTCACTGTCTATACTGAGACCACACTGATCATTGACTGTCCACACTAGACCACACTGATCACCTACAGTCCTCACTGAGACCACACTGACCCGCTCACTGCCCATACTAAGACCACACTGACCATTCACTGTCCACACTCAGACCACACTGACCGCTCACTGTCTACACTCAGACCACACTGACCGATCACTGTCCACACTGAGACCACACTGACTACTCACTGTCCAGAATGAAAAAACTGACCACACTCTGTCCAGAATGGCCAAACTTAACACTCATTGTCCAGACTGACCAATCACTCTCCAAATTGAGACCACACTGACTGCTCACTGTCCACACTGAGACCACACTGACCACTCACTGTCCACACTGAGACCACATTGACCACTCACTGTCAACATTGAGACCACACTGACTGCTCACTGTCCACACTCAGACCAAACTGACCATTCACTCACCAAAATTAGACCAGACTGACCGCACACTGTCTATACAGAGATGAAACTGACAGCTCAATTTCCACACTGACCGCTCACTGTCCACACTGAGAGCACACTGACCACTCATTATCCACACTGAGACCAAACTGACCACTCACTGTCCACACTGAGACCACTGAATGCTCACTGTCCAAACTGAGACCAGACTGACCGCTCACTGTCCACATTGAGGCCACACTGTCCACTCACTGTCCACATTGAGACCATACTGACCGCTCTCTGTCCAAACTGAGACCACACTGACCGCTCACTGTCCACACTGAGACCACACTGATCGCTCACTGTCCAAATTGAGACCAGACTGACCACTCACTGTCCACATTGAGACAACACTGACCGCTCACTGTCCACACTCAGGCCACACAGACCGATCACTGTCCACACTGAGACCATACTTACTACTCACTGTCCAGAATGAAAAACTGACCATTCAATGTCCAAAATGGCCAAACTGAACACTCATTGTCCAGACTGGCCACTCACACTCCACACTGAGACCACACTGACCATTCACTGTCCACACTGAGACAACACCTACTGCTCACTGTCCACACTCAGACCACACTGACCACTCACTGTCCTCACTGAGACCACACTGACCACTCACTGTCCACACTGAGACCAGACTGACTGCTCACTGTCCAAACTGAGACAAGACAGACCGCTCACTGTCCACACCAGACCACACTGACCAACTACTGTCCTCGCTGAGACAACACTGACTACTCACTGTCCACACTGAGACCACACTGACCACTCACTGTCCACACTGAGACCACTCTGAATGAATACTGTCCACACTTAGACCAGACTGACCGCTCACTGTCTATACTGAGACCACACTGATCATTGACTGTCCACACTAGACCACATTGACCACCTACTGTCCTCTCTGAGACCACACTGCCCATACTGAGACCACACTGACCATTCAGCTGTCCATACTCAGATCACACTGACCGCTCACTGTCTACACTCAGACCTCTCTGACCACTCACTCTCCACATTGAGACCACACTGACAACTCACTGTCCACACTGAGACCACACTGACCACTCACTGCCCACACTGAGGCCACACTGAATGATCACTGTCCACACTTGGACCAGACTGACCACTCACTGTCTATACTGAGACCACACTGATCATTGACTGTCCACACTAGACCACACTGACCACCTACAGTCCTCACTGAGACCACACTGACCCACTCACTGCCCATACTGAGACCACACTGACCATTCACTGTCCACACTCAGACCACACTGACCGCTCACTGAATGCACTCAGACCACACTGACCGATCACTGTCCACACTAAGACCACACTGACTACTCACTGTCCAGAATGAAAAAACTGACCATTCTCTGTCCAGAATGGCCAAACTTAACACTCATTGTCCAGACTGACCACTCACTCTCCAAATTGAGACCACACTGACTACTCACTGTCCACAGTGAGACCACACTGACCACTCACTGTCCACACTGAGACCACACTGACCACTCACTGTCAACATTGAGACCACACTGACTGCTCACTGTCCACACTCAGACCAAACTGACCATTCACTCACCACAATTAGACCAGACTGACTGCTCACTGTCTATACGGAGATGAAACTGACAGCTCACTTTCCACACTGACCACTCACTGTCCACACTGAGAGCACACTGACCACTCACTATCCACACTGAGACCAAACTGACCACTCACTGTCCACACTGAGACCACTGAATGCTCACTGTCCAAACTGAGACCACACTGATCGCTCACTGTCCAAACTGAGACCAGACTGACCACTCACTGTCCACATTGAGACAACACTGACCGCTCACTGTCCACACTCAGGCCACACTGACCGATCACTGTCCCACACTGAGAACATACTGACTACTCACTGTCCAGAATGAAATACTGACCATTCAATGTCCAAAATGGCGAAACTGAACACTCATTGTCCAGACTGGCCACTCACTCTCCACACTGAGACCACACTGACCATTCACTGTCCACACTGAGACCACACCTACTGCTCACTGTCCACACTCAGATCACACTGACCACTCACTGTCCTCACTGAGACCACACTGACCACTCACTGCCCACACTGAGGCCACACTGAATGATCACTGTCCACACTTGGACCAGACTGACCACTCACTGTCTATACTGAGACCACACTGAACATTGACTGTCCACACTAGACCACACTGACCACCTACAGTCCTCACTGAGACCACACTGACCCGCTCACTGCCCATACTGACTCCACACTGACCATTCACTGTCCACACTCAGACCACACTGACCGCTCACTGAATACACTCAGACCACACTGACCGATCACTGTCCACACTGAGACCACACTGACTACTCACTGTCCAGAATGAAAAAACTGACCATTCTCTGTCCAGAATGGCCAAACTTAACACTCATTGTCCAGACTGACCACTCACTCTCCAAATTGAGACCACACTGACTACTCACTGTCCACACTGAGACCACACTGACCACTCACTGTCCACACTGAGACCACACTGACCACTCACTGTCAACATTGAGACCACACTGACTGCTCACTGTCCACACTCAGACCAAACTGACCATTCACTCACCACAATTAGACCAGACTGACCGCTCACTGTCTATACGGAGATGAAACTGACAGCTCACTTTCCACACTGACCGCTCACTGTCCACACTGAGAGCACACTGACCACTCACTATCCACACTGAGACCAAACTGACCACTCACTGTCCATACTGAGACCACTGAATGCTCACTGTCCAAACTGAGACCAGACTGACCGCTCACTGTCCACATTGAGGCCACACTGATCACTGACTGTCCAAACTGAGACCAGACTGACCACTCACTGTCCACATTGAGACAACACTGACCGCTCACTGTCCATACTTAGACTACACTGTCCCCTCACTGTCCACACTGAGACTACACTGACTGCTCACTGTCCACACTGAGACAACACTAACCACTCACTCTCCACTCTCAGACCAAATTGACCATTCACTCACCACAATTAGACCAAACTGACTGCTCACTGTCTATACTGAGATGAAACTGACAGCTCACTTTCTACACTGACCGCTCAATGTCCACACTGAGAGCACACTGAACACTCACTGTCCACACTGAGACCAACCTGACCACTCACTGTGCACACTGAGACCACACTGACCGCTCATTGTCCAAACTGAGACCAGACTGACCGCTCACTGTCCACATTGAGACCACACTGACCGCTCACTGTCTACACTGAGACCACACTGACCACTCACTGTCCAAACTGATACCACACTGACCGCTCATTGTCCAAACTGAGACCAAACTGATCGCTCACTGTCCAAACTGAGACCAGACTGACTGCTCACTGTCCACATTGAGACAACACTGACCGCTTACTGTCCATACTTAGACTAGACTGAACCCTCACTGTCCACACTGAGACCAAACTGACTGCTCACTGTCCACACTGAGACCACACTGACTGCTTCCTGTCCACACTGAGACCACACTGACTGCTCACTGTCCACACTGAGACAACAATGACCACTCACTTTGCACTCTCAGACTAAACTCACCATTTACGCACCACACTTAGACCAGACTAAAAGCTCACTGTCCACATTGATACCAAACTGACCACACACTGTCCACACTGAGAACACACTGACCACTCACTGTCCATACTGAGATTACACTGACCCCTCACTGTCCACTCTGAGACCACACTGACCGCTCACTATCCACATTGAGACCACACTGACCACTCACTGTCCACACTGAGACAACACTGACTGCTCACTCTCCACTCTCAGACCAAACTGACCATTCACTCACCACACTTAGACCAGACTGACCGCTCACTGTCTATACTGAGATGAAACGATTAAACTGACAGCTCACTTGCAACACTGACCGCTCACTGTCCACATTGAGAGCATACTGACCACTCACTCTCGACACCAAGACCAAACTGACCACTCACTGTCAACACTGAGACCACTGAATGCTCACTATCCACATTGAGACAACACTGACTGCTCACTGTCCAAACTGAGACAAGACAGACCGCTCACTGTCCACACTAGACCACACTGACCAACTACTGTCCTCACTGAGACCACACTGACCACTCACTGTCCATACTGACACCACACTGACCACTCACTTTCCACACTCAATCCACACTGACCGCTCACTGTCCACACTCAGACCACACTGACCGATCTCTGTCCACACTGTGACCACACTGACCACTCACTATACAGAATGAAAAAACTGACCACTCTCTGTCCAGAATGGCCAAACTGAACACTCATTGTCCAGACTGACCACTCATTCTCCACATTGAGACCACACTGACCACTCATTGTCCACACTGAGACCACACTGGCCACACACTGTCACACTGAGACCACACTGACCACTCACTGTCCAAACTGAGACCACATTGGCCACTCACTGTCCACACTGAGACCACATTGACTGCTCACTGTCCACACTGAGACCTCACTGACCACTCACAGTCCGAAATGACCACACTGTCCGCTCACTGTCCACACTGAGATCACACTGAACGTTCAGTGTCCACACTGAGGCCACACTGACCGCTCACTGTCCATACTGAGACCACACTGACTGCTCACTGTTCACACTGAGACCACACTGACTGCTCACTGTCCACACTGAGACAACACTGACCGCTCACTCTCCACTCTCAGACCAAAATGACCATTCACTCACCACAATTAGACCATACTGACTGCTCACTGTCTATACTGAGATGAAACTGACAGCTCACTTTCCACACTGACCGCTCACTGTCCACACTGAGAGCACACTGACCACTCACTGTCCACACTGAGACCAAACTGACCACTCACTGTGCACACTGAGACCACTGAATGCTCACTGTCCACATTGAGACAACACTGACTGCTCACTGTCCTAACTGAGACCAGACTGACCGCTCACTGTCTACATTGAGACCACACTGACTGCTCACTGTCCACATTGAGACCACACTGACCGCTCACTGTCCAAACTGATACCACACTGACCAATCATTGTCCAAACTGAGACCACATTGGCCACTCACTGTCCACACTGAGACCACACTGACTGCTCACTGTCCACACTGAGACCTCACTGACCACTCACAGTCCGAAATGACCACACTGTCCGCTCACTGTCCACACTGAGATCACACTGAACGTTCAGTGTCCACACTGAGGCCACACTGACCGCTCACTGTCCATACTGAGACCACACTGACTGCTCACTGTTCACACTGAGACCACACTGACTGCTCACTGTCCACACTGAGACAACACTGACCGCTCACTCTCCACTCTCAGACCAAACTGACCATTCACTCACCACAATTAGACCATACTGACTGCTCACTGTCTATACTGAGATGAAACTGACAGCTCACTTTCCACACTGACCGCTCACTGTCCACACTGAGAGCACACTGACCACTCACTGTCCACACTGAGACCAAACTGACCACTCACTGTGCACACTGAGACCACTGAATGCTCACTGTCCACATTGAGACAACACTGACTGCTCACTGTCCTGACTGAGACCAGACTGACCGCTCACTGTCTACATTGAGACCACACTGACTGCTCACTGTCCACATTGAGACCACACTGACCGCTCACTGTCCAAACTGATACCACACTGACCAATCATTGTCCAAACTGAGACCAAACTGATCGCTCACTGTCCACACTGAGACCAGACTGACCGCTCATTGTCCACATTGAGACAACACTGACCGCTCACTGTCCACACTGAGACCAAACTGACTGCTCACTGTCCACACTGAGACCACACTGACCGCTCACTATCCACATTGAGACCACACTGACCACTCACTGTCCACACTGAGACAACACTGACTGCTCACTCTCCACTCTCAGACCAAACTGACCATTCACTCATCACACTTAGACCAGACTGACCGCTCACTGTCTATACTGAGATGAAACGATGAAACTGACAGCTCACTTGCAACACTGACCGCTCACTGTCCACATTGAGAGCATACTGACCACTCACTCTTGACACCAAGACCAAACTGACCACTCACTGTCAACACTGAGACCACTGAATGCTCACTATCCACATTGAGACAACACTGACTGCTCACTGTCCAAACTGAGACAAGACAGACCGCTCACTGTCCACACTAGACCACACTGACCAACTACTGTCCTCACTGAGACCACACTGACCACTCACTGTCCATACTGACACCACACTGACCACTCACTTTCCACACTCAATCCACACTGACCGCTCACTGTCCACACTCAGACCACACTGACCGATCTCTGTCCACACTGTGACCACACTGACCACTCACTATACAGAATGAAAAAACTGACCACTCTCTGTCCAGAATGGCCAAACTGAACACTCATTGTCCAGACTGACCACTCATTCTCCACATTGAGACCACACTGACCACTCACTGTCCACACTGAGACCACACTGGCCACACACTGTCACACTGAGACCACACTGACCACTCACTGTCCAAACTGAGACCACATTGGCCACTCACTGTCCACACTGAGACCACACTGACTGCTCACTGACCACACTGAGACCTCACTGACCACTCACAGTCCGAAATGACCACACTGTCCGCTCACTGTCCACACTGAGATCACACTGAACGTTCAGTGTCCACACTGAGGCCACACTGACCGCTCACTGTCCATACTGAGACCACACTGACTGCTCACTGTTCACACTGAGACCACACTGACTGCTCACTGTCCACACTGAGACAACACTGACCGCTCACTCTCCACTCTCAGACCAAACTGACCATTCACTCACCACAATTAGACCATACTGACTGCTCACTGTCTATACTGAGATGAAACTGACAGCTCACTTTCCACACTGACCGCTCACTGTCCACACTGAGAGCACACTGACCACTCACTGTCCACACTGAGACCAAACTGACCACTCACTGTGCACACTGAGACCACTGAATGCTCACTGTCCACATTGAGACAACACTGACTGCTCACTGTCCTAACTGAGACCAGACTGACCGCTCACTGTCTACATTGAGACCACACTGACCGCTCACTGTCCAAACTGATACCACACTGACCAATCATTGTCCAAACTGAGACCACATTGGCCACTCACTGTCCACACTGAGACCACACTGACTGCTCACTGTCCACACTGAGAGCACACTGACCACTCACTGTCCACACTGAGACCAAACTGACCACTCACTGTGCACACTGAGACCACTGAATGCTCACTGTCCACATTGAGACAACACTGACTGCTCACTGTCCTAACTGAGACCAGACTGACCGCTCACTGTCTACATTGAGACCACACTGACTGCTCACTGTCCACATTGAGACCACACTAACCGCTCACTGTCCAAACTGATACCACACTGACCAATCATTGTTCAAACTGAGACCAAACTGATCGCTCACTGTCCAAACTGAGACCAGACTGACCGCTCATTGTCCACATTGAGACAACACTGACTGCTCACTGTCCACACTGAGACCAAACTGACTGCTCACTGTCCACACTGAGACCACACTGACCGCTCACTATCCACATTGAGACCACACTGACCACTCACTGTCCACACTGAGACAACACTGACTGCTCACTCTCCACTCTCAGACCAAACTGACCATTCACTCACCACACTTAGACCAGACTGACCGCTCACTGTCTATACTGAGATGAAACGATGAAACTGACAGCTCACTTGCAACACTGACCGCTCACTGTCCACATTGAGAGCATACTGACCACTCACTCTCGACACCAAGACCAAACTGACCACTCACTGTCATCACTGAGACCACTGAATGCTCACTATCCACATTGAGACAACACTGACTGCTCACTGTCCAAACTGAGACAAGACAGACCGCTCACTGTCCACACTAGACCACACTGACCAACTACTGTCCTCACTGAGACCACACTGACCACTCACTGTCCATACTGACACCACACTGACCACTCACTTTCCACACTCAATCCACACTGACCGCTCACTGTCCACACTCAGACCACACTGACCGATCTCTGTCCACACTGTGACCACACTGACCACTCACTATACAGAATGAAAAAACTGACCACTCTCTGTCCAGAATGGCCAAACTGAACACTCATTGTCCAGACTGACCACTCATTCTCCACATTGAGACCACACTGACCACTCACTGTCCACACTGAGACCACACTGGCCACACACTGTCACACTGAGACCACACTGACCACTCACTGTCCAAACTGAGACCACATTGGCCACTCACTGTCCACACTGAGACCACACTGACTGCTCACTGTCCACACTGAGACCTCACTGACCACTCACAGTCCGAAATGACCACACTGTCCGCTCACTGTCCACACTGAGATCACACTGAACGTTCAGTGTCCACACTGAGGCCACACTGACCGCTCACTGTCCATACTGAGACCACACTGACTGCTCACTGTTCACACTGAGACCACACTGACTGCTCACTGTCCACACTGAGACAACACTGACCGCTCACTCTCCACTCTCAGACCAAACTGACCATTCACTCACCACAATTAGACCATACTGACTGCTCACTGTCTATACTGAGATGAAACTGACAGCTCACTTTCCACACTGACCGCTCACTGTCCACACTGAGAGCACACTGACCACTCACTGTCAACACTGAGACCAAACTGACCACTCACTGTGCACACTGAGACCACTGAATGCTCACTGTCCACATTGAGACAACACTGACTGCTCACTGTCCTAACTGAGACCAGACTGACCGCTCACTGTCTACATTGAGACCACACTGACTGCTCACTGTCCACATTGAGACCACACTGACCGCTCACTGTCCAAACTGATACCACACTGACCAATCATTGTCCAAACTGAGACCAAACTGATCGCTCACTGTCCAAACTGAGACCAGACTGACCGCTCATTGTCCACATTGAGACAACACTGATTGCTCACTGTCCACACTGAGACCAAACTGACCACTCACTGTGCACACTGAGACCACTGAATGCTCACTGTCCACATTGAGACAACACTGACTGCTCACTGTCCTAACTGAGACCAGACTGACCGCTCACTGTCTACATTGAGACCACACTGACCGCTCACTGTCCAAACTGATACCACACTGACCAATCATTGTCCAAACTGAGACCACATTGGCCACTCACTGTCCACACTGAGACCACACTGACTGCTCACTGTCCACACTGAGAGCACACTGACCACTCACTGTCCACACTGAGACCAAACTGACCACTCACTGTGCACACTGAGACCACTGAATGCTCACTGTCCACATTGAGACAACACTGACTGCTCACTGTCCTAACTGAGACCAGACTGACCGCTCACTGTCTACATTGAGACCACACTGACTGCTCACTGTCCACATTGAGACCACACTGACCGCTCACTGTCCAAACTGATACCACACTGACCAATCATTGTCCAAACTGAGACCACATTGGCCACTCACTGTCCACACTGAGACCACACTGACTGCTCACTGTCCACACTGAGACCTCACTGACCACTCACAGTCCGAAATGACCACACTGTCCGCTCACTGTCCACACTGAGATCACACTGAACGTTCAGTGTCCACACTGAGGCCACACTGACCGCTCACTGTCCATACTGAGACCACACTGACTGCTCACTGTTCACACTGAGACCACACTGACTGCTCACTGTCCACACTGAGACAACACTGACCGCTCACTCTCCACTCTCAGACCAAACTGACCATTCACTCACCACAATTAGACCATACTGACTGCTCACTGTCTATACTGAGATGAAACTGACAGCTCACTTTCCACACTGACCGCTCACTGTCCACACTGAGAGCACACTGACCACTCACTGTCCACACTGAGACCAAACTGACCACTCACTGTGCACACTGAGACCACTGAATGCTCACTGTCCACATTGAGACAACACTGACTGCTCACTGTCCTAACTGAGACCAGACTGACCGCTCACTGTCTACATTGAGACCACACTGACCGCTCACTGTCCAAACTGATACCACACTGACCAATCATTGTCCAAACTGAGACCACATTGGCCACTCACTGTCCACACTGAGACCACACTGACTGCTCACTGTCCACACTGAGAGCACACTGACCACTCACTGTCCACACTGAGACCAAACTGACCACTCACAGTCCGAAATGACCACACTGTCCGCTCACTGTCCACACTGAGATCACACTGAACGTTCAGTGTCCACACTGAGGCCACACTGACCGCTCACTGTCCATACTGAGACCACACTGACTGCTCACTGTTCACACTGAGACCACACTGACTGCTCACTGTCCACACTGAGACAACACTGACCGCTCACTCTCCACTCTCAGACCAAACTGACCATTCACTCACCACAATTAGACCATACTGACTGCTCACTGTCTATACTGAGATGAAACTGACAGCTCACTTTCCACACTGACCGCTCACTGTCCACACTGAGAGCACACTGACCACTCACTGTCCACACTGAGACCAAACTGACCACTCACTGTGCACACTGAGACCACTGAATGCTCACTGTCCACATTGAGACAACACTGACTGCTCACTGTCCTAACTGAGACCAGACTGACCGCTCACTGTCTACATTGAGACCACACTGACTGCTCACTGTCCACATTGAGACCACACTGACCGCTCACTGTCCAAACTGATACCACACTGACCAATCATTGTCCAAACTGAGACCACATTGGCCACTCACTGTCCACACTGAGACCACACTGACTGCTCACTGTCCACACTGAGACCTCACTGACCACTCACAGTCCGAAATGACCACACTGTCCGCTCACTGTCCACACTGAGATCACACTGAACGTTCAGTGTCCACACTGAGGCCACACTGACCGCTCACTGTCCATACTGAGACCACACTGACTGCTCACTGTTCACACTGAGACCACACTGACTGCTCACTGTCCACACTGAGACAACACTGACCGCTCACTCTCCACTCTCAGACCAAACTGACCATTCACTCACCACAATTAGACCATACTGACTGCTCACTGTCTATACTGAGATGAAACTGACAGCTCACTTTCCACACTGACCGCTCACTGTCCACACTGAGAGCACACTGACCACTCACTGTCCACACTGAGACCAAACTGACCACTCACTGTGCACACTGAGACCACTGAATGCTCACTGTCCACATTGAGACAACACTGACTGCTCACTGTCCTAACTGAGACCAGACTGACCGCTCACTGTCTACATTGAGACCACACTGACCGCTCACTGTCCAAACTGATACCACACTGACCAATCATTGTCCAAACTGAGACCACATTGGCCACTCACTGTCCACACTGAGACCACACTGACTGCTCACTGTCCACACTGAGAGCACACTGACCACTCACTGTCCACACTGAGACCAAACTGACCACTCACTGTGCACACTGAGACCACTGAATGCTCACTGTCCACATTGAGACAACACTGACTGCTCACTGTCCTAACTGAGACCAGACTGACCGCTCACTGTCTACATTGAGACCACACTGACTGCTCACTGTCCACATTGAGACCACACTAACCGCTCACTGTCCAAACTGATACCACACTGACCAATCATTGTCCAAACTGAGACCAAACTGATCGCTCACTGTCCAAACTGAGACCAGACTGACCGCTCATTGTCCACATTGAGACAACACTGACTGCTCACTGTCCACACTGAGACCAAACTGACTGCTCACTGTCCACACTGAGACCACACTGACCGCTCACTATCCACATTGAGACCACACTGACCACTCACTGTCCACACTGAGACAACACTGACTGCTCACTCTCCACTCTCAGACCAAACTGACCATTCACTCACCACACTTAGACCAGACTGACCGCTCACTGTCTATACTGAGATGAAACGATGAAACTGACAGCTCACTTGCAACACTGACCGCTCACTGTCCACATTGAGAGTATACTGACCACTCACTCTCGACACCAAGACCAAACTGACCACTCACTGTCATCACTGAGACCACTGAATGCTCACTATCCACATTGAGACAACACTGACTGCTCACTGTCCAAACTGAGACAAGACAGACCGCTCACTGTCCACACTAGACCACACTGACCAACTACTGTCCTCACTGAGACCACACTGACCACTCACTGTCCATACTGACACCACACTGACCACTCACTTTCCACACTCAATCCACACTGACCGCTCACTGTCCACACTCAGACCACACTGACCGATCTCTGTCCACACTGTGACCACACTGACCACTCACTATACAGAATGAAAAAACTGACCACTCTCTGTCCAGAATGGCCAAACTGAACACTCATTGTCCAGACTGACCACTCATTCTCCACATTGAGACCACACTGACCACTCACTGTCCACACTGAGACCACACTGGCCACACACTGTCACACTGAGACCACACTGACCACTCACTGTCCAAACTGAGACCACATTGGCCACTCACTGTCCACACTGAGACCACACTGACTGCTCACTGTCCACACTGAGACCTCACTGACCACTCACAGTCCGAAATGACCACACTGTCCGCTCACTGTCCACACTGAGATCACACTGAACGTTCAGTGTCCACACTGAGGCCACACTGACCGCTCACTGTCCATACTGAGACCACACTGACTGCTCACTGTTCACACTGAGACCACACTGACTGCTCACTGTCCACACTGAGACAACACTGACCGCTCACTCTCCACTCTCAGACCAAACTGACCATTCACTCACCACAATTAGACCATACTGACTGCTCACTGTCTATACTGAGATGAAACTGACAGCTCACTTTCCACACTGACCGCTCACTGTCCACACTGAGAGCACACTGACCACTCACTGTCAACACTGAGACCAAACTGACCACTCACTGTGCACACTGAGACCACTGAATGCTCACTGTCCACATTGAGACAACACTGACTGCTCACTGTCCTAACTGAGACCAGACTGACCGCTCACTGTCTACATTGAGACCACACTGACTGCTCACTGTCCACATTGAGACCACACTGACCGCTCACTGTCCAAACTGATACCACACTGACCAATCATTGTCCAAACTGAGACCAAACTGATCGCTCACTGTCCAAACTGAGACCAGACTGACCGCTCATTGTCCACATTGAGACAACACTGACCGCTCACTGTCCACACTGAGACCAAACTGACTGCTCACTGTCCACACTGAGACCACACTGACCGCTCACTGTCCACACTGAGACCACACTGACCACTCACTGTCCATACTGAGATTACACTTACCCCTCAATGTCAACATTGAGACCACACTGATTGCTCACTGTCCACACTGAGACCAAACTGACCACTCACTGTGCACACTGAGACCACTGAATGCTCACTGTCCACATTGAGACAACACTGACTGCTCACTGTCCTAACTGAGACCAGACTGACCGCTCACTGTCTACATTGAGACCACACTGACCGCTCACTGTCCAAACTGATACCACACTGACCAATCATTGTCCAAACTGAGACCACATTGGCCACTCACTGTCCACACTGAGACCACACTGACTGCTCACTGTCCACACTGAGAGCACACTGACCACTCACTGTCCACACTGAGACCAAACTGACCACTCACTGTGCACACTGAGACCACTGAATGCTCACTGTCCACATTGAGACAACACTGACTGCTCACTGTCCTAACTGAGACCAGACTGACCGCTCACTGTCTACATTGAGACCACACTGACTGCTCACTGTCCACATTGAGACCACACTGACCGCTCACTGTCCAAACTGATACCACACTGACCAATCATTGTCCAAACTGAGACCACATTGGCCACTCACTGTCCACACTGAGACCACACTGACTGCTCACTGTCCACACTGAGACCTCACTGACCACTCACAGTCCGAAATGACCACACTGTCCGCTCACTGTCCACACTGAGATCACACTGAACGTTCAGTGTCCACACTGAGGCCACACTGACCGCTCACTGTCCATACTGAGACCACACTGACTGCTCACTGTTCACACTGAGACCACACTGACTGCTCACTGTCCACACTGAGACAACACTGACCGCTCACTCTCCACTCTCAGACCAAACTGACCATTCACTCACCACAATTAGACCATACTGACTGCTCACTGTCTATACTGAGATGAAACTGACAGCTCACTTTCCACACTGACCGCTCACTGTCCACACTGAGAGCACACTGACCACTCACTGTCCACACTGAGACCAAACTGACCACTCACTGTGCACACTGAGACCACTGAATGCTCACTGTCCACATTGAGACAACACTGACTGCTCACTGTCCTAACTGAGACCAGACTGACCGCTCACTGTCTACATTGAGACCACACTGACCGCTCACTGTCCAAACTGATACCACACTGACCAATCATTGTCCAAACTGAGACCACATTGGCCACTCACTGTCCACACTGAGACCACACTGACTGCTCACTGTCCACACTGAGAGCACACTGACCACTCACTGTCCACACTGAGACCAAACTGACCACTCACAGTCCGAAATGACCACACTGTCCGCTCACTGTCCACACTGAGATCACACTGAACGTTCAGTGTCCACACTGAGGCCACACTGACCGCTCACTGTCCATACTGAGACCACACTGACTGCTCACTGTTCACACTGAGACCACACTGACTGCTCACTGTCCACACTGAGACAACACTGACCGCTCACTCTCCACTCTCAGACCAAACTGACCATTCACTCACCACAATTAGACCATACTGACTGCTCACTGTCTATACTGAGATGAAACTGACAGCTCACTTTCCACACTGACCGCTCACTGTCCACACTGAGAGCACACTGACCACTCACTGTCCACACTGAGACCAAACTGACCACTCACTGTGCACACTGAGACCACTGAATGCTCACTGTCCACATTGAGACAACACTGACTGCTCACTGTCCTAACTGAGACCAGACTGACCGCTCACTGTCTACATTGAGACCACACTGACTGCTCACTGTCCACATTGAGACCACACTGACCGCTCACTGTCCAAACTGATACCACACTGACCAATCATTGTCCAAACTGAGACCACATTGGCCACTCACTGTCCACACTGAGACCACACTGACTGCTCACTGTCCACACTGAGACCTCACTGACCACTCACAGTCCGAAATGACCACACTGTCCGCTCACTGTCCACACTGAGATCACACTGAACGTTCAGTGTCCACACTGAGGCCACACTGACCGCTCACTGTCCATACTGAGACCACACTGACTGCTCACTGTTCACACTGAGACCACACTGACTGCTCACTGTCCACACTGAGACAACACTGACCGCTCACTCTCCACTCTCAGACCAAACTGACCATTCACTCACCACAATTAGACCATACTGACTGCTCACTGTCTATACTGAGATGAAACTGACAGCTCACTTTCCACACTGACCGCTCACTGTCCACACTGAGAGCACACTGACCACTCACTGTCCACACTGAGACCAAACTGACCACTCACTGTGCACACTGAGACCACTGAATGCTCACTGTCCACATTGAGACAACACTGACTGCTCACTGTCCTAACTGAGACCAGACTGACCGCTCACTGTCTACATTGAGACCACACTGACCGCTCACTGTCCAAACTGATACCACACTGACCAATCATTGTCCAAACTGAGACCACATTGGCCACTCACTGTCCACACTGAGACCACACTGACTGCTCACTGTCCACACTGAGAGCACACTGACCACTCACTGTCCACACTGAGACCAAACTGACCACTCACTGTGCACACTGAGACCACTGAATGCTCACTGTCCACATTGAGACAACACTGACTGCTCACTGTCCTAACTGAGACCAGACTGACCGCTCACTGTCTACATTGAGACCACACTGACTGCTCACTGTCCACATTGAGACCACACTAACCGCTCACTGTCCAAACTGATACCACACTGACCAATCATTGTCCAAACTGAGACCAAACTGATCGCTCACTGTCCAAACTGAGACCAGACTGACCGCTCATTGTCCACATTGAGACAACACTGACTGCTCACTGTCCACACTGAGACCAAACTGACTGCTCACTGTCCACACTGAGACCACACTGACCGCTCACTATCCACATTGAGACCACACTGACCACTCACTGTCCACACTGAGACAACACTGACTGCTCACTCTCCACTCTCAGACCAAACTGACCATTCACTCACCACACTTAGACCAGACTGACCGCTCACTGTCTATACTGAGATGAAACGATGAAACTGACAGCTCACTTGCAACACTGACCGCTCACTGTCCACATTGAGAGTATACTGACCACTCACTCTCGTCACCAAGACCAAACTGACCACTCACTGTCATCACTGAGACCACTGAATGCTCACTATCCACATTGAGACAACACTGACTGCTCACTGTCCAAACTGAGACAAGACAGACCGCTCACTGTCCACACTAGACCACACTGACCAACTACTGTCCTCACTGAGACCACACTGACCACTCACTGTCCATACTGACACCACACTGACCACTCACTTTCCACACTCAATCCACACTGACCGCTCACTGTCCACACTCAGACCACACTGACCGATCTCTGTCCACACTGTGACCACACTGACCACTCACTATACAGAATGAAAAAACTGACCACTCTCTGTCCAGAATGGCCAAACTGAACACTCATTGTCCAGACTGACCACTCATTCTCCACATTGAGACCACACTGACCACTCACTGTCCACACTGAGACCACACTGGCCACACACTGTCACACTGAGACCACACTGACCACTCACTGTCCAAACTGAGACCACATTGGCCACTCACTGTCCACACTGAGACCACACTGACTGTCACTGTCCACACTGAGACCTCACTGACCACTCACAGTCCGAAATGACCACACTGTCCGCTCACTGTCCACACTGAGATCACACTGAACGTTCAGTGTCCACACTGAGGCCACACTGACCGCTCACTGTCCATACTGAGACCACACTGACTGCTCACTGTTCACACTGAGACCACACTGACTGCTCACTGTCCACACTGAGACAACACTGACCGCTCACTCTCCACTCTCAGACCAAACTGACCATTCACTCACCACAATTAGACCATACTGACTGCTCACTGTCTATACTGAGATGAAACTGACAGCTCACTTTCCACACTGACCGCTCACTGTCCACACTGAGAGCACACTGACCACTCACTGTCAACACTGAGACCAAACTGACCACTCACTGTGCACACTGAGACCACTGAATGCTCACTGTCCACATTGAGACAACACTGACTGCTCACTGTCCTAACTGAGACCAGACTGACCGCTCACTGTCTACATTGAGACCACACTGACTGCTCACTGTCCACATTGAGACCACACTGACCGCTCACTGTCCAAACTGATACCACACTGACCAATCATTGTCCAAACTGAGACCAAACTGATCGCTCACTGTCCAAACTGAGACCAGACTGACCGCTCATTGTCCACATTGAGACAACACTGACCGCTCACTGTCCACACTGAGACCAAACTGACTGCTCACTGTCCACACTGAGACCACACTGACCGCTCACTGTCCACACTGAGACCACACTGACCACTCACTGTCCATACTGAGATTACACTTACCCCTCAATGTCAACATTGAGACCACACTGATTGCTCACTGTCCACACTCAGACAACACTGACCACTCACTGTCCTCACTGAGACCACTGAATGCTCATTATCCACATTGAGACAACACTGACCACTCACTGTCCACACTGCGACAACTGACCGCTCAATGTCCACATTGATATCACACTGTTACGCGCAGTCCCCACTGAGACCTCACTGACCGCTCATTGTCCACACTGAGACCACACTGACCCACACACTGCCCATACTGAGACCACACTGACCACTCACTGTCCACACTCAGGCCACACTGACCGATCACTGTCCACACTGAGACCACACTGACTACTCACTGTCCAGAATGAAAAACTGACCATTCAATGTCCAAAATGTCCGAACTGAACACTCATTGTCCAGACTGGCCACTCACTGTCCACACTGAGACCACACTGACCACTCACTGTCCACACTGAGACCACACCGATTGCTCACTGTCCACACTCAGACCACACTGACCAATCACTGTCCTCACTGAGACCACACTGACCACTCACTGACCACACTGAGACCAGACTGACTGCTCACTGTCCAAACTGAGACAAGAGAGACCGCTCACTGTCCACACCAGATCACACTGACCAACTACTGTCCTCACTGAGACCACACTGACCGCTCACTGTCCACACTAAGTGCTCACTGACCCCACTCAGACCACACTGACCACTCACTGTCCACACTGAGACCACACTGACCACTCACTGTCCATACTGAGATTGCACTTACCCCTCACTGTCCACACCGAGACCAAACTGACCACTCACAGTCGACACTGAGACCACTGAATGCTCACTGTCCACATTGAGACAACACTGACCACTCACTGTCCACACTGAGACCACTGACCGATCAATGTCCACATTGATATCACACTGACCACGCACAGTCCCCACTGAGACCACACTGACCGCTCACTGTCCACACTGAGACCACACTGACTACTCACTGTCCAGAATGAAAAACTGAACATTCAATGTCCAAAATGGCCAAACTGAACACTCATTATCCAGACTGGCCACTCACTCTCCACATTGAGACCACACTGACTACTCACTGTCCACAATGAGACCACACTGACCACTCACTGTCCACACTGAGGCCACACTTAATGATCACTGTCCACACTTAGACCAGACTGACCGCTCACTGTCTATACTGAGACCACACTGATCATTGACTGTCCACACTAGACCACACTGACCACCTACAGTCCTCACTGAGACAACACTGACCCGCTCACTGCCCATACTGAGACCACACTGACCATTCACTGTCCACACTCAGACCACACTGACCGCTCACTGTCTACACTCAGACCACACTGACCGATCACTGTCCACACTGAGAGCACACTAACTACTCACTGTCCAGAATGAAAAAACTGACCATTCTCTGTCCAGAATGGCCAAACTGAACACTCATTGTCCAGACTGACCACTCACTCTCCACATTGAGACCACACTGACTACTCACTGCCCACACTGAGATCACACTGACCACTCACTGTCCACACTGAGACCACACTGACCACTCACTGTCCATACTGAGATTACACTGACCCCTCACTGTCCACTCTGAGACCACACTGACCGCTCACTATCCACATTGAGACCACACTGACCACTCACTGTCCACACTGAGACAACACTGACCACGCACTCTCCACTCTCAGACCAAACTGATCATTCACTCACCACACTTAGACCAGACTGACCGCTCACTGTCTATACGGAAATGAAACTGACAGCTCACTTTCCACACTGACCGCTCACTGTCCACACTGAGAGCACACTGACCACTCACTATCTACACTGAGACCAAACTGACCACTCACTGTCCACACTGAGACCACTGAATGCTCACTGTCCAAACTGAGACTAGACTGACCGCTCACTGTCCACATTTAGGCCACACTGTCTACTCACTGTCCACATTGAGACCACACTGATCGCTCTCTGTCCAAACTGAGACCACACTGACCGCTCACTGTCCACATTGAGACAACACTGACCGCTCACTGTCCATACTTAGACTACACTGTCCCCTTACTGTCCACACTGAGACCACACTGACTGCTCACTGTCCACACTGAGACCACACTGACCACTCACTGTCCAAATTGAGACCAGACTGACTGCTCACTGTCCAAACTGAGACAAGACAGACCGCTCACTGTCCACACCAGACCACACTGACCAACTACTGTCCTCACTGAGACCACACTGACCGCTCACTGTCCACACTAAGACCTCACTGACCCCACTCAGACCACACTGACCACTCACTGTCCACACTGAGACCACACTGACCACTCACTGTCCATACTGAGATTACACTTACCCCTCACTGTCCACTCTGAGACCACACTGACCGCTCACTATCCACATTGAGACCACTCTAACCACTCACTGTCCACACTGAGGCAACACTAACCGTCCACTCTCCACTCTCAGACCAAACTGACAATTCACTCACCACACTTAGACTAGATGGCCGCTCAGTGCCTATACTGAGATGAAACTGACAGCTCACTTTCAACACTGACCGCTCACTGTGCACATTGAGAGCATACTGACCACTCACTGTCCACACCGAGACCAAACTGACCACTCACTGTCCACACTGAGACCACTGAATGCTCACTGTCCACATTGAGACAACACTGACCACTCACTGTCCACACTGAGACCACTGACCGATCAATGTCCACATTGATATCACACTGACCACGCACAGTCCCCACTGAGACCACACTGACCGCTCACTGTCCACACTCAGGCCACACTGACTACTCACTGTCCAGAATGAAAAACTAAACATTCAATGTCCAAAATGGCCAAACTGAACACTCATTATCCAGACTGGCCACTCACTCTCCACACTGAGACCACACTGACCACTCACTGTCCACACTGAGACCACACCTACTGCTCACTGTCCACACTCAGACCACACTGACCACTCACTGTCCTCACTGAGACCAGACTGACTGCTCACTGTCCAAACTGAGACAAGACAGACCGCTCACTGTCCACACCAGACCATACTGACCAACTACTGTCCTCACTGAGACCACACTGACCGCTCACTGTCCACACTAAGACCACACTGACCACTCACTGACCCCACTCAGACCACACTGACCACTCACTGTCCACACTGAGACAACACTGACCACTCACTGTCCACACTGAGACCACACTGACCACTCACTGTCCACACTGAGACGACACTGAATGATCACTGTCCACGCTTAGACCAGACTGACCGCTCACTGTCTATATTGAGACCACACTGATCATTGACTGTCCACACGAGACCACATTGACCACCTACTGTCCTCTCTGAGACCACACTGCCCATACTGACACCACACTGACCATTCATCTGTCCACACTCAGACCATACTGACCGCTCACTGTCTACACTCAGACCACACTGACCGATCACTGTCCACACTGAGACCACACTGACTACTCACTGTCCAGAATGAAAAAACTGACCATTCTCTGTCCAGAATGGCCAAACTGAACACTCATTGTCCAGACTGACCACTCACTCTCCACATTGAGACCACACTGACTACTCACTGTCCACAATGAGACCACACTGACCACTCACTGTCCACACTGAGGCCACACTTAATGATCACTGTCCACACTTAGACCAGACTGACCGCTCACTGTCTATACTGAGACCACACTGATCATTGACTGTCCACACTAGACCACACTGACCACCTACAGTCCTCACTGAGACAACACTGACCCGCTCACTGCCCATACTGAGACCACACTGACCATTCACTGTCCACACTCAGACCACACTGACCGCTCACTGTCTACACTCAGACCACACTGACCGATCACTGTCCACACTGAGAGCACACTAACTACTCACTGTCCAGAATGAAAAAACTGACCATTCTCTGTCCAGAATGGCCAAACTGAACACTCATTGTCCAGACTGACCACTCACTCTCCACATTGAGACCACACTGACTACTCACTGCCCACACTGAGATCACACTGACCACTCACTGTCCACACTGAGACCACACTGACCACTCACTGTCCATACTGAGATTACACTGACCCCTCACTGTCCACTCTGAGACCACACTGACCGCTCACTATCCACATTGAGACCACACTGACCACTCACTGTCCACACTGAGACAACACTGACCACGCACTCTCCACTCTCAGACCAAACTGACCATTCACTCACCACACTTAGACCAGACTGACCGCTCACTGTCTATATGGAAATGAAACTGACAGCTCACTTTCCACACTGACCGCTCACTGTCCACACTGAGAGCACACTGACCACTCACTATCTACACTGAGACCAAACTGACCACTCACTGTCCACACTGAGACCACTGAATGCTCACTGTCCAAACTGAGACTAGACTGACCGCTCACTGTCCACATTTAGGCCACACTGTCTACTCACTGTCCACATTGAGACCACACTGATCGCTCTCTGTCCAAACTGAAACCACACTGACCGCTCACTGTCCACATTGAGACAACACTGACCGCTCACTGTCCATACTTAGACTACACTGTCCCCTTACTGTCCACACTGAGACCACACTGACTGCTCACTGTCCACACTGAGACCACACTGACCACTCACTGTCCAAATTGAGACCAGACTGACTGCTCACTGTCCAAACTGAGACAAGACAGACCGCTCACTGTCCACACCAGACCACACTGACCAACTACTGTCCTCACTGAGACCACACTGACCGCTCACTGTCCACACTAAGACCTCACTGACCCCACTCAGACCACACTGACCACTCACTGTCCACACTGAGACCACACTGACCACTCACTGTCCATACTGAGATTACACTTACCCCTCACTGTCCACTCTGAGACCACACTGACCGCTCACTATCCACATTGAGACCACTCTAACCACTCACTGTCCACACTGAGGCAACACTAACCGTCCACTCTCCACTCTCAGACCAAACTGACAATTCACTCACCACACTTAGACTAGATGGCCGCTCAGTGCCTATACTGAGATGAAACTGACAGCTCACTTTCAACACTGACCGCTCACTGTGCACATTGAGAGCATACTGACCACTCACTGTCCACACCGAGACCAAACTGACCACTCACTGTCCACACTGAGACCACTGAATGCTCACTGTCCACATTGAGACAACACTGACCACTCACTGTCCACACTGAGACCACTGACCGATCAAAGTCCACATTGATATCACACTGACCACGCACAGTCCCCACTGAGACCACACTGACCGCTCACTGTCCACACTCAGGCCACACTGACTACTCACTGTCCAGAATGAAAAACTAAACATTCAATGTCCAAAATGGCCAAACTGAACACTCATTATCCAGACTGGCCACTCACTCTCCACACTGAGACCACACTGACCACTCACTGTCCACACTGAGACCACACCTACTGCTCACTGTCCACACTCAGACCACACTGACCACTCACTGTCCTCACTGAGACCAGACTGACTGCTCACTGTCCAAACTGAGACAAGACAGACCGCTCACTGTCCACACCAGACCATACTGACCAACTACTGTCCTCACTGAGACCACACTGACCGCTCACTGTCCACACTAAGACCACACTGACCACTCACTGACCCCACTCAGACCACACTGACCACTCACTGTCCACACTGAGACAACACTGACCACTCACTGTCCACACT
Source organism: Pristiophorus japonicus (assembly GCF_044704955.1). Taxonomy (NCBI): domain Eukaryota; kingdom Metazoa; phylum Chordata; class Chondrichthyes; family Pristiophoridae; genus Pristiophorus; species Pristiophorus japonicus. The sequence goes on along the minus strand of NC_092000.1, from coordinate 21,768,219 downwards.
GAGACCACACTGACCACTCGCTGTCCACACTGAGACCACACTGACCACTCACTGTCCACACTGAGACGACACTGAATGATCACTGTCCACGCTTAGACCAGACTGACCGCTCACTGTCTATATTGAGACCACACTGATCATTGACTGTCCACACGAGACCACATTGACCACCTACTGTCCTCTCTGAGACCACACTGCCCATACTGACACCACACTGACCATTCATCTGTCCACACTCAGACCATACTGACCGCTCACTGTCTACACTCAGACCACACTGACCGATCACTGTCCACACTGAGACCACACTGACTACTCACTGTCCAGAATGAAAAAACTGACCATTCTCTGTCCAGAATGGCCAAACTGAACACTCATTGTCCAGACTGACCACTCACTCTCCACATTGAGACCACACTGACTACTCACTGTCCACAATGAGACCACACTGACCACTCACTGTCCACACTGAGGCCACACTTAATGATCACTGTCCACACTTAGACCAGACTGACCGCTCACTGTCTATACTGAGACCACACTGATCATTGACTGTCCACACTAGACCACACTGACCACCTACAGTCCTCACTGAGACAACACTGACCCGCTCACTGCCCATACTGAGACCACACTGACCATTCACTGTCCACACTCAGACCACACTGACCGCTCACTGTCTACACTCAGACCACACTGACCGATCACTGTCCACACTGAGAGCACACTAACTACTCACTGTCCAGAATGAAAAAACTGACCATTCTCTGTCCAGAATGGCCAAACTGAACACTCATTGTCCAGACTGACCACTCACTCTCCACATTGAGACCACACTGACTACTCACTGCCCACACTGAGATCACACTGACCACTCACTGTCCACACTGAGACCACATTGACCACTCACTGTCCATACTGAGATTACACTGACCCCTCACTGTCCACTCTGAGACCACACTGACCGCTCACTATCCACATTGAGACCACACTGACCACTCACTGTCCACACTGAGACAACACTGACCACGCACTCTCCACTCTCAGACCAAACTGACCATTCACTCACCACACTTAGACCAGACTGACCGCTCACTGTCTATACGGAAATGAAACTGACAGCTCACTTTCCACACTGACCGCTCACTGTCCACACTGAGAGCACACTGACCACTCACTATCTACACTGAGACCAAACTGACCACTCACTGTCCACACTGAGACCACTGAATGCTCACTGTCCAAACTGAGACTAGACTGACCGCTCACTGTCCACATTTAGGCCACACTGTCCACTCACTGTCCACATTGAGACCACACAGACCGCTCTCTGTCCAAACTGAGACCACACTGACCGCTCACTGTCCCACTGAGACCACACTGATCGCTCACTGTCCAAACTGAGACCAGACTGACCACTCACTGTCCACATTGAGACAACACTGACCGCTCACTGTCCATACTTAGACTACACTGTCCCCTTACTGTCCACACTGAGACCACACTGACTGCTCACTGTCCACACTGAGACCACACTGACCACTCACTGTCCAAATTGAGACCAGACTGACTGCTCACTGTCCAAACTGAGACAAGACAGACCGCTCACTGTCCACACCAGACCACACTGACCAACTACTGTCCTCACTGAGACCACACTGACCGCTCACTGTCCACACTAAGACCTCACTGACCCCACTCAGACCACACTGACCACTCACTGTCCACACTGAGACCACACTGACCACTCACTGTCCATACTGAGATTACACTTACCCCTCACTGTCCACTCTGAGACCACACTGACCGCTCACTATATACATTGAGACCACTCTAACCACTCACTGTCCACACTGAGGCAACACTAACCGTCCACTCTCCACTCTCAGACCAAACTGACAATTCACTCACCACACTTAGACTAGATGGCCGCTCAGTGTCTATACTGAGATGAAACTGACAGCTCACTTTCAACACTGACCGCTCACTGTGCACATTGAGAGCATACTGACCACTCACTGTCCACACCGAGACCAAACTGACCACTCACTGTCGACACTGAGACCACTGAATGCTCACTGTCCACATTGAGACAACACTGACCACTCACTGTCCATACTGAGACCACTGACCGATCAATGTCCACATTGATATCATACTGACCACGCACAGTCCACACTGAGACCACACCTACTGCTCACTGTCCACACTCAGACCACACTGACCACTCACTGTCCTCACTGAGACCAGACTGACTGCTCACTGTCCAAACTGAGACAAGACAGACCGCTCACTGTCCACACCAGACCACACTGACCAACTACTGTCCTCACTGAGACCACACTGACCGCTCACTGTCCACACTAATACCACACTGACCACTCACTGAACCCACTCAGACCACACTGACCACTCACTGTCCACACTGAGACTACACTGACCACTCACTGTCCACACTGAGACAACACTGACCACTCACTGTCCACACTGAGACCACACTGACCACTCACTGTCCACACTGAGACCACACTGAATGATCACTGTCCACGCTTAGACCAGACTGACCGCTCACTGTCTATACTGAGACCACACTGATCATTGACTGTCCACACTAGACCACATTGACCACATACTGTCCTCTCTGAGACCACACTGCCCATACTGACACCACACTAACCATTCATCTGTCCACACTCAGACCACACTGACCGCTCACTGTCTACACTCAGACCACACTGACCGATCACTGTCCACACTGAGACCACACTGACTATTCACTGTCCAGAATGAAAAAACTGACCATTCTCTGTCCAGAATGGCCAAACTGAACACTCATTGTCCAGACTGACCACTCACTCTCCACATTGAGACCACACTGACTACTCACTGTCCACACTGAGACCACACTGACCACTCACTGTCCACACTGAGGCCACACTTAATGATCACTGTCCACACTTAGACCAGACTGACCGCTCACTGTCTATACTGAGACCACACTGATCATTGACTGTCCACACTAGACCACACTGACCACCTACAGTCCTCACTGAGACCACACTGACCCGCTCACTGCCCATACTGAGACCACACTGACCATTCACTGTCCACACTCAGACCACACTGACCACTCACTGTCCACACTGAGACTACACTGACCACTCACTGTCCACACTGAGACCACACTGACCGCTCACTGTCCACACTGAGACCACACTGAATGATCACTGTCCACGCTTAGACCAGACTGACCGCTCACTGTCTATACTGAGACCACACTGATCATTGACTGTCCACACTAGACCACATTGACCACATACTGTCCTCTCTGAGACCACACTGCCCATACTGACACCACACTAACCATTCATCTGTCCACACTCAGACCACACTGACCGCTCACTGTCTACACTCAGACCACACTGACCGATCACTGTCCACACTGAGACCACACTGACTATTCACTGTCCAGAATGAAAAAACTGACCATTCTCTGTCCAGAATGGCCAAACTGAACACTCATTGTCCAGACTGACCACTCACTCTCCACATTGAGACCACACTGACTACTCACTGTCCACACTGAGACCACACTGACCACTCACTGTCCACACTGAGGCCACACTTAATGATCACTGTCCACACTTAGACCAGACTGACCGCTCACTGTCTATACTGAGACCACACTGATCATTGACTGTCCACACTAGACCACACTGACCACCTACAGTCCTCACTGAGACCACACTGACCCGCTCACTGCCCATACTGAGACCACACTGACCATTCACTGTCCACACTCAGACCACACTGACCGATCACTGTCCACACTGAGAGCACACTAACTACTCACTGTCCAGAATGAAAAAACTGACCATTCTCTGTCCAGAATGGCCAAACTGAACAGTCATTGTCCAGACTGACCACTCACTCTCCACATTGAGACCACACTGACTACTCACTGTCCACACTGAGATCACACTGACCACTCACTGTCCACACTGAGACCACACTGACCACTCACTGTCCATACTGAGATTACACTGACCCCTCACTGTCCACTCTGAGACCACACTGACCGCTCACTATCCACATTGAGACCACACTGACCACTCACTGTCCACACTGAGACAACACTGACTGCTCACTCTCCACTCTCAGACCAAACTGACCATTCACTCACCACACTTAGACCAGACTGACCGCTCACTGTCTATACTGAGATGAAACTGACAGCTCACTTTCAACACTGACCGCTCACTGTCCACACTGACAGCACACTGACCACACACTGTCCACACCGAGACCAAACTGAACACTCACTGTCAACACTGAGACCACTGAATGCTCACTGTCCACATTGAGACAACACTGACCACTCACTGTTCACACTGCAACCACTGACCGCTCAATGTCCACATTGATATCACACTGACCACGCACAGTCCCCACTGAGACCACACTGACTACTCACTGTCCTCACTGAGACCACACTGCCCATACTGAGACTACACTGACCACTCACTGTCCACATTGAGACCACACTGACCCCTCACTGTCCATACTGAGACCAAACTGAGCACTCACTGTCTGCACTCAAACCAAACTGACCGCTCACTGTCCTTACTGAGAACACACTGACCACTCACAGTCCACACAAAGACCAAATTGACCGCTCACTGTCCACACTGAGATGAAACTGACCACTCACAGTCCACACTGAGACCACACTGAATGCTCACTGTGCACACTTAGATCAGACTGACCACCTACTGTCCTCACTGAGACCACACTGACCACTTACTGCCCATACTGAGACCACACTGATCATTGACTGTCCACACTAGACCACACTGACCACCTACAGTCCTCACTGAGACAACACTGACCCGCTCACTGCCCATACTGAGACCACACTGACCATTCACTGTCCACACTCAGACCACACTGACCGCTCACTGTCTACACTCAGACCACACTGACCGATCACTGTCCACACTGAGAGCACACTAACTACTCACTGTCCAGAATGAAAAAACTGACCATTCTCTGTCCAGAATGGCCAAACTGAACACTCATTGTCCAGACTGACCACTCACTCTCCACATTGAGACCACACTGACTACTCACTGCCCACACTGAGATCACACTGACCACTCACTGTCCACACTGAGACCACACTGACCACTCACTGTCCATACTGAGATTACACTGACCCCTCACTGTCCACTCTGAGACCACACTGACCGCTCACTATCCACATTGAGACCACACTGACCACTCACTGTCCACACTGAGACAACACTGACCACGCACTCTCCACTCTCAGACCAAACTGATCATTCACTCACCACACTTAGACCAGACTGACCGCTCACTGTCTATACGGAAATGAAACTGACAGCTCACTTTCCACACTGACCGCTCACTGTCCACACTGAGAGCACACTGACCACTCACTATCTACACTGAGACCAAACTGACCACTCACTGTCCACACTGAGACCACTGAATGCTCACTGTCCAAACTGAGACTAGACTGACCGCTCACTGTCCACATTTAGGCCACACTGTCTACTCACTGTCCACATTGAGACCACACTGATCGCTCTCTGTCCAAACTGAGACCACACTGACCGCTCACTGTCCACATTGAGACAACACTGACCGCTCACTGTCCATACTTAGACTACACTGTCCCCTTACTGTCCACACTGAGACCACACTGACTGCTCACTGTCCACACTGAGACCACACTGACCACTCACTGTCCAAATTGAGACCAGACTGACTGCTCACTGTCCAAACTGAGACAAGACAGACCGCTCACTGTCCACACCAGACCACACTGACCAACTACTGTCCTCACTGAGACCACACTGACCGCTCACTGTCCACACTAAGACCTCACTGACCCCACTCAGACCACACTGACCACTCACTGTCCACACTGAGACCACACTGACCACTCACTGTCCATACTGAGATTACACTTACCCCTCACTGTCCACTCTGAGACCACACTGACCGCTCACTATCCACATTGAGACCACTCTAACCACTCACTGTCCACACTGAGGCAACACTAACCGTCCACTCTCCACTCTCAGACCAAACTGACAATTCACTCACCACACTTAGACTAGATGGCCGCTCAGTGCCTATACTGAGATGAAACTGACAGCTCACTTTCAACACTGACCGCTCACTGTGCACATTGAGAGCATACTGACCACTCACTGTCCACACCGAGACCAAACTGACCACTCACTGTCCACACTGAGACCACTGAATGCTCACTGTCCACATTGAGACAACACTGACCACTCACTGTCCACACTGAGACCACTGACCGATCAATGTCCACATTGATATCACACTGACCACGCACAGTCCCCACTGAGACCACACTGACCGCTCACTGTCCACACTCAGGCCACACTGACTACTCACTGTCCAGAATGAAAAACTAAACATTCAATGTCCAAAATGGCCAAACTGAACACTCATTATCCAGACTGGCCACTCACTCTCCACACTGAGACCACACTGACCACTCACTGTCCACACTGAGACCACACCTACTGCTCACTGTCCACACTCAGACCACACTGACCACTCACTGTCCTCACTGAGACCAGACTGACTGCTCACTGTCCAAACTGAGACAAGACAGACCGCTCACTGTCCACACCAGACCATACTGACCAACTACTGTCCTCACTGAGACCACACTGACCGCTCACTGTCCACACTAAGACCACACTGACCACTCACTGACCCCACTCAGACCACACTGACCACTCACTGTCCACACTGAGACAACACTGACCACTCACTGTCCACACTGAGACCACACTGACCACTCACTGTCCACACTGAGACGACACTGAATGATCACTGTCCACGCTTAGACCAGACTGACCGCTCACTGTCTATATTGAGACCACACTGATCATTGACTGTCCACACGAGACCACATTGACCACCTACTGTCCTCTCTGAGACCACACTGCCCATACTGACACCACACTGACCATTCATCTGTCCACACTCAGACCATACTGACCGCTCACTGTCTACACTCAGACCACACTGACCGATCACTGTCCACACTGAGACCACACTGACTACTCACTGTCCAGAATGAAAAAACTGACCATTCTCTGTCCAGAATGGCCAAACTGAACACTCATTGTCCAGACTGACCACTCACTCTCCACATTGAGACCACACTGACTACTCACTGTCCACAATGAGACCACACTGACCACTCACTGTCCACACTGAGGCCACACTTAATGATCACTGTCCACACTTAGACCAGACTGACCGCTCACTGTCTATACTGAGACCACACTGATCATTGACTGTCCACACTAGACCACACTGACCACCTACAGTCCTCACTGAGACAACACTGACCCGCTCACTGCCCATACTGAGACCACACTGACCATTCACTGTCCACACTCAGACCACACTGACCGCTCACTGTCTACACTCAGACCACACTGACCGATCACTGTCCACACTGAGAGCACACTAACTACTCACTGTCCAGAATGAAAAAACTGACCATTCTCTGTCCAGAATGGCCAAACTGAACACTCATTGTCCAGACTGACCACTCACTCTCCACATTGAGACCACACTGACTACTCACTGCCCACACTGAGATCACACTGACCACTCACTGTCCACACTGAGACCACACTGACCACTCACTGTCCATACTGAGATTACACTGACCCCTCACTGTCCACTCTGAGACCACACTGACCGCTCACTATCCACATTGAGACCACACTGACCACTCACTGTCCACACTGAGACAACACTGACCACGCACTCTCCACTCTCAGACCAAACTGACCATTCACTCACCACACTTAGACCAGACTGACCGCTCACTGTCTATATGGAAATGAAACTGACAGCTCACTTTCCACACTGACCGCTCACTGTCCACACTGAGAGCACACTGACCACTCACTATCTACACTGAGACCAAACTGACCACTCACTGTCCACACTGAGACCACTGAATGCTCACTGTCCAAACTGAGACTAGACTGACCGCTCACTGTCCACATTTAGGCCACACTGTCTACTCACTGTCCACATTGAGACCACACTGATCGCTCTCTGTCCAAACTGAGACCACACTGACCGCTCACTGTCCACATTGAGACAACACTGACCGCTCACTGTCCATACTTAGACTACACTGTCCCCTTACTGTCCACACTGAGACCACACTGACTGCTCACTGTCCACACTGAGACCACACTGACCACTCACTGTCCAAATTGAGACCAGACTGACTGCTCACTGTCCAAACTGAGACAAGACAGACCGCTCACTGTCCACACCAGACCACACTGACCAACTACTGTCCTCACTGAGACCACACTGACCGCTCACTGTCCACACTAAGACCTCACTGACCCCACTCAGACCACACTGACCACTCACTGTCCACACTGAGACCACACTGCCCACTCACTGTCCATACTGAGATTACACTTACCCCTCACTGTCCACTCTGAGACCACACTGACCGCTCACTATCCACATTGAGACCACTCTAACCACTCACTGTCCACACTGAGGCAACACTAACCGTCCACTCTCCACTCTCAGACCAAACTGACAATTCACTCACCACACTTAGACTAGATGGCCGCTCAGTGCCTATACTGAGATGAAACTGACAGCTCACTTTCAACACTGACCGCTCACTGTGCACATTGAGAGCATACTGACCACTCACTGTCCACACCGAGACCAAACTGACCACTCACTGTCCACACTGAGACCACTGAATGCTCACTGTCCACATTGAGACAACACTGACCACTCACTGTCCACACTGAGACCACTGACCGATCAAAGTCCACATTGATATCACACTGACCACGCACAGTCCCCACTGAGACCACACTGACCGCTCACTGTCCACACTCAGGCCACACTGACTACTCACTGTCCAGAATGAAAAACTAAACATTCAATGTCCAAAATGGCCAAACTGAACACTCATTATCCAGACTGGCCACTCACTCTCCACACTGAGACCACACTGACCACTCACTGTCCACACTGAGACCACACCTACTGCTCACTGTCCACACTCAGACCACACTGACCACTCACTGTCCTCACTGAGACCAGACTGACTGCTCACTGTCCAAACTGAGACAAGACAGACCGCTCACTGTCCACACCAGACCATACTGACCAACTACTGTCCTCACTGAGACCACACTGACCGCTCACTGTCCACACTAAGACCACACTGACCACTCACTGACCCCACTCAGACCACACTGACCACTCACTGTCCACACTGAGACAACACTGACCACTCACTGTCCACACTGAGACCACACTGACCACTCACTGTCCACACTGAGACCACACTGACCACTCACTGTCCACACTGAGACGACACTGAATGATCACTGTCCACGCTTAGACCAGACTGACCGCTCACTGTCTATATTGAGACCACACTGATCATTGACTGTCCACACGAGACCACATTGACCACCTACTGTCCTCTCTGAGACCACACTGCCCATACTGACACCACACTGACCATTCATCTGTCCACACTCAGACCATACTGACCGCTCACTGTCTACACTCAGACCACACTGACCGATCACTGTCCACACTGAGACCACACTGACTACTCACTGTCCAGAATGAAAAAACTGACCATTCTCTGTCCAGAATGGCCAAACTGAACACTCATTGTCCAGACTGACCACTCACTCTCCACATTGAGACCACACTGACTACTCACTGTCCACAATGAGACCACACTGACCACTCACTGTCCACACTGAGGCCACACTTAATGATCACTGTCCACACTTAGACCAGACTGACCGCTCACTGTCTATACTGAGACCACACTGATCATTGACTGTCCACACTAGACCACACTGACCACCTACAGTCCTCACTGAGACAACACTGACCCGCTCACTGCCCATACTGAGACCACACTGACCATTCACTGTCCACACTCAGACCACACTGACCGCTCACTGTCTACACTCAGACCACACTGACCGATCACTGTCCACACTGAGAGCACACTAACTACTCACTGTCCAGAATGAAAAAACTGACCATTCTCTGTCCAGAATGGCCAAACTGAACACTCATTGTCCAGACTGACCACTCACTCTCCACATTGAGACCACACTGACTACTCACTGCCCACACTGAGATCACACTGACCACTCACTGTCCACACTGAGACCACATTGACCACTCACTGTCCATACTGAGATTACACTGACCCCTCACTGTCCACTCTGAGACCACACTGACCGCTCACTATCCACATTGAGACCACACTGACCACTCACTGTCCACACTGAGACAACACTGACCACGCACTCTCCACTCTCAGACCAAACTGACCATTCACTCACCACACTTAGACCAGACTGACCGCTCACTGTCTATACGGAAATGAAACTGACAGCTCACTTTCCACACTGACCGCTCACTGTCCACACTGAGAGCACACTGACCACTCACTATCTACACTGAGACCAAACTGACCACTCACTGTCCACACTGAGACCACTGAATGCTCACTGTCCAAACTGAGACTAGACTGACCGCTCACTGTCCACATTTAGGCCACACTGTCCACTCACTGTCCACATTGAGACCACACAGACCGCTCTCTGTCCAAACTGAGACCACACTGACCGCTCACTGTCCCACTGAGACCACACTGATCGCTCACTGTCCAAACTGAGACCAGACTGACCACTCACTGTCCACATTGAGACAACACTGACCGCTCACTGTCCATACTTAGACTACACTGTCCCCTTACTGTCCACACTGAGACCACACTGACTGCTCACTGTCCACACTGAGACCACACTGACCACTCACTGTCCAAATTGAGACCAGACTGACTGCTCACTGTCCAAACTGAGACAAGACAGACCGCTCACTGTCCACACCAGACCACACTGACCAACTACTGTCCTCACTGAGACCACACTGACCGCTCACTGTCCACACTAAGACCTCACTGACCCCACTCAGACCACACTGACCACTCACTGTCCACACTGAGACCACACTGACCACTCACTGTCCATACTGAGATTACACTTACCCCTCACTGTCCACTCTGAGACCACACTGACCGCTCACTATATACATTGAGACCACTCTAACCACTCACTGTCCACACTGAGGCAACACTAACCGTCCACTCTCCACTCTCAGACCAAACTGACAATTCACTCACCACACTTAGACTAGATGGCCGCTCAGTGTCTATACTGAGATGAAACTGACAGCTCACTTTCAACACTGACCGCTCACTGTGCACATTGAGAGCATACTGACCACTCACTGTCCACACCGAGACCAAACTGACCACTCACTGTCGACACTGAGACCACTGAATGCTCACTGTCCACATTGAGACAACACTGACCACTCACTGTCCATACTGAGACCACTGACCGATCAATGTCCACATTGATATCATACTGACCACGCACAGTCCACACTGAGACCACACCTACTGCTCACTGTCCACACTCAGACCACACTGACCACTCACTGTCCTCACTGAGACCAGACTGACTGCTCACTGTCCAAACTGAGACAAGACAGACCGCTCACTGTCCACACCAGACCACACTGACCAACTACTGTCCTCACTGAGACCACACTGACCGCTCACTGTCCACACTAATACCACACTGACCACTCACTGAACCCACTCAGACCACACTGACCACTCACTGTCCACACTGAGACTACACTGACCACTCACTGTCCACACTGAGACAACACTGACCACTCACTGTCCACACTGAGACCACACTGACCACTCACTGTCCACACTGAGACCACACTGAATGATCACTGTCCACGCTTAGACCAGACTGACCGCTCACTGTCTATACTGAGACCACACTGATCATTGACTGTCCACACTAGACCACATTGACCACATACTGTCCTCTCTGAGACCACACTGCCCATACTGACACCACACTAACCATTCATCTGTCCACACTCAGACCACACTGACCGCTCACTGTCTACACTCAGACCACACTGACCGATCACTGTCCACACTGAGACCACACTGACTATTCACTGTCCAGAATGAAAAAACTGACCATTCTCTGTCCAGAATGGCCAAACTGAACACTCATTGTCCAGACTGACCACTCACTCTCCACATTGAGACCACACTGACTACTCACTGTCCACACTGAGACCACACTGACCACTCACTGTCCACACTGAGGCCACACTTAATGATCACTGTCCACACTTAGACCAGACTGACCGCTCACTGTCTATACTGAGACCACACTGATCATTGACTGTCCACACTAGACCACACTGACCACCTACAGTCCTCACTGAGACCACACTGACCCGCTCACTGCCCATACTGAGACCACACTGACCATTCACTGTCCACACTCAGACCACACTGACCACTCACTGTCCACACTGAGACTACACTGACCACTCACTGTCCACACTGAGACCACACTGACCACTCACTGTCCACACTGAGACCACACTGAATGATCACTGTCCACGCTTAGACCAGACTGACCGCTCACTGTCTATACTGAGACCACACTGATCATTGACTGTCCACACTAGACCACATTGACCACATACTGTCCTCTCTGAGACCACACTGCCCATACTGACACCACACTAACCATTCATCTGTCCACACTCAGACCACACTGACCGCTCACTGTCTACACTCAGACCACACTGACCGATCACTGTCCACACTGAGACCACACTGACTATTCACTGTCCAGAATGAAAAAACTGACCATTCTCTGTCCAGAATGGCCAAACTGAACACTCATTGTCCAGACTGACCACTCACTCTCCACATTGAGACCACACTGACTACTCACTGTCCACACTGAGACCACACTGACCACTCACTGTCCACACTGAGGCCACACTTAATGATCACTGTCCACACTTAGACCAGACTGACCGCTCACTGTCTATACTGAGACCACACTGATCATTGACTGTCCACACTAGACCACACTGACCACCTACAGTCCTCACTGAGACCACACTGACCCGCTCACTGCCCATACTGAGACCACACTGACCATTCACTGTCCACACTCAGACCACACTGACCGATCACTGTCCACACTGAGAGCACACTAACTACTCACTGTCCAGAATGAAAAAACTGACCATTCTCTGTCCAGAATGGCCAAACTGAACAGTCATTGTCCAGACTGACCACTCACTCTCCACATTGAGACCACACTGACTACTCACTGTCCACACTGAGATCACACTGACCACTCACTGTCCACACTGAGACCACACTGACCACTCACTGTCCATACTGAGATTACACTGACCCCTCACTGTCCACTCTGAGACCACACTGACCGCTCACTATCCACATTGAGACCACACTGACCACTCACTGTCCACACTGAGACAACACTGACTGCTCACTCTCCACTCTCAGACCAAACTGACCATTCACTCACCACACTTAGACCAGACTGACCGCTCACTGTCTATACTGAGATGAAACTGACAGCTCACTTTCAACACTGACCGCTCACTGTCCACACTGACAGCACACTGACCACACACTGTCCACACCGAGACCAAACTGAACACTCACTGTCAACACTGAGACCACTGAATGCTCACTGTCCACATTGAGACAACACTGACCACTCACTGTTCACACTGCAACCACTGACCGCTCAATGTCCACATTGATATCACACTGACCACGCACAGTCCCCACTGAGACCACACTGACTACTCACTGTCCTCACTGAGACCACACTGCTCATACTGAGACTACACTGACCACTCACTGTCCACATTGAGACCACACTGACCCCTCACTGTCCATACTGAGACCAAACTGAGCACTCACTGTCTGCACTCAAACCAAACTGACCGCTCACTGTCCTTACTGAGAACACACTGACCACTCACAGTCCACACAAAGACCAAATTGACCGCTCACTGTCCACACTGAGATGAAACTGACCACTCACAGTCCACACTGAGACCACACTGAATGCTCACTGTGCACACTTAGATCAGACTGACCACCTACTGTCCTCACTGAGACCACACTGACCACTTACTGCCCATACTGAGACCACACTGACCACTCACTGTCCACACTCAGACCACACTGACCACTCACTGTCCACATTGAGACAACACTGACAGCTCAGTGTCCATACTTTGACTACACTGACCCCTCACTGTCCACACTGAGACCACACTAACTGCTCACTGTCCACACTGAGACCACACTGACTGCTCACTGTTCATACTGAGACAACACTGACCGCTCACTCTCCACTCACAGACCAAACTGACCATTCACTCACCATACTTAGTCCACACTGACCGCTCGCTGTCTATACTGAGGTGAAACTGACAGCTCACTTACCACACTGACCACTCACTGTTCACACTGAGACAACACTGACCACTCACTGTCCACACTGAGACCACTGACCTCTCAATGTCCACATTGATATCACACTGACCACGCACAGTCCCCACTGAGACCACACTGACCGCTCACTGCCCACACTGAGACCACACTGACTACTCACTGTCCAGAATGAAAAACTGAACATTCAATGTCCAAAATGGCCAAACTGAACACTCATTATCCAGACTGGCGACTCACTCTCCACACTGAGACCACACTGACCACTCACTGTCCACACTGAGACCACACCTACTGCTCACTGTCCACACTCAGACCACACTGACCACTCACTGTCCTCACTGAGACCACACTGACCACTCACTGTCCACACTGAGACCAGACTGACTGCTCACTGTCCAAACTGAGACAAGACAGACCGCTCACTGTCCACACCAGACCACACTGACCTACTGTCCTCACTGAGACCACACTGACCACTCATTGTCCACACTAAGACCACACTGACCACTCACTGACCCCACTCAGACCACACTGACCACTAACTGTCCACACTGAGACCACACTGAATGATCACTGTCCACGCTTAGACCAGACTGACCGCTCACTGTCTATACTGAGACCACACTGATCATTGACTGTCCACACTAGACCACATTGACCACCTACTGTCCTCTCTGAGACCACACTGCCCATACTGAGACCACACTGACCATTCATCCGTCCACACTCAGACCACGCTGACCGCTCACTGTCTACACTCAGACCACACTCACCGATCACTGTCCACACTGAGACCACACTGACTACTCACTGTCCAGAATGAAAAAACTGACCATTCTCTGTCCAGAATGGCCAAACTGAACACTCATTGTCCAGACTGACCATTCACTCTCCACATTGAAACCACACTGACTACTCACTGTCCACACTGAGACCACACTGACCACTCACTGTCCACACTGAGGCCACACTTAATGATCACTGTCCACACTGAGACCACACTGACTACTCACTGTCCACATTGAGGCCACACTTACCGCTCACTGTCCATACTTAGACTACACTGTCCCCTTACTGTCCACACTGAGACCACACTGACTGCTCACTGTCCACACTGAGACCACACTGACTGCTCACTGTCCACACTGAGACAACACTGACCGCTTACTCTCCACTCTCAGACCAAACTGACCATTCACTCACCACAATTAGATCATACTGACTGCTCACTGTCTATTCTGAGATGAAACTGACAGCTCACTTTCCACACTGACCGGTCACTGTCCACACTGACAGCACACTGACCACACACTGTCCACACTGAGACCAAACTAAACACTCACTGTGCACACTGAGACCACTGAATGCTCACTGTGCACATTGAGACAACACTGACTGCTCACTGTCCAAACTGAGACCAGATTGACCGCTCACTGTCCACATTGAGACCACACTGACCGCTCACTGTCTACATTGAGACCACACTGACCACTCACTGTCCACATTGAGACCACACTGACCGCTCATTGTCCAAACTGAGACCAAACTGATCGCTCACTGTCCAAACTGAGGCCAGACTGACTGCTCACTGTCCACATTGAGACCACACTGACCACTCACTGTCCACACTGAGACCACACTGACCACTCACTGTCCACACTCAGACCACACTGACCACTCACTGTCCACACTAAGACCACACAGACCACTCACTGTCCAAACTGAGACCACGCTGAATGCTCACTGTCCATACTGAGACCACACTGACCAATCACTGTACACACTGAGACAACACTGACCACTCACTGTCCAGAGTGACCACACTGACAGTTCACTGTCCACACTGTGCATTTAGGTCCAAACTAAGACCAACTGACCATTGACTGCCACACTGTCCACTCACCATCCATACTGACCACACTGACCGCGCACTCTATGGAATGACCGCTAACTGTCCAGAATGACCACGCTGACAACTCATTGAACACACTAACTGCTCACTGTCCACACTGAGACCATGCTGACCACTCACTGTCCACACTGAGACCACACTGACCATTCAATGTCCAGACTCAGACCAAACTGACCATTCGCTGTCCAAATTCAGACCACACTGACCACACACTGTCCACACTGAGACCACAATAACCACTCACTATCCACACTGAGACCACACTGACCGCTCACTGTCCATTATCAGACCAAACTGATCACTCACTGTGCACACTGAGACTACGCTGACCTCTCACTGTCCTCACAGAGACCACACTGACAGTTCACTGTCCACACTGTGCATTTAGGTCCAAACTAAGACCAACTGACCATTGACTGCCACACTGTCCACTCACCGTCCATACTGACCACACTGACCGCTCACTCTATGGAATGACCGCTAACTGTCCAGAATGACCACGCTGACAACTCATTGACCACACTGACTGCTCACTGTCCACACTGAGACCATGCTGACCACTCACTGTCCATACTGAGACCACACTGACCATTCAATGTCCAGACTCAGACCAAACTGACCATTCGCTGTCCAAATTCAGACCACACTGACCACACACTGTCCACACTGAGACCACAATAACCACTCACTATCCGCACTGAGACCACACTGACCGCTCACTGTCCATTATCAGTCCAAACTGATCACTCACTGTGCACACTGATACTACGCTGATCTCTAACTGTCCTCATTGAGACCACACTGACCGCTCACTATCCAGACTGAGACCACACTGACCGCTTACTATCCACTGAAACCATACTGTCTGCTCTCTGTCCACACTGAGACTACACTGTCCATCATTGTCCACAGTGAGCACACTGACCACTCACTGCAAATACTGAGACCACACTGACCACTCACTGTCCACACTCAGACCAAACTAACCGCTCACTCTCGATACTGAGACGAAACTGACCGCTCATTGTCCACACTGAGTCAACACTGACCACTCACTGTCCACACTGAGACAACACTGACCACTCACTGTCCACACTGAGACTACACTGACTCCTCACTGTCCACACTGAGACCATACTGACCGCTTACTGTCTACACTGAGACCACACTGAACACTCGCTGTCCACACTGAGACAACACTGACCACTCACTGTCTATACTGAGACCACACTGATCACTGACTGTCCACATTGAGACCACACTGACCGCTCACTGTCCAGAGTGAAAAAACTGACCATTCTCTGTCCAGAATGGCCAAACTGAACACTCATTGTACAGACTGACCACTCACTCTCCACATTGAGACCACACTGACCTCTCACTGTCCACACTGAGACCACACTGACCACTCACTGTCCAAACTTAGACCACGCAGACCGCTCACTGTACACACTGAGACAGCACTGACCTCTCACGATTCACATTGAGACCACACTGACCACTCACTGTCCAGATTGACCACACTGACCGTCCACTGTCCACACTGGGCATTTAGGTCCAAACTAAGACCAACTGACCACTGACAGTCCACACTGTCCACTCACTGTCCATACTGACCACACTGACTGCTCACTCTACAGAATGACCAGTAACTGTCCAGAATGACCACGCTGACAACTCATTGACTACAGTGACCACTCATTGTCAACATTGAGACCACATTAACCAATCACTGTCCACAATTAACAAACTGACCACTCACTCTCCACATTGAAACCACACTGACCACTCACTGTCAACACTGAGATCACACTGACCACTCATTGTCCACACTGACAGCACGCTGACCGCTCACTGTCCACACTGAGACCACACTGACCATTCACTTTAAAACTTAGACCACACTGACTGCTCACTGTCCACACTCAGCACACACTGACCACTCACTGTCCACACTAAGACCACACAGACTGCTCACTGTCCACACTGAGAACACGCTGAACACACTCTGTCCACACTGAGACCACACTGACCACTCACTGTCAACACTGAGACCATACTAACCGCTCACTGTCCGCACTGAGACCACAATGACCACTCACTGTCCAACACACAGACCAAACTGACCACACACTGTCCTCACTGAGACCACACTGACTACTCACTATCCACACTGAGACCAGACTGACTGCTCACGGACCAAACTGAGACCAGACAGACCGCTCACTGTCCACACTAGACCACACTGACCACCTACTGTCCTCACTAAGACCACACTGACTGCTCACTGCCCATATTGAGACCACACTGGCCACTCACTGTCCACACTCAGACCACACTGACCGCTCACTTTCCACACTCAGACCACACTGATCGCTCACTGTCCACACTCAGACCACACTGACCACTCACTATCTATACTGAGACCACACTGATCACTGACTGTCCACATTGAGACCACACTGACCGCTCACTGTCCACACCGACACCACAATGACCACTCACTGTCCAACACTCAGACCAAACTGACCACACACTGTCCTCACTGAGACCACACTGACTACTCACTGTCCACACTGAGACCAGACTGACTGCTCACTGTCCACACTAGACCACACTGACCACCTACTGTCGTCACTAAGACCACACTGACTGCTCACTGCCCATACTGAGACCACACTGGCAACTCACTGTCCACACTCAGACCACACTGACTGCTCACTGTCCACACTCAGACCACACTGACCGATCACTGTCAATACTGAGACCACACTGACCACTCACTGTCCAGAATGAAAAAACTGACAACACTCTGTCCAGAATGGACAAACAAAACACTCATTGTCCAGACTGACAACTCACTCTCCACATTGAAACCACACTGACCACTCACTGTCAACACTGAGACCATACTGACCGCTCACTGTCCGCACTGAGACCACAATGACCACTCACTGTCCAACACTCAGACCAAACTGACCACACACTGTCCTCACTGAGACCACACTGACTACTCACTGTCCACACTTAGACCAGACTGACTGCTCATGGACCAAACTGAGACCAGACAGACCGCTCACTGTCCACACTAGACCACACTGACCACCTACTGTTATCACTAAGACTACACTGACTGCTCACTGCCCATGCTGAGACCACACTGGCCACTCACTGTCCACACTCAGACCACACTGACCGCTCACAGTCCACACTAAGACCAAACTGACCGCTCACTGTCCACACTGAGATGAAACTGACTGCTCACTGTCGAAACTGCGACAAAATTGACCGCTCACTGTCCACACTGAGACAACACTGACCACTCACTGTCCACACTGAGACTATGCTGACCGCTCATTGTTCACACTTAGACCACACTGACCATTCACTGTCCAGACTCAGACCAAACTGACCGCTCAATGTCCAAATCCAGACCACACTGACCACAAACTGTCCACACTGAGACCACACTAACCACTCACTGCAAACACTGAGATCAGGCTGACCACTCACTGTCCACACTGAAACCACACTGACCGCTCACTGTCCATACTGAGACCAAACTGAGCACTCACTGTCCACACTCAAACCAAACTGACCGCTCACTGTCCAAACTGAGAACACACTGACCGCTCACAGTCCACAATAAGACCAAACTAACCGCTCACTCTTGACACTGAGACGAAACTGACCGCTCATTGTCCACACTGAGTCAACACTGACCACTCACTGTCCACACTGAGACCACACTGAACACTCACTGTCCACACTGAGACTACACTGACCCCTCACTGTCCACACTGAGACCACACTGACCGCTCACTGTCCACACTGAGACCACACTGAACACTCACTGTCCACACTGAGACTACACTGACCCCTCACTGTCCAAACTGAGACCAGACTGACCGCTCACTGTCCACATTGAGACAACACTGACCACTCACTGCCCATACTGAGACCATACTGGCAACTCACTGTCCACACTCAGACCACACTGACTGCTCACTGTCCACACTCAGACCACACTGACCGATCACTGTCCATACTGAGACCACACTGACCACTCACTGTCCACACTCAAACCAAACTGACCGCTCACTGTCCAAACTGAGAACACACTGACCGCTCACAGTCCACAATAAGACCAAACTAACCGCTCACTCTTGACACTGAGACGAAACTGACCGCTCATTGTCCACACTGAGTCAACACTGACCACTCACTGTCCACACTGAGACCACACTGAACACTCACTGTCCACACTGAGACTACACTGACCCCTCACTGTCCACACTGAGACCACACTGACCGCTCACTGTCCACACTGAGACCACACTGAACACTCACTGTCCACACTGAGACTACACTGACCCCTCACTGTCCAAACTGAGACCAGACTGACCGCTCACTGTCCACATTGAGACAACACTGACCACTCACTGCCCATACTGAGACCATACTGGCAACTCACTGTCCACACTCAGACCACACTGACTGCTCACTGTCCACACTCAGACCACACTGACCGATCACTGTCCATACTGAGACCACACTGACCACTCACTGTCCAGAATGAAAAAACTGACAACGCTCTGTCCAGAATGGACAAACAAAACACTCATTGTCCAGACTGACAACTCACTCTCCACATTGAAACCACACTGACCACTCACTGTCAACACTGAGACCATACTGACCGCTCACTGTCCGCACTGAGACCACAATGACCACTCACTGTCCAACACTCAGACCAAACTGACCACACACTGTCCTCACTGAGACCACACTGACTACTCACTGTCCACACTTAGACCAGACTGACTGCTCATGGACCAAACTGAGACCAGACAGACCGCTCATTGTCCACACTAGACCACACTGACCACCTACTGTTATCACTAAGACTACACTGACTGCTCACTGCCCATGCTGAGACCACACTGGCCACTCACTGTCCACACTCAGACCACACTGACCGCTCACAGTCCACACTAAGACCAAACTGACCGCTCACTGTCCACACTGAGATGAAACTGACTGCTCACTGTCGAAACTGCGACAAAATTGACCGCTCACTGTCCACACTGAGACAACACTGACCACTCACTGTCCACACTGAGACTATGCTGACCGCTCATTGTTCACACTTAGACCACACTGACCATTCACTGTCCAGACTCAGACCAAACTGACCGCTCAATGTCCAAATCCAGACCACACTGACCACAAACTGTCCACACTGAGACCACACTAACCACTCACTGCAAACACTGAGATCAGACTGACCACTCACTGTCCACACTGAAACCACACTGACCGCTCACTGTCCATACTGAGACCAAACTGAGCACTCACTATCCACACTCAAACCAAACTGACCGCTCACTGTCCAAACTGAGAATACACTGACCGCTCACAGTCCACAATAAGACCAAACTAACCGCTCACTCTTGACACTGAGACGAAACTGACCGCTCATTGTCCACACTGAGTCAACACTGACCACTCACTGTCCACACTGAGACCACACAGACAGCTCATTGTATACACTGAGATGAAACTAACCGCTCACTGTAAAAACTGAGACCATACTGACCGCTCACTGTCCACATTGAGACAACACTGACCACTCACTGTCGACACTGAGACTACACTGACCTCTCACTGTCCACACTGAGACCACACTGACCGATCACTGTCCACATTGAGACCACACTGACCACTCACTGTCCATACTGAGACAACACTGACCAGTCACTGTCAACACTGAAACCAAACTGACCACTCACTGTCTATACTGAGACCACACTGATCACTGACTGTCCACATTGAGACCACACTCACCGCTCACTCTCCACACTGAGATGAAACTGACCACTGAATTTGCTCACTGAGGCCAGACTGACCACTCACGGTCCTCACTGAAACCAGAATGACCACTCACTGTCCACACTGAGACCACGCTGACAGCTCACTGTCCACACTGAGACCACACTGACCACTCACTGTCCACACTGAGACTACTGACCGCTCACTGCCCACATTGATACCACACTGACTGCGCACAGTCCCCACTGAGACCACACTGACCGCTCACTGTCTATACTGAGACCACACTGACCACTCACTGTCCACACTCAGACCAAACTGACCACTCTGACCACTCACGGACCACATTCAGACCACACTGACCACTCACTATCCTCAGTGATACCACACTGACCACTCACTGTCCACACTGAGACCAGACAGACCGCTCACTGTCCACACTAGACCACACTGACCACCTACTGTCCTCACTGAGACCACACTGACTGCTCACTGCCCATACTGAGACCACACTGACCACTCACTGTCCACACTCAGACCACACTGAATACTCACGGTCCACACTCAGACCACACTAACCGATCACTGTCCACACTCAGACCACACTGGCCACTCACTGTCCAGAATGAAAAAACTGACCAATCTCTATCCAGAATGGCCAAACTTAACACTCATAGTCCAGACTGACCACTCACTCTCCACATTGAGACCACACTGACCACTCACTGTCTACACTGAGACCACACTGACCACTCACTGTCCACACTCAGACCACACTGACCACTCACTGTCCACACTAAGACCACACAGACCGCTCACTGTCCACACTGAGACCACGCTGAATGCTCACTGTCCATACTGAGACCACACTGACCACTCACTGTACACACTGAGACAACACTGACCACTCACTGTCCAGAGTGACCACACTGACAGTTCACTGTCCACACTGTGCATTTAGGTCCAAACTAAGACCAACTGACCATTGACTGCCACACTGTCCACTCACCGTCCATACTGACCACACTGACCGCTCACTCTATGGAATGACCGCTAACTGTCCAGAATGACCACGCTGACAACTCATTGACCACACTGACTGCTCACTGTCCACACTGAGACCATGCTGACCACTCACTGTCCACACTGAGACCACACTGACCATTCAATGTCCAGACTCAGACCAAACTGACCATTCGCTGTCCAAATTCAGACCACACTGACCACACACTGTCCACACTGAGACCACAATAACCACTCACTATCCACACTGAGACCACACTGACCGCTCACTGTCCATTATCAGACCAAACTGATCACTCACTGTGCACACTGAGTCTACGCTGACCTCTCACTGTCCTCATAGAGACCACACTGACAGTTCACTGTCCACACTGTGCATTTAGGTCCAAACTAAGACCAACTGACCATTGACTGCCACACTGTCCACTCACCGTTCATACTGACCACACTGACCGCTCGCTCTATAGAATGACCGCTAACTGTCCAGAATGACCACGCTGACAACTCATTGACCACACTGACTGCTCACTGTCCACACTGAGACCATGCTGACCACTCACTGTCCACACTGAGACCAAACTGACAATTCAATGTCCAGACTCAGACCAAACTGACCATTCGCTGTCCAAATTCAGACCACACTGACCACACACTGTCCACACTGAGACCACAATAACCACTCACTATCCACACTGAGACCACACTGACCGCTCACTGTCCATTATCAGACCAAACTGATCACTCACTGTGCACACTGATACTACGCTGATCTCTAACTGTCCTCATTGAGACCACACTGACCGCTCACTATCCAGACTGAGACCACACTGACCGCTTACTATCCACTGAAACCACACTGTCTGCTCTCTGTCCACACTGAGACTACACTGTCCACTCATTGTCCACAGTGAGCACACTGACCACTCACTGCAAATACTGAGACCACACTGACCACTCACTGTCCACACACAGACCAAACTGACCGCTCACTGTCCATACTGAGAACACACTGACTGCTCACAGTCCACACTAAGACCAAACTGACCGCTCACTCTCCACACTGAGATTAAACTGACTGCTCACTGTCGAAACTGAGACAAAATTGACCGCTCACTGTCCACACTGAGACAACACTGACCACTCACTGTCCACACTGAGACTATGCTGACCGCTCATTGTCCACACTCAGACCACACTGACCATTCACTGTCCAGACTCAGACCAAACTGACCGCTCAATGTCCAAATTCAGACCACACTAACCACAAACTGTTCACACTGAGACCACACTGACCGCTCACTGTCCATACTGAGACCAAACTGAGCACTCACTGTCCACACTCAAACCAAACTGACCGCTCACTGTCCAAACTGAGAATACACTGACCGCTCACAGTCCACAATAAGACCAAACTAACCGCTCACTCTTGACACTGAGACGAAACTGACCGCTCATTGTCCACACTGAGTCAACACTGACCACTCACTGTCCACACTGAGACCACACAGACAGCTCATTGTATACACTGAGATGAAACTAACCGCTCACTGTAAAAACTGAGACCATACTGACCGCTCACTGTCCACATTGAGACAACACTGACCACTCACTGTCGACACTGAGACTACACTGACCTCTCACTGTCCACACTGAGACCACACTGACCGATCACTGTCCACATTGAGACCACACTGACCACTCACTGTCCATACTGAGACAACACTGACCAGTCACTGTCAACACTGAAACCAAACTGACCACTCACTGTCTATACTGAGACCACACTGATCACTGACTGTCCACATTGAGACCACACTCACCGCTCACTCTCCACACTGAGATGAAACTGACCACTGAATTTGCTCACTGAGGCCAGACTGACCACTCACGGTCCTCACTGAAACCAGAATGACCACTCACTGTCCACACTGAGACCACGCTGACAGCTCACTGTCCACACTGAGACCACACTGACCACTCACTGTCCACACTGAGACTACTGACCGCTCACTGCCCACATTGATACCACACTGACTGCGCACAGTCCCCACTGAGACCACACTGACCGCTCACTGTCTATACTGAGACCACACTGACCACTCACTGTCCACACTCAGACCAAACTGACCACTCTGACCACTCACGGACCACATTCAGACCACACTGACCACTCACTATCCTCAGTGATACCACACTGACCACTCACTGTCCACACTGAGACCAGACAGACCGCTCACTGTCCACACTAGACCACACTGACCACCTACTGTCCTCACTGAGACCACACTGACTGCTCACTGCCCATACTGAGACCACACTGACCACTCACTGTCCACACTCAGACCACACTGAATACTCACGGTCCACACTCAGACCACACTAACCGATCACTGTCCACACTCAGACCACACTGGCCACTCACTGTCCAGAATGAAAAAACTGACCAATCTCTATCCAGAATGGCCAAACTTAACACTCATAGTCCAGACTGACCACTCACTCTCCACATTGAGACCACACTGACCACTCACTGTCTACACTGAGACCACACTGACCACTCACTGTCCACACTCAGACCACACTGACCACTCACTGTCCACACTAAGACCACACAGACCGCTCACTGTCCACACTGAGACCACGCTGAATGCTCACTGTCCATACTGAGACCACACTGACCACTCACTGTACACACTGAGACAACACTGACCACTCACTGTCCAGAGTGACCACACTGACAGTTCACTGTCCACACTGTGCATTTAGGTCCAAACTAAGACCAACTGACCATTGACTGCCACACTGTCCACTCACCGTCCATACTGACCACACTGACCGCTCACTCTATGGAATGACCGCTAACTGTCCAGAATGACCACGCTGACAACTCATTGACCACACTGACTGCTCACTGTCCACACTGAGACCATGCTGACCACTCACTGTCCACACTGAGACCACACTGACCATTCAATGTCCAGACTCAGACCAAACTGACCATTCGCTGTCCAAATTCAGACCACACTGACCACACACTGTCCACACTGAGACCACAATAACCACTCACTATCCACACTGAGACCACACTGACCGCTCACTGTCCATTATCAGACCAAACTGATCACTCACTGTGCACACTGAGTCTACGCTGACCTCTCACTGTCCTCATAGAGACCACACTGACAGTTCACTGTCCACACTGTGCATTTAGGTCCAAACTAAGACCAACTGACCATTGACTGCCACACTGTCCACTCACCGTTCATACTGACCACACTGACCGCTCGCTCTATAGAATGACCGCTAACTGTCCAGAATGACCACGCTGACAACTCATTGACCACACTGACTGCTCACTGTCCACACTGAGACCATGCTGACCACTCACTGTCCACACTGAGACCAAACTGACAATTCAATGTCCAGACTCAGACCAAACTGACCATTCGCTGTCCAAATTCAGACCACACTGACCACACACTGTCCACACTGAGACCACAATAACCACTCACTATCCACACTGAGACCACACTGACCGCTCACTGTCCATTATCAGACCAAACTGATCACTCACTGTGCACACTGATACTACGCTGATCTCTAACTGTCCTCATTGAGACCACACTGACCGCTCACTATCCAGACTGAGACCACACTGACCGCTTACTATCCACTGAAACCACACTGTCTGCTCTCTGTCCACACTGAGACTACACTGTCCACTCATTGTCCACAGTGAGCACACTGACCACTCACTGCAAATACTGAGACCACACTGACCACTCACTGTCCACACACAGACCAAACTGACCGCTCACTGTCCATACTGAGAACACACTGACTGCTCACAGTCCACACTAAGACCAAACTGACCGCTCACTCTCCACACTGAGATTAAACTGACTGCTCACTGTCGAAACTGAGACAAAATTGACCGCTCACTGTCCACACTGAGACAACACTGACCACTCACTGTCCACACTGAGACTATGCTGACCGCTCATTGTCCACACTCAGACCACACTGACCATTCACTGTCCAGACTCAGACCAAACTGACCGCTCAATGTCCAAATTCAGACCACACTAACCACAAACTGTTCACACTGAGACCACACTAACCACTCACTGCAAACACTGAGATCAGACTGACCACTCACTGTCCACACTGAAACCACACTAACCGCTCACCATCCATACTTCGACCAAACTGAGCACTCACTGTCCACACTCAAACCAAACTGACCACTCACTGTCCAAACTGAGAACATACTGACCGCTCACAGTCCACAATAAGACCAAACTAACCGCTCACTCTTGACACTGAGACGAAACTGACCGCTCATTGTCCACACTGAGTCAACACTGACCACTCACTGTCCACACTGAGACTACACTGACCCCTCACTGTCCACACTGAGACCACACTGACCGCTCACTGTCTACACTGAGACCACACTGAACACTCACTGTCCACACTGAGACAACACTGACCACTCACTGTCTATACTGAGACCACACTGATCACTGACTGTCCACATTGAGACCACACTGACCGCTCACTGTCCAGAATGAAAAAACTGACCATTCTCTGTCCAGAATGGCCAAACTGAACCCTCATTGTACAGACTGACCACTCACTCTCCACATTGAGACCACACTGACCTCTCACTGTCCACACTGAGACCATACTGACCACTCACTGTCCAAACTGAGACCACGCAGACCGCTCACTGTACACACTGAGACAGCACTGACCTCTCACTATTCACATTGAGACCACACTGACCACTCACTGTCCAGATTGACCACATTGACCGTTCACTGTCCACACTGGGCATTTAGGTCCAAACTAAGACCAACTGACTACTGACTGTCCACACTGTCCACTCACTGTCCATACTGACCACACTGACTGCTTACACTACAGAATGATCAGCAACTGTCCAGAATGTCCACGCTGACAACTCATTGACTACAGTGACCACTCATTGTCAACATTGAGACCACATGAACCAATCACCATCCACAATTAACAAACTGACCACTCACTGTCCACACTGAGACCAGACTGACCGCTAACTGTCCAAACTGAGACCACACTGAACGCTCACGGTCCACACTGAGACCACACTGACACCTCACTGTCCACACAGAGCCCACGCTGACTGCTCATTGTCCACACTCAGACCACACTGACCATTCACTGTCCACACTAAGACCACACAGACCGCTCACTGTCCACACTGAGACCACGCTGAACACTCATTGTCCACACTGAGACCACACTGACCACTCACTGTCCACACTGAGACCACACTGACCACTCACTGTCCACACTGAGACTACACAGACCGCTCACTGTCCACACTGAGACCACGCTGAACGCTCATTGTCCACACTGAGACCACACTGACCACTCACTGTCCACACTGAGACCACACTGACCACTCACTGTCCACACTGAGACCACACTGACCACTCACTGTCCACACTAAGACCACACAGATCGCTCACTGTCCACACTGAGACCACGCTGAACGCTCATTGTCCACACTGAGACCACACTGACCACTCACTGTCCACACTGAGACCACACTGACCACTCACTGTCCACACTAAGACAACACAGATCGCTCACTGTCCACACTGAGACAACACTGACCACTCACTGTCCACACTGAGACTACGCTGACCGCTCATTGTCCACACTCAGACCACACTGACCATTCACTGTCCAGACTCAGACCAAACTGACCGCTCAATTTCCAAATTCAGACCACACTGACCACAAACTGTCAGATCACACTAACCACTCACTGCAAACACTGAGATCAGACTGACCACTCACTGTCCACACTGAAACCACACTGACCGCTCACTGTCCATACTGAGACCAAACTGAGCACTCACTGTCCACACTCAAACCAAACTGACCACTCACTGTCCATACTGAGAACACACTGACCGCTCACAGTCCACAATAAGGCCAAACTAACCACTCACTCTCGACACTGAGACGAAACTGACCGCTCATTGTCCACACTGAGTCAACACTGACCACTCACTGTCCACACTGAGACCACACTGAACACTCACTGTCCACACTGAGACTACACTGACCCCTCACTGTCCACACTGAGACCACACTGACCGCTCACTGTCTACACTGAGACCACACTGAACACTCACTGTCCACACTGAGACAACACTGACCACTCACTGTCTATACTGAGACCACACTGATCACTGACTGTCCACATTGAGACCACACTGACCGCTCACTGTCCAGAATGAAAAAACTGACCATTCTCTGTCCAGAATGGCCAAACTGAACACTCATTGTACAGACTGACCACTCACTCTCCACATTGAGACCACACTGACCTCTCACTGTCCACACTGAGACCATACTGACCGCTCACTGTACACACTGAGACCACACTGACCACTCACTGTACACACTGAGACAACACTGACCACTCACTGTCCAGAGTGACCACACTGACAGTTCACTGTCCACACTGGGCATTTAGGTCCTAACTAAGACCAACTGACCATTGACTGCCACACTGTCCACTCACCGTCCATACTGACCAAACTGACCGCTCACTCTATGGAATGACCGCTAACTGTCCAGAATGACCACGCTGACAACTCATTGACCACACTGACTGCTCACTGTCCACACTGAGACCATGCTGACCACTCACTGTCCACACTGAGACCACACTGACCATTCACTGTCCACATGGATTCCACACGACCGCTCACTGTCCAGGCTCTGATAACACTGACCATTCAATGTCCAGACTCAGACCAAACTGACCATTTGCTGTCGAAATTCAGACCACACTGACCGCTCATTGTCCACACTGAGAGCACACTAACCACTCACTGCAAACACTGAGATCAGACTGACCACTCACTGTCCACACTGAAACCACACTGACCGCTCACTGTCCATACTGAGAACACACTGACCACTCACAGTCCACAATAAGACCAAACTAACCGCTCACTCTTGACACTGAGACGAAACTGACCGCTCATTGTCCACACTGAGTCAACACTGACCACTCACTGTCCACACTGAGACTGCACTGACCCCTCACTGTCCACACTGAGACCACACTGACCGCTCACTGTCTACACTGAGACCACACTGAACACTCACTGTCCACACTGAGACAACACTGACCACTCACTGTCTATACTGAGACCACACTGATCACTGACTGTCCACATTGAGACCACACTGACCGCTCACTGTCCAGAATGAAAAAACTGACCATTCTCTGTCCAGAATGGCCAAACTGAACACTCATTGTACAGACTGACCACTCACTCTCCACATTGAGACCACACTGACCTCTCACTGTCCACACTGAGACCATACTGACCACTCACTGTCCAAACTGAGACCACGCAGACCGCTCACTGTACACACTGAGACAGCACTGACCTCTCACTATTCACATTGAGACCACACTGACCACTCACTGTCCAGATTGACCACATTGACCGTTCACTGTCCACACTGGGCATTTAGGTCCAAACTAAGACCAACTGACTACTGACTGTCCACACTGTCCACTCACTGTCCATACTGACCACACTGACTGCTCACACTACAGAATGACCAGCAACTGTCCAGAATGTCCACGCTGACAACTCATTGACTACAGTGACCACTCATTGTCAACATTGAGACCACATGAACCAATCACCGTCCACAATTAACAAACTGACCACTCACTGTCCACACTGAGACCAGACTGACCGCTAACTGTCCAAACTGAGACCACACTGAACGCTCACGGTCCACACTGAGACCACACTGACACCTCACTGTCCACACAGAGCCCACGCTGACTGCTCATTGTCCACACTCAGACCACACTGACCATTCACTGTCCACACTAAGACCACACAGACCGCTCACTGTCCACACTGAGAACACGCTGAACGCTCATTGTCCACACTGAGACCACACTGACCACTCACTGTCCACACTGAGACCACACTGACCACTCACTGTCCACACTAAGACCACACAGATCGCTCACTGTCCACACTGAGACCATGCTGAACGCTCACTGTCCACACTGAGACCACACTGACCACTCACTGTCCAGAGTGACCACACTGACAGTTCACTGTCCACACTGTGCATTTAGGTCCAAACTAAGACCAACTGACCATTGACTGCCACACTGTCCACTCACCGTCCATACTGACCACACTGACTGCTCACTCTATGGAATGACCGCTAACTGTCCAGAATGACCACGCTGACAACTCATTGACCACACTGACTGCTCACTGTCCACACTGAGACCATGCTGACCACTCACTGTCCACACTGAGACCACACTGACCACTCACTGTCCACATGGATTCCACACTGACCGCTCACTGTCCAGGCTCTGATAACAGTGACCATTCAATGTCCAGACTCAGACCAAACTGACCATTCGCTGTCCAAATTCAGACCACACTGACCACACACTGTCCACACTGAGACCACAATAACCACACACTATCCACACTGAGACCACACTGACCGCTCACTGTCCATTATCAGACAAAACTGATCACTCACTGTGCACACTGATACCACACTGACCGCTCACTGTGCACACTGAGACCACAATGACTGCTCACTGTCCACACTGAGACCACACTGACCACTCACTGTCCATACTGACCACAATGACTGCTCACTGTCCACACTGAGACCACACTGACCACTCACATTACAGAATGAACACACTGTCTGCTCATTGTCCACACTGAGACCACGCTGACCTCTCACTGTCCTCATTGAGACCACACTGACCGCTCACTATCCAGACTGAGACCACACTGACCGCTTACTATCCACTGAAACCACACTGTCTGCTCTCTGTCCACACTGAGACTACACTGTCCACTCATTGTCCGCAGTGAGCACACTGACCACTCACTGCAAATACTGAGACCACACTGACCACTCACTGTCCACACACAGACCAAACTGACCGCTCACTGTCCATACTGAGAACACACTGACTGCTCACAGTCCACACTAAGACCAAACTGACCGCTCACTCTCCACACTGAGATGAAACTGACTGCTCACTGTCGAAACTGAGACAGAATTGACCGCTCACTGTCCACACTGAGACAACACTGACCACTCACTGTCCACACTGAGACTATACTGACCGCTCATTGTCCACACTCAGACCACACTGACCATTCACAGTCCAGACTCAGACCAAACTGACCGCTCAATGTCCAAATTCAGACCACACTAACCACAAATTGTTCACACTGAGACCACACTAACCACTCACTGCAAACACTGAGATCAGACTGACCACTCACTGTCCACACTGAAACCACACTAACCGCTCACCGTCCATACTTCGACCAAACTGAGCACTCACTGTCCACACTCAAACCAAACTGACCGCTCACTGTCCAAACTGAGAACACACTGACCGCTCACAGTCCACAATAAGACCAAACTAACCGCTCACTCTTGACACTGAGACGAAACTGACCGCTTATTGTCAACACTGACCACTCACTGTCCACACTGAGACTACACTGACCCCTCACTGTCCACACTGAGACCACACTGACCGCTCACTGTCTACACTGAGACCACACTGAACACTCACTGTCCACACTGAGACAACACTGACCACTCACTGTCTATACTGAGACCACACTGATCACTGACTGTCCACATTGAGACCACACTGACCGCTCACTGTCCAGAATGAAAAAAACTGACCATTCTCTGTCCAGAATGGCCAAACTGAACCCTCATTGTACAGACTGACCACTCACTCTCCACATTGAGACCACACTGACCTCTCACTGTCCACACTGAGACCATACTGACCACTCACTGTCCAAACTGAGACCACGCAGACCGCTCACTGTACACACTGAGACAGCACTGACCTCTCACTATTCACATTGAGACCACACTGACCACTCACTGTCCAGATTGACCACATTGACCGTTCACTGTCCACACTGGGCATTTAGGTCCAAACTAAGACCAACTGACTACTGACTGTCCACACTGTCCACTCACTGTCCATACTGACCACACTGACTGCTCACACTACAGAATGACCAGCAACTGTCCAGAATGTCCACATTGACAACTCATTGACTACAGTGACCACTCATTGTCAACATTGAGACCACATGAACCAATCACCGTCCACAATTAACAAACTGACCACTCACTGTCCACACTGAGTCCAGACTGACCGCTAACTGTCCAAACTGAGACCACACTGAACGCTCACGGTCCACACTGAGACCACACTGACACCTCACTGTCCACACAGAGCCCACGCTGACTGCTCATTGTCCACACTCAGACCACACTGACCATTCACTGTCCACACTAAGACCACAAAGACCGCTCACTGTCCACACTGAGACCACGCTGAACGCTCATTGTCCACACTGAGACCACACTGACCACTCACTGTCCACACTGAGACCACACTGACCACTCACTGTCCACACTGAGACCACACAGACCGCTCACTGTCCACACTGAGACCACGCTGAATGCTCATTGTCCGCACTGAGACCACACTGACCACTCACTGTCCACACTGAGACCACACTGACCACTCACTGTCCACACTGAGACCACACTGACCACTCACTGTCCACACTAAGACCACACAGATCGCTCACTGTCCACACTGAGACCACGCTGAACGCTCATTGTCCACACTGAGACCACACTGACCACTCACTGTCCACACTGAGACCACACTGACCATTCACTGTCCACACTAAGACCACACAGACCGCTCACTGTCCACACTGAGACCACGCTGAACGCTCATTGTCCACACTGAGACCACACTGACCACTCACTGTCCACACTGAGACCACACTGACCACTCACTGTCCACACTGAGACCACACTGACCACTCACTGTCCACACTAAGACCACACAGATCGCTCATTGTCCACACTGAGACAACACTGACCACTCACTGTCCACACTGAGACTACGCTGACCGCTCATTGTCCACACTCAGACCACACTGACCATTCACTGTCCAGACTCAGACCAAACTGACCGCTCAATTTCCAAATTCAGACCACACTGACCACAAACTGTCAGATCACACTAACCACTCACTGCAAACACTGAGATCAGACTGACCACTCACTGTCCACACTGAAACCACACTGACCGCTCACTGTCCATACTGAGACCAAACTGAGCACTCACTGTCCACACTCAAACCAAACTGACCGCTCACTGTCCATACTGAGAACACACTGACCGCTCACAGTCCACAATAAGGCCATACTAACCACTCACTCTCGACACTGAGACAAAACTGACCGCTCATTGTCCACACTGAGTCAACACTGATCACTCACTGTCCACACTGAGACCACACTGAACACTCACTGTCCACACTGAGACTACACTGACCCCTCACTGTCCACACTGAGACCACACTGACCGCTCACTGTCTACACTGAGACCACACTGAACACTCACTGTCCACACTGAGACAACACTGACCACTCACTGCCTATACTGAGACCACACTGATCACTGACTGTCCACATTGAGACCACACTGACCGCTCACTGTCCAGAATGAAAAAACTGACCATTCTCTGTCCAGAATGGCGAAACTGAACACTCATTGTACAGACTGACCACTCACTCTCCACATTGAGACCACACTGACCTCTCACTGTCCACACTGAGACCATACTGACCGCTCACTGTACACACTGAGACCACACTGACCACTCACTGTACACACTGAGACAACACTGACCACTCACTGTCCAGAGTGACCACACTGACAGTTCACTGTCCACACTGGGCATTTAGGTCCAAACTAAGACCAACTGACCATTGACTGCCACACTGTCCACTCACCGTCCATACTGACCAAACTGACCGCTCACTCTATGGAATGACCGCTAACTGTCCAGAATGACCACGCTGACAACTCATTGACCACACTGACTGCTCACTGTCCACACTGAGACCATGCTGACCACTCACTGTCCACACTGAGACCACACTGACCATTCACTGTCCACATGGATTCCACACTGACCGCTCACTGTCCAGGCTCTGATAACACTGACCATTCAATGTCCAGACTCAGACCAAACTGACCATTTGCTGTCCAAATTCAGACCACACTGACCGCTCATTGTCCACACTGAGACCACACTAACCACTCACTGCAAACACTGAGATCAGACTGACCACTCACTGTCCACACTGAAACCACACTGACCGCTCACTGTCCATACTGAGAACACACTGACCACTCACAGTCCACAATAAGACCAAACTAACCGCTCACTCTCGACACTGAGACGAAACTGACCGCTCATTGTCCACACTGAGTCAACACTGACCACTCACTGTCCACACTGAGACAACACTGACCACTCACTGTCCACACTGAGACTACACTGACCCCTCACTGTCCACACTGAGACCATACTGACCGCTTACTGTCTACACTGAGACCACACTGATCACTGACTGTCCACATTGAGACCACACTGACTGCTCACTGTCCAGAGTGAAAAAACTGACCATTCTCTGTCCAGAATGGCCAAACTGAACACTCATTGTACAGACTGACCACTCACTCTCCACATTGAGACCACACTGACCTCTCACTGTCCACACTGAGACCACACTGACCACTCACTGTCCAAACTTAGACTACGCAGACCGCTCACTGTACACACTGAGACAGCACTGACCTCTCACGATTCACATTGAGACCACACTGACCACTCACTGTCCAGATTGACCACACTGACCGTCCACTGTCCACACTGGGCATTTAGGTCCAAACTAAGACCAACTGACCACTGACAGTCCACACTGTCCACTCACTGTCCATACTGACCACACTGACTGCTCACTCTACAGAATGACCAGTAACTGTCCAGAATGACCACGCTGACAACTCATTGACTACAGTGACCACTCATTGTCAACATTGAGACCACATTAACCAATCACTGTCCACAATTAACAAACTGACCACTCACTGTCCACACTGAGACCAGACTGACCGCTAACTGTCCAAACTGAGACCACGCTGAACGCTCACTGTCCACACTGAGACCACACTGACACCTCACTGTCCACACGGAGCCCACACTGACTGCTCATTGTCCACACTCAGACCACACTGACCATTCACTGTCCAGACGCAGACTAAACTGACCGCTCATTGTCCAATTTCAGACTACACTGACCACACACTGTCCACACTGAGACCACACTAACCACTCACTGCAAACACTGAGATCAGACTGACCACTCACTGTCCACACTGAGACCACACTGACCACTCACTGTCCAGACTGAGGCCAGTGACCGCTCACAATCCACACTGAGATGAAAATGACCGCTGAATGTGCTCACTGAGACCATACTGACCACTCACAGTCCTCACTGAGACCAGAATGACCACTCACTGTCAACACTGAGACCACGCTGACTGCTCACTGTCCACACTGAGACCAAACTGACCACTCACTGTCCACACTGAGACCACGCTAAACGCTCTCTGTCCACACTGAGAGCACACTGACCTCTCGCTGTACACACTGAGACCACACGGACCGCTCACTGTACACACTGAGACAGCACTGACCTCTCGCTGTCCACGCTGAGTCCACACTGACCACTCACTGTCCAGAGTGACCACACTGACCGTTCACTGTCCACACTGGGCATTTAGGTCCAAACTAAGACCAACTGATCACTGACTGTCCACACTGTCCACTCACTGTCCTTACTGACCACACTGACTGCTCACTCTACAGAATGGCCGCTCACTGTCCATACTGATATCAAACTTAGCACTCACTGTCCACACTCAGACAAAACTGACTGCTTACTGTCCATACTGAGAACACACTGACTGCTCACAGTCCACACTAAGACCAAACTGACCGCTCATTGTCCACACTGAGACCACACTGACCACTCACTGTCCACCCTAAGACCATACTGACCACTCACTGTCCACTCTGAGACCACACTGACTACTCACTGTGCACACTGAGCCCCACGGACCGCTTACTTTATACACTGAGACGACACTGACCGCTCACTGTCCATACTGAGACCAGACTGACCGCTCACTGTCCACATTGAGACAACACTGACCGCTCACTGTACATACTGAGTTCAAACTGACCACTCACTGTCTATACTGAGACCACACTGATCACTGACTATCCACATTGAGACTACACTGACCGCTCACTGTCCACACTGAGACCACGATGACCACTCACTGGCCACATTCAGACCAAACTGACCACACACTGTCCTCACTGAGACCACACTGACCACTCAATGTCCACATTGAGACCAGACTGACTGCTCACGGACCAAACTGAGACCAGACAGACCGCTCACTGTCCACACTAGACCACACTGACCACCTACTGTCGTCACTAAGACCATACTGACTGCTCACTGCCCATACTGAGACCACACTGGCCACTCACTGTCCACACTGAGATCACACTGACCGCTCACTGTCCACACTCAGACCACACTGACCGATCACTGTCCATACTGAGACCACACTGACCACTCACTGTCCAGAATGAAAAAACTGACCACACTCTGTCCAGAATGGCCAAAAAAAACACTCATTGTCCAGACTGACAACTCACTCTCCACATTGAAACCACACTGACCACTCACTGTCAACACTGAGACCATACTGACCGCTCACTGTCTGCACTGAGACCACAATGACCACTCACTGTCCAACACTCAGACCAAACTGACCACACACTGTCCTCACTAAGACCACACTGACCACTCACTGTCCACTCTGAGACCACACTGACTACTCACTGTGCACACTGAGCCCCACGGACCGCTTACTTTATACACTGAGACGACACTGACCGCTCACTGTCCATACTGAGACCAGACTGACCGCTCACTGTCCACATTGAGACAACACTGACCGCTCACTGTACATACTGAGTTCAAACTGACCACTCACTGTCTATACTGAGACCACACTGATCACTGACTATCCACATTGAGACTACACTGACCGCTCACTGTCCACACTGAGACCACGATGACCACTCACTGGCCACATTCAGACCAAACTGACCACACACTGTCCTCACTGAGACCACACTGACCACTCAATGTCCACATTGAGACCAGACTGACTGCTCACGGACCAAACTGAGACCAGACAGACCGCTCACTGTCCACACTAGACCACACTGACCACCTACTGCCGTCACTAAGACCATACTGACTGCTCACTGCCCATACTGAGACCACACTGGCCACTCACTGTCCACACTGAGATCACACTGACCGCTCACTGTCCACACTCAGACCACACTGACCGATCACTGTCCATACTGAGACCACACTGACCACTCACTGTCCAGAATGAAAAAACTGACCACACTCTGTCCAGAATGGCCAAAAAAAACACTCATTGTCCAGACTGACAACTCACTCTCCACATTGAAACCACACTGACCACTCACTGTCAACACTGAGACCATACTGACCGCTCACTGTCCGCACTGAGACCACAATGACCACTCACTGTCCAACACTCAGACCAAACTGACCACACACTGTCCTCACTGAGACCACACTGACTACTCACTGTCCACACTTAGACCAGACTGACTGCTCACGGACCAAACTGAGACCACTCACTGTCCACACTAGACCACATTGACCCCCTACTGTCCTCACTAAGACCACACTGACTGCTCACTGCCCATACTGAGACCACACTGGCCACTCACTGTCCACACTCAGACCACACTGACCGCTCACTGTCCACACTCAGACCACACTGACCGATCACTTCCTTACTGAGACCACACTGACCACTCACTTTCCAGAATTAAAAAACTGACCACACTCTGTCCAGAATGGCCAAACTGAACACATTGTCCAGACTGACCACTCACTCTCCACATTGAAACCACACTGACAACTCACTGTCAACACTGAGATCACACTGACCACTCATTGTCCACACTGACAGCACGCTGACCGCTCACTGTCCACACTGAGACCACACTGACCATTCACTTTAAAACTTAGACCACACTGACTGCTCACTGTCCACACTCAGCACCCACTGACCACTCACTGTCCACACTAAGACCACACAGACTGCTCACTGTCCACACTGAGACCACGCTGAACACACTCTGTCCACACTGAGACCACACTGACCACTCACTGTCAACACTGAGACCATACTAACCGCTCACTGTCCACACTGAGACCACAATGACCACTCACTGTCCAACACTCAGACCAAACTGACCACACACTGTCCTCACTGAGAGCACACTGACTACTCACTGTCCACACTTAGACCAGACTGACTGCTCACGGACCAAACTGAGACCAGACAGACCACTCACTGTCCACACTAGACCACTGACCACCTACTGTCCTCACTAAGACCACACTGACTGCTCACTGCCCATATTGAGACCACACTGACCACTCACTGTCCACACTCAGACCACACTGACCGCTCACTGTCCACACTCAGACCACACTGACCGCTCACTGTCCACACTCAGACCACACTGACCACTCACTATCTATACTGAGACCACACTGATCACTGACTGTCCACATGAAAACCACACTGACCGCTCACTGTCCACACCGACACCACAATGACCACTCACTGTCCAACACTCAGACCAAACTGACCACACACTGTCCTCACTGAGACCACACTGACTACTCACTGTCCACACTGAGACCAGACTGACTGCTCACGGACCAAACTGAGACCAGACAGACCGCTCACTGTCCACACTAGACCACACTGACCACCTACTGTCGTCACTAAGACCACACTGACTGCTCACTGCCCATACTGAGACCACACTGGCAACTCACTGTCCACACTCAGACCACACTGACCGCTCACTGTCCACACTCAGACCACACTGACCGATCACTGTCCATACTGAGACCACACTGACCACTCACTGTCCAGAATGAAAAAACTGACCACACTCTGTCCAGAATGGCCAAACAAAACACTCATTGTCCAGACTGACAACTAACTCTCCACATTGAATCCACACTGACCACTCACTGTCAACACTAAGACCATACTGACCGCTCACTGTCCACACTGAGACCACAATGACCACTCACTGTCCAACACTCAGACCAAACTGACCACACACTGTCCTCATTGAGACCACACTGACTACTCACTGTCCACACTTAGACCAGACTGACTGCTCACGGACCAAACTGAGACCAGACAGACCGCTCACTGTCCACACTAGACCACAGTGAACACCTACTGTCCTCACTAAGACCACACTGACTGCTCACTGCCCATACTGAGACCACACTGACCGCTCACTGTCCAGAGTGACGATACTGACTGTTCACTGTTCACACTGGGCAATTAGGTCCAAACTAAGACCAACTGACCACTGACTGTCCACACTGTCCACTCACTGTCCATACTGACCACACTGACTGCTCACTCGACGGAATGACCACGAAATGTCCAGAATGACCACGCTGACAACTCATTGACCACAGTGACCACTCATTGTCAACATTGAGACCACATTAAACAATCACTGTCCACATTGAGACAACACTGACCGCTCACTGTCCATACTGAGGTCAAACTGACCACTCACTGTCTATACTGAGACCACACTGATCACTGACTGTCTACACTGAGACCACACTGACCATTTACTTTACAAACTTAGACCACACTGACTGCTCACTGTCCACACTCAGCACACACTGACCACTCACTGTCCACACTAAGACCACACGGACTGCTCACTGTCCACACTGAGACCACGCTGAACACACTCTGTCCACACTGAGACCACACTGACCACTCACTGTACACACTGAGACAACACTGACCTCTCACTGTCCAGAGTGACTATACTGACTGTTCATTGTCCACACTGGGCAATTAGGTCCAAACTATGAGCAACTGACCACTGACTGTCCACACTGTCCACTCACTGTCCATACTGACCACACTGACTGCTCACTCGACGGAATGACCGCGAACTGTCCAAAATGAGCACGCTGACAACTCATTGACCACAGTGACCGCTCATTGTCAACATTGAGACCACATTAACCAATGACTGTCCACATTGAGACAACACTGACCGCTCACTGTCCATACTGAGGTCAAACTGACCACTCACTGTCTATACTGAGACCACACTGATCACTGACTGTCTACACTGAGACCACACTGACCATTTACTTTACAAACTTAGACCACACTGACTGCTCACTGTCCACACTCAGCACACACTGACCACTCACTGTCCACACTAAGACCACACGGACTGCTCACTGTCCACACTGAGACCACGCTGAACACACTCTGTCCACACTGAGACCACACTGACCACTCACTGTACACACTGAGACAACACTGACCTCTCACTGTCCAGAGTGACTATACTGACTGTTCATTGTCCACACTGGGCAATTAGGTCCAAACTATGAGCAACTGACCACTGACTGTCCACACTGTCCACTCACTGTCCATACTGACCACACTGACTGCTCACTCGACGGAATGACCGCGAACTGTCCAAAATGAGCACGCTGACAACTCATTGACCACAGTGACCGCTCATTGTCAACATTGAGACCACATTAACCAATGACTGTCCACATTGAGACAACACTGACCGCTCACTGTCCATACTGAGGTCAAACTGACCACTCACTGTCTATACTGAGACCACACTGATCACTGACTGTCCACATTGAGACCACACTGACCGGTCAATGTCCAACACACAGACCAAACTGACCACACACTGTCCTCACTGAGACCACACTGACTACTCACTATCCACACTGAGACCAGACTGACTGCTCACGGACCAAACTGAGACCAGACAGACCGCTCACTGTCCACACTAGACCACACTGACCACCTACTGTCCTCACTAAGACCACACTGACTGCTCACTGCCCATATTGAGACCACACTGACCGCTCACTGTCCACACTCAGACCACACTGACCGCTCACTGTCCACACTCAGACCACACTGACCGCTCACTGTCCACACCGACACCACAATGACCACTCACTGTCCAACACTCAGACCAAACTGACCACACACTGTCCTCACTGAGACCACACTGACTACTCACTGTCCACACTGAGACCAGACTGACTGCTCACGGACCAAACTGAGACCAGACAGACCGCTCACTGTCCACACTAGACCACACTGACCACCTACAGTCGTCACTAAGACCACACTGACTGCTCACTGCCCATACTGAGACCACACTGGCAACTCACTGTCCACACTCAGACCACACTGACTGCTCACTGTCCACACTCAGACCACACTGACCGATCACTGTCCATACTGAGACCACACTGACCACTCACTGTCCAGAATGAAAAAACTGACAACACTCTGTCCAGAATGGACAAACAAAACACTCATTGTCCAGACTGACAACTCACTCTCCACATTGAAACCACACTGACCACTCACTGTCAACACTGAGACCATACTGACCGCTCACTGTCCGCACTGAGACCACAATGACCACTCACTGTCCAACACTCAGACCAAACTGACCACACACTGTCCTCACTGAGACCACACTGACTACTCACTGTCCACACTTAGACCAGAATGACTGCGCATGGACCAAACTGAGACCAGACAGACCGCTCACTGTCCACACTAGACCACACTGACCAACTACTGTTATCACAAAGACCACACTGACTGCTCACTGCCCATGCTGAGACCACACTGGCCACTCACTGTCCACACTCAGACCACACTGACCGCTCACTGTCCACACTCAGACCACACTGACCAATCACTTCCATACTGAGACCACACTGACCACTCACTTTCCAGAATGAAAAAACTGACCACACTCTGTCCAGAATGGCCAAACTGAACACTCATTGTCCAGACTGACAACTCACTCTCCACATTGAAACCACACTGACCACTCACTGTCAACACTGAGACCATACTGACCGCTCACTGTCCACACTGAGACCACAATGACCACTCACTGTCCAACACTCAGACCAAACTGACCACACACTGTCCTCACTGAGACCACACTGACTACTCACTGTCCACACTTAGACCAGACTGACTGCTCACGGACCAAACTGAGACCAGACAGACCGCTCACTGTCCACACTGGACCACACTGACCACCTACTGTCCTCACTAAGACCACACTGACTGCTCACTGCCCATATTGAGACCACACTAGCCACTCACTGTCCACACTCAGACCACACTGACCGCTCAATGTCCACACTCAGACCACACTGACCGCTCACTGTCCACACTCAGACCACACTGACCACTCACTATCTATACTGAGACCACACTGATCACTGACTGTCCACATTGAGACCACACTGACCGCTCACTGTCCACACCGACACCACAATGACCACTCACTGTCCAACACTCAGACCAAACTGACCACACACTGTCGTCACTGAGACCACACTGACTACTCACTGTCCACACTGAGACCAGACTGACTGCTCACGGACCAAACTGAGACCAGACAGACCGCTCACTGTCCACACTAGACCACACTGACCGCTCACTGTCCACACTCAGACCACACTGACCGATCACTGTCCATACTGAGACCACACTGACCACTCACTGTCCAGAATGAAAAAACTGACCACACTCTGTCCAGAATGGCCAAACAAAACACTCATTGTCCAGACTGACAACTCACTCTCCACATTGAAACCACACTGACCACTCACTGTCAACACTGAGACCATACTGACCGCTCACTGTCCACACAGAGACCACAATGACCACTCACTGTCCAACACTCAGACCAAACTGTCCACACACTGTCCTCACTGAGACCACACTGACTACTCACTGTCCACACTTAGAACAGACTGACTGCTCACGGACCAAACTGAGACCAGACAGACCGCTCACTGTCCACACTAGACCACACTGACCACCTACTGTCCTCACTAAGACCACACTGACTGCTCACTGCCCACACTCAGACTACACTGACCGCTCACTGTCCACACTCAGACCACACTGACCAATCACTTCCATACTGAGACCACACTGACCAATCACTTTCCAGAATGAAAAAACTGACCACACTCTGTCCAGAATGGCCAAACTGAACACTCATTGTCCAGACTGACAACTCACTCTCCACATTCAAACCACACTGACCACTCATTGTCAACACTGAGACCATACTAACCGCTCACTGTCCACACTGAGACCACAATGACCACTCACTGTCCAACACTCAGACCAAACTGACCACACACTGTCCTCACTGAGACCACACTGACTACTCACTGTCCACACTTAGACCAGACTGACTGCTCACGGACCAAACTGAGACCAGACAGACCGCTCACTGTCCACACTAGACCACACTGACCACCTACTGTCCTCACTAAGACCACACTGACTGCTCACTGCCCATATTGAGACCACACTGGCCACTCACTGTCCACACTCAGACCACACTGACCACTCACTGTGCACACTCAGACCACACTGACCGCTCACTGTCCACACTCAGACCAC
Organism: Pristiophorus japonicus; assembly: GCF_044704955.1. Taxonomy (NCBI): domain Eukaryota; kingdom Metazoa; phylum Chordata; class Chondrichthyes; family Pristiophoridae; genus Pristiophorus; species Pristiophorus japonicus. Next base: position 21,723,246 of record NC_092000.1, on the reverse strand, counting down.
ACTGACTGCTCACTGCCCATACTGAGACCACACTGGCCACTCACTGTCCACACTCAGACCACACTGACCGCTCACTGTTCACATTCAGACCACACTGACCGATCACTTCCATACTGAGACCACACTGACCACTCACTTTCCAGAAGGAAAAAACTGTCCACACTCTGTCCAGAATGGCCAAACTGAACACTCATTGTCCAGACTGACCACTCACTCTCCACATTGAAACCACACTGACCACTCCCTGTCAACACTGAGACCACACTGACCACTCATTGTCCACACTGACAGCACGCTGACCGCTCACTGTCCACACTGAGACCACACTGACCATTCACTTTACAAACTTAGACCACACTGACTGCTCACTGTCCACACTCAGCACACACTGACCACTCACTGTCCACACTAAGACCACACGGACCGCTCACTGTCCACACTGAGACCACACTGGCCACTCACTGTACACACTGAGACAACACTGACCTCTCACTGTCCAGAGTGACTATACTGACTGTTCACTGTCCACACTGGGCAATTAGATCCAAACTAAGACCAACTGACCACTGACTGTCCACACTGTCCACTCACTGTCCATACTGACCACACTGACTGCTCACTCGACGGAATGACCGCGAACTGTCCAGAATGACCACGCTGACAACTCATTGACCACAGTGGCCGCTCATTGTCAACATTGAGACCACATTAACCAATCACTGTCCACATTGAGACAACACTGACCGCTCACTGTCCATACTGAGGTCAAACTGACCACTCACTGTCTATACTGAGACCACACTGATCACTGACTGTCCACATTGAGACCACACTGACCGCTCACTGTCCACACTGAGACCACAATGACCACTCACTGTCCAACACTCAGACCAAACTGACCACACACTGTCCTCACTGAGACCACACTGACTACTCACTGTCCACACTGAGACCAGACTGACTGCTCACGGACCAAACTGAGACCAGACAGACCGCTCACTGTCCACACTAGACCACACTGACCACCTACTGTCCTCACTAAGACCACACTAACTGCTCACTGCCCATACTGAGACCACAATGGTCACTCACTGGACACACTCAGACCACACTGACCGCTCACTCTACAGAATGACCATGATCTGTCCAGAATGACCACGCTGACAACTCATTGACCACAGTGACCGCTCATTGTCAACATTGAGACCACATTAATCAATCACTGGCCACATTGAGACAACACTGACCGCTCACTGTCCATACTGAGGTCAAACTGACCACTCACTGTCTATACTGAGACTACACTGATCACTGACTGTCCACATTGAGACCACACTGACCGCTCACTGTCCACACTGAGACCACAATGACCACTCACTGTCTAACATTCAGACCAAACTGACCACACACTGTCCTCACTGAGACCACACTGACTACTCACTGTCCACACTGAGACCAGACTGACTGCTCACGGACCAAACTGAGACCAGACAGTCTGCTCACTGTCCACACTAGACCACACTGACCACCTACTGTCCTCACTAAGACCACACTGACTGCTCACTGCCCATACTGAGACCACACTGGTCACTCACTGTCCACACTCAGACCACACTGACCGCTCACTGTCCACACTCAGACCACACTGACCACTCACTGTCCACACTCAGACCACACGGACCACTCAATGTCTATACTGAGACCACACTGATCACTGACTGTCCACATTGAGTCCACACTGACCGCTCACTGTCCACACCGTCACCACAATGACCACTCACTGTCCAACACTCAGACCAAACTGACCACACACTGTCCTCACTGAGACCACACTGACTACTCACTGTCCACACTGAGACCAGACTGACTGCTCACGGACCAAACTGAGACCAGACAGACCGCTCACTTTCCACAGTAGACCACACTGACCACCTACTGTCATCACTAAGACCACACTGACTGCTCACTGCCCATCCTGAGACCACACTGGCAACTCACTGTCCACACTCAGAACACACTGACCGCTCACTGTCCACACTCAGACCACACTGACCGATCACTGTCCATACTGAGACCACACTGACCACTCACTGTCCAGAATGAAAAAACTGACCACACTCTGTCCAGAATGGCCAAACAAAACACTCATTGTCCAGACTGACAACTCACTCTCCACATTGAAACCACACTGACCACTCACTGTCAACACTGGGACCATACTGACCGCTCACTGTCCGCACTGAGACCACAATGACCACTCACTGTCCAACACTCAGACCAAACTGACCACACACTGTCCTCACTGAGACCACGCTGACTACTCACTGTCCACACTTAGATCAGACTGACTGCTCACGGACCAAACTGAGACCAGACAGACCGCTCACTGTCCTCACTAGACCACACTGACCACTTACTGTCCTCACTAAGACCACACTGACTGCTCACTGCCCATACTGAGACCACACTGGCCACTCACTTTCCACACTCAGACCACACTGACCGCTCACTGTCCACACTCAGACCACACTGACCAATCACTTCCATACTGAGACCACACTGACCACTCACTTTCCAGAATGAAAAAACTGACCACACTCTGTCCAGAATGGCCAAAATGAACACTCATTGTCCAGACTGACAACTCACTCTCCACATTGAAACCACACTGACCACTCACTGTCAACACTGAGACCATACTGACCGCTCACTGTCTGCACTGAGACCACAATGACCACTCACTGTCCAACACTCAGACCAAACTGACCACACACTGTCCTCACTGAGACCACACTGACTACTCACTGTCCACACTTAGACCAGACTGACTGCTCACGGACCAAACTGAGACCAGACAGACCGCTCACTGTGCACACTAGACCACACTGACCACCTACTGTCCTCACTAAGACCACACTGACTGCTCACTGCCCATACTGAGACCACACTGGCCACTCACTGTCCACACTCAGACAACACTGACCACTCACTGTTCACACTCAGACCACACTGACCGATCACTTCCATACTGAGACCACACTGACCACTCACTTTCCAGAATGAAAAAAATGACCACACTGACCACTCATTGTCCACACTGACAGCTCGCTGACCGCTCACTGTCCACACTGAGACCACACTGACCATTCACTTTACAAACTTAGACCACACTGACTGCTCACTGTCCACACTCAGCACACACTGACCACTCACTGTCCACACTAAGACCACACGGACCGCTCACTGTCCACACTGAGACCACGCTGAACACACTCTGTCCACACTGAGACCACACTGACCACTCACTGTACACACTGAGACAACACTGACCTCTCACTGTCCAGAGTGACTATACTGACTGTTCACTGTCCACACTGGGCAATTTGGTCCAAACTAAGACCAACTGACCACTGACTGTCCACACTGTCCACTCACTGTCCATACTGACCACACTGACTGCTCACTCGACGGAATGACCGCGAACTGTCCAGAATGACCACGCTGACAACTCATTGACCACAGTGGCCGATCATTGTCAACATTGAGACCACATTAAACTATGACTGTCCACATTGAGACAACACTGACCGCTCACTGTCCATACTGAGGTCAAACTGACCACTCACTGTCTATACTGAGACCACACTGATCACTGACTGTCCACATTGAGACCACACTGACCGCTCACTGTCCATACTGAGACCACACTGGTCACTCACTGTCCACACTCAGACCACACTGACCGCTCACTGTCCACACTCAGACCACACTGACCGCTCACTGTCCACACTCAGACCACACGGACCACTCAATGTCTATACTGAGACCACACTGATCACTGACTGTCCACATTGTGTCCACACTGACCGCTCACTGTCCACACCGACACCACAATGACCACTCACTGTCCAACACTCAAACCAAAATGACCACACACTGTCCTCACTGAGACCACACTGACTACTCACTGTCCACACTGAGACCAGACTGACTGCTCACGGACCAAACTGAGACCAGACAGACCGCTCACTTTCCACACTAGACCACACTGACCACCTACTGTCATCACTAAGACCACACTGACTGCTCACTGCCCATCCTGAGACCACACTGGCAACTCACTGTCCACACTCAGAACACACTGACCGCTCACTGTCCACACTCAGACCACACTTACCGATCACTGTCCATACTGAGACCACACTGACCACTCACTGTCCAGAATGAAAAAACTGACCACACTCTGTCCAGAATGGCCAAACAAAACACTCATTGTCCAGACTGACAACTCACTCTCCACATTGAAACCACACTGACCACTCACTGTCAACACTGAGACCATACTGACCGCTCACTGTCCGCACTGAGACCACAATGACCACTCACTGTCCAACACTCAGACCAAACTGATCACACACTGTCCTCACTGAGACCACGCTGACTACTCACTGTCCACACTTAGATCAGACTGACTGCTCACGGACCAAACTGAGACCAGACAGACCGCTCACTGTCCACACTAGACCACACTGACCACCTACTGTCCTCACTGAGACCACACTGACTGCTCACTGCCCATACTGAGACCACACTGGCCACTCACTTTCCACACTCAGACCACACTGATCGCTCACTGTCCACACTCAGACCACACTGACCAATCACTTCCATACTGAGACCACACTGACCACTCACTTTCCAGAATGAAAAAACTGACCACACTCTGTCCAGAATGGCCAAAATGAACACTCATTGTCCAGACTGACAACTCACTCTCCACATTGAAACCACACTGACCACTCACTGTCAACACTGAGACCATACTGACCGCTCACTGTCTGCACTGAGACCACAATGACCACTCACTGTCCAACACTCAGACCAAACTGACCACACACTGTCCTCACTGAGACCACACTGACTACTCACTGTCCACACTTAGACCAGACTGACTGCTCACGGACCAAACTGAGACCAGACAGACCGCTCACTGTCCACACTAGACCACACTGACCACCTACTGTCCTCACTAAGACCACACTGACTGCTCACTGCCCATACTGAGACCACACTGGCCACTCACTGTCCACACTCAGACAACACTGACCACTCACTGTTCACACTCAGACCACACTGACCGATCACTTCCATACTGAGACCACACTGACCACTCACTTTCCAGAATGAAAAAAATGACCACACTCTGTCCAGAATGGGCAAACTGAACACTCATTGTCCAGACTGACCACTCACTCTCCACATTGAAACCACACTGACCACTCACTGTCAACACTGAGACCACACTGACCACTCATTGTCCACACTGACAGCACGCTGACCGCTCACTATCCACACTGAGATCACACTGACCATTCACTTTACAAACTTAGACCACACTGACTGCTCACTGTCCACACTCAGCAGACACTGACCACTCACTGTCCACACTAAGACCACACGGACCGCTCACTGTCCACACTGAGACCACGCTGAACACACTCTGTCCACACTGAGACCACACTGACCACTCACTGTACACACTGAGACAACACTGACCTCTCACTGTCCAGAGTGACTATACTGACTGTTCACTGTCCACACTGGGCAATTTGGTCCAAACTAAGACCAACTGACCGCTGACTGTCCACACTGTCCACTCACTGTCCATACTGACCACACTGACTGCTCACTCGACGGAATGACCGCGAACTGTCCAGAATGACCACGCTGACAACTCATTGACCACAGTGGCCGATCATTGTCAACATTGAGACCACATTAAACTATGACTGTCCACATTGAGACAACAATGACCGCTCACTGTCCATACTGAGATCAAACTGACCACTCACTGTCTATACTGAGACCACACTGATCACTGACTGTCCACATTGAGACCACACTGACCGCTCACTGTCCACACTGAGACCACAATGACCACTCACTGTCCAACACTCAGACCAAACTGACCACACACTGTCCTCACTGAGACCACACTGACTACTCACTGTCCACACTGAGACCAGACTGACTGCTCACGGACCAAACTGAGACCAGACAGACCGCTCACTGTCCGCACTAGACCACACTGACCACCTACTGTCCTCACTAAGACCACACTGACTGCTCACTGCCCATACTGAGACCACACTGGTCACTCACTGGCCACACTCAGACCACACTGACCGCTCACTCTACGGAATGACCACGATCTGTCCAGAATGACCACGCTGACAACTCATTGACCACAGTGACCGCTCATTGTCAACATTGAGACCACATTAACCAATCACTGTCCACATTGAGACAACACTGACCGCTCACTGTCCATACTGAGGTCAAACTGACCACTCACTGTCTATACTGAGACCACACTGATCACTGACTGTCCACATTGAGACCACACTGACCGCTCAATATCCACACTGAGACCACAATGACCACTCACTGTCCAACATTCAGACCAAACTGACCACACACTGTCCTCACTGAGACCACACTGACTACTCACTGTCCACACGTAGACCAGACTGACTGCTCATGGACCAAACTGAGACCAGACAGACCGCTCACTGTCCACACTAGACCACACTTACCACCTACTGTCCTCACTAAGACCACACTGACTGCTCACTGCCCATACTGAGACCACACTGGCCACTCACTGTGCACACTCAGACCACACTGACCGCTCACTCTACGGAATGACCACGAACTGTCCAGAATGACCACGCTGACAACTCATTGACCACAGTGACTGCTCATTGTCAACATTGAGACCACATTAACCATTCACTGTCCACATTGAGACAACACTGACCGCTCACTGTCCATACTGAGTTCAAACTGACCACTCACTGTCTATACTGAGACCACACTGATCACTGACTGTCCACATTGAGACCACACTGACCGCTCACTGTCCACACCGACACCACAATGACCACTCACTGTCCAATACTCAGACCAAACTGACCACACACTGTCCTCACTGAGACCACACTGACTACTCACTGTCCACACTGAGACCAGACTGACAGCTCACGGACCAAACTGAGACCAGACAGACCGCTCACTGTCCACACTAGACCACACTGACCACCTACTGTCCTCACTAAGACCACACTGACTGCTCACTGCCCATACTGGGACCACACTGGCCACTCACTATCCACACTCAGACCACACTGACCGCTCACTGTCCACACTCAGACCACACTGACCGCTCACTGTCCACACTCAGACCACACTGACCACTCACTGTCTATACTGAGACCACACTGATCACTGACTGTCCACATTGAGACCACACTGACCGCTCACTGTCCACACCGACACCACAATGACCACTCACTGTCCAACACTCAGACCAAACTGACCACACACTGTCCTCACTGAGACCACACTGACTACTCACTGTCCACACTGAGGCCAGACTGACTGCTCACGGACCAAACTGAGACCAGACAGACCGCTCACTGTCCACACTAGACCACACTGACCACCTACTGTCGTCACTAAGACCACACTGACTGCTCACTACCCATACTGAGACCACACTGGCCACTCACAGTCCACACTCAGAACACACTGACCGCTCACTGTCCACACTCAGACCACACTGACCGATCACTGTCCATACTGAGACAACACTGACCACTCACTGTCCAGAATGAAAAAACTGACCACACTCTGTCCAGAATGGCCAAACAAAACACTCATTGTCCAGACTGACAACTCACTCTCCACATTGAAACCACACTGACCACTCACTGTCAACACTGAGACCATACTGACCGCTCACTGTCCGCACTGAGACCACAATGACCACTCACTGTCCAACACTCAGACCAAACTGACCACACACTGTCCTCAGTGAGACCACACTGACTACTCACTGTCCACACTTAGACCAGACTAACTGCTCACGGACCAAACTGAGACCAGACAGACCGTTCACTGTCAACACTGAGACCACACTGACCACTGACTGTCCACACTGTCCATTCACTGTCCATACTGACCACACTGACTGCTCACTCGACGGAATGACCGCAAACTGTCCAGAATGACCACGCTGACAACTCATTGTCAACATTGAGACCACATTAACCAATCACTGTCCACATTGAGACAACACTGACCGCTCACAGTCCATACTGAGGTCAAACTGACCACTCACTGTCTATACTGAGACCACACTGATCACTGACTGTCCACATTGAGACCACACTGACCGCTCACTGTCCACACTGAGACCACAATGACCACTCACTGTCCAACACTCAGACCAAACTGACCACACACTGTCCTCACTGAGACCACACTGACTACTCACTGTCCACACTGAGACCAGACTGACTGCTCACGGACCAAACTGAGACCAGACAGACCATTCACTCTCCACACTAGACCACACTGACCACCTACTGTCCTCACTAAGACCACACTGACTGCTCACTGCCCATACTGAGACCACACTGGCCACACACTGGCCACACTCAGACCACACTGACCGCTCACTGTCCACACTCAGACCACACTGACCGATCACTTCCACACTGAGACCACACTGACCACTCACTGTCCAGAATGAAAAAACTGACCACACTCTGTCCAGAATGGCCAAACTGAACACTCATTGTCCAGACTGACCACTCACTCTCCACATTGAAACAACACTGACCACTCATTGTCCACACTGACACCATGCTGACCACTCACTGTCCACACTGAGACCACACTGACCATTCACTTTACAAAGTTAGACCACACTGACTGCTCACTGTCCACACTGAGACCACACTGACCACTCACTGTCCACACTGAGACAACACTGACCTCTCACTGTCCAGAGTGACTACACTGACTGTTCACTGTCCACACTGGGCATTTACATCCAAATTAAGACCAGCTGACCACTGACTGTCCACACTGTCCACTCATTGTCTATACTGACCACACTGACTGCTCACTCTACGGAATGACCGCTAACTGTCCAGAATGACCACGCATTGACCACAGTGACCGCTCATTGTCAACATTGAGACCACATTAACCAATCATTGTCCACAATTAACAAACTGACCACTCACTGTCCACACCGAGACCAGACTGACCGCTAACTGTCCAAACTGAGACAACACTGATCCCTCACTGTCCACGCAGAGCACACGCTGACCACTCACTGTCCAGACTCAGACCACACTGACCATTCACTGTCCAGAATCAGAACAAACTGACTGCTCACTGTCCAAATTCAGACCACACTGTCCACACTGAGACCACACTGACCACTCACTGTCCATACTGAGACCACACTGACCACTCACTGTCCACACTGAGACAACACTGACCGCTCACTGTCCACAATGAGACCAAACTGACCACTCAATGTCGATACTGAGACCACACTGATCACTGACTGTCCACATTGAGACCACACTGACCGCTCACAATCCACACTGAGACAAAACTGACCGCTGACTTTGCTCACTGAGACCATACTGTCCACTCACTGTCAATACTGAGACCACGCTGACCACTCACTGTCCACACTGACCACTCACTGTCCACACTGAGGCCACTGACCGCTCACAATCCACCCTGAGACAAAACTGACCGCTGTATTTGCTCACTGAGACCATACTGACCACTCACTGTCAACACTGAGACCACGCTGACTGCTCACTGGCCACACTGAGACCACACTGACCACTCACTGTCCACACTGAGACCACACTGATCACTGACTGTCCACATTGAGACCACACTGACCGCTCACTGTCCACACCGACACCACAATGACCACTCACTGTCCAACACTCAGACCAAACTGACCACACACTGTCCTCACTGAGACCACACTGACTACTCACTGTCCACACTGAGGCCAGACTGACTGCTCACGGACCAAACTGAGACCAGACAGACCGCTCACTGTCCACACTAGACCACACTGACCACCTACTGTCGTCACTAAGACCACACTGACTGCTCACTACCCATACTGAGACCACACTGGCCACTCACAGTCCACACTCAGAACACACTGACCGCTCACTGTCCAAACTCAGACCACACTGACCGATCACTGTCCATACTGAGACAACACTGACCACTCACTGTCCAGAATGAAAAAACTGACCACACTCTGTCCAGAATGGCCAAACAAAACACTCATTGTCCAGACTGACAACTCACTCTCCACATTGAAACCACACTGACCACTCACTGTCAACACTGAGACCATACTGACCGCTCACTGTCCGCACTGAGACCACAATGACCACTCACTGTCCAACACTCAGACCAAACTGACCACACACTGTCCTCAGTGAGACCACACTGACTACTCACTGTCCACACTTAGACCAGACTAACTGCTCACGGACCAAACTGAGACCAGACAGACCGTTCACTATCAACACTGAGACCACACTGACCACTGACTGTCCACACTGTCCACTCACTGTCCATACTGACCACACTGACTGCTCACTCGACGGAATGACCGCAAACTGTCCAGAATGACCACGCTGACAACTCATTGTCAACATTGAGACCACATTAACCAATCACTGTCCACATTGAGACAACACTGACCGCTCACAGTCCATACTGAGGTCAAACTGACCACTCACTGTCTATACTGAGACCACACTGATCACTGACTGTCCACATTGAGACCACACTGACCGCTCACTGTCCACACTGAGACCACAATGACCACTCACTGTCCAACACTCAGACCAAACTGACCACACACTGTCCTCACTGAGACCACACTGACTACTCACTGTCCACACTGAGACCAGACTGACTGCTCACGGACCAAACTGAGACCAGACAGACCATTCACTCTCCACACTAGACCACACTGACCACCTACTGTCCTCACTAAGACCACACTGACTGCTCACTGCCCATACTGAGACCACACTGGCCACACACTGGCCACACTCAGACCACACTGACCGCTCACTGTCCACACTCAGACCACACTGACCGATCACTTCCACACTGAGACCACACTGACCACTCACTGTCCAGAATGAAAAAACTGACCACACTCTGTCCAGAATGGCCAAACTGAACACTCATTGTCCAGACTGACCACTCACTCTCCACATTGAAACAACACTGACCACTCATTGTCCACACTGACACCATGCTGACCACTCACTGTCCACACTGAGACCACACTGACCATTCACTTTACAAAGTTAGACCACACTGACTGCTCACTGTCCACACTGAGACCACACTGACCACTCACTGTCCACACTGAGACAACACTGACCTCTCACTGTCCAGAGTGACTACACTGACTGTTCACTGTCCACACTGGGCATTTACATCCAAATTAAGACCAGCTGACCACTGACTGTCCACACTGTCCACTCATTGTCTATACTGACCACACTGACTGCTCACTCTACGGAATGACCGCTAACTGTCCAGAATGACCACGCATTGACCACAGTGACCGCTCATTGTCAACATTGAGACCACATTAACCAATCATTGTCCACAATTAACAAACTGACCACTCACTGTCCACACCGAGACCAGACTGACCGCTAACTGTCCAAACTGAGACAACACTGATCCCTCACTGTCCACGCAGAGCACACGCTGACCACTCACTGTCCAGACTCAGACCACACTGACCATTCACTGTCCAGAATCAGAACAAACTGACTGCTCACTGTCCAAATTCAGACCACACTGTCCACACTGAGACCACACTGACCACTCACTGTCCATACTGAGACCACACTGACCACTCACTGTCCACACTGAGACAACACTGACCGCTCACTGTCCACAATGAGACCAAACTGACCACTCAATGTCGATACTGAGACCACACTGATCACTGACTGTCCACATTGAGACCACACTGACCGCTCACAATCCACACTGAGACAAAACTGACCGCTGACTTTGCTCACTGAGACCATACTGTCCACTCACTGTCAATACTGAGACCACGCTGACCACTCACTGTCCACACTGACCACTCACTGTCCACACTGAGGCCACTGACCGCTCACAATCCACCCTGAGACAAAACTGACCGCTGTATTTGCTCACTGAGACCATACTGACCACTCACTGTCAACACTGAGACCACGCTGACTGCTCACTGGCCACACTGAGACCACACTGACCACTCACTGTCCACACTGAGACCACACGGACCGCTCACTGTACCCACTGAGACAGCACTGATCTCTCGCTGTTCACGCTGAGTCCACACTGACCACTCACTGTCCAGAGTGATCACACTGACCGTTCACTGTCCACACTGGGCATTTAGGTCCAAACTAAGACCAACTGACCATTGACTGCCACACTGTCCACTCACTGCAAATACTGAGACCACACTGACCACTCACTGTCCACACACAGACCAAACTGACCGCTCACTGTCCATACTGAGAACACACTGACTGCTCACAGTCCACACTAAGACCAAACTGACCGCTCACTGTCCACACTGAGATGAAACTGACTGCTCACTGTCGAAACTGAGACAAAATTGACCGCTCACTGTCCACACTGAGACTACGCTGACCGCTCATTGTCCACACTCAGACCACACTGACCATTCACTGTCCAGACTCAGACCAAACTGACTGCTCAATTTCCAAATTCAGACCATACTGACCACAAACTGTCAGATCACACTAACCACTCACTGCAAACACTGAGATCAGACTGACCACTCACTGTCCACACTGAAACCACACTGATCGCTCACTGTCCATACTGAGACCAAACTGAGCACTCACTGTCCACACTCAAACCAAACTGACCACTCACTGTCCATACTGAGAACACACTGACCGCTCACAGTCCACAATAAGGCCAAACTAACCGCTCACTCTCGACACTGAGACGAAACTGACCGCTCATTGTCCACACTGAGTCAACACTGACCACTCACTGTCCACACTGAGACCACACTGAACACTCACTGTCCACACTGAGACTACACTGACCCCTCACTGTCCACACTGAGACCACACTGACCGCTCACTGTCTACACTGAGAGCACACTGAACACTCACTGTCCACACTGAGACAACACTGACCACTCACTGTCTATACTGAGACCACACTGATCACTGACTGTCCACATTGAGACCACACTGACTGCTCACTGTCCAGAATGAAAAAACTGACCATTCTCTGTCCAGAATGGCCAAACTGAACACTCATTGTACAGACTGACCACTCACTCTCCACATTGAGACCACACTGACCTCTCACTGTCCACACTGAGACCATACTGACCACTCACTGTCCAAACTGAGACCACGCAGACCGCTCACTGTACACACTGAGACCACACTGACCACTCACTGTACACACTGAGACAACACTGACCACTCACTGTCCAGAGTGACCACACTGACAGTTCACTGTCCACACTGGGCATTTAGGTCCAAACTAAGACCAACTGACCATTGACTGCCACACTGTCCACTCACCGTCCATACTGACCACACTGACCGCTCACTCTATGGAATGACCGCTAACTGTCCAGAATGACTACGCTGACAACTCATTGACCACACTGACTGCTCACTGTCCACACTGAGACCATGCTGACCACTCACTGTCCACACTGAGACCACACTGACCATTCACTGTCCACATGGATTCCACACTGACCGCTTACTGTCCAGGCTCTGATAACACTGACCATTCAATGTCCAGACTCAGACCAAACTGACCATTTGCTGTCCAAATTCAGACCACACTGACCGCTCACTGTCCACACTGAGACCACACTAACCACTCACTGCAAACACTGTGATCAGACTGACCACTCACTGTCCACACTGAAACCACACTGACCGCTCACTGTCCATACTGAGAACACACTGACCACTCACAGTCCACAATAAGACCAAACTAACCGCTCACTCTCGACACTGAGATGAAACTGACCGCTCATTGTCCACACTGAGTCAACACTGAACACTCACTGTCCACACTGAGACAACACTGACCACTCACTGTCCACACTGAGACCACACTGACCGTTCACTGTCTACACTGAGACCACACTGAACACTCACTGTCCACACTGAGACAACACTGACCACTCACTGTCCACACTGAGACCACACTGACCGCTCACTGTCTACACTGAGACCACACTGAACACTCACTGTCCACACTGAGACAACACTGACCACTCACTGTCTATACTGAGACCACACTGATCACTGACTGTCCACATTGAGACCACACTGACCGCTCACTGTCCAGAGTGAAAAAACTGACCATTCTCTGTCCAGAATGGCCAAACTGAACACTCATTGTACAGACTGACCACTCACTCTCCACATTGAGACCACACTGACCTCTCACTGTCCACACTGAGACCACACTGACCACTCACTGTCCAAACTGAGACCACGCAGACCGCTCACTGTACACACTGAGACAGCACTGACCTCTCACTATTCACATTGAGACCACACTGACCACTCACTGTCCAGATTGACCACACTGACCGTCCACTGTCCACACTGGGCATTTAGGTCCAAACTAAGACCAACTGACCACTGACAGTCCACACTGTCCACTCACTGTCCATACTGACCACACTGACTGCTCACTGTACAGAATGACCAGTAACTGTCCAGAATGACCACGCTCACAACTCATTGACTACAGTGACCACTCATTGTCAGCATTGAGACCACATTAACCAATCACTGTCCACAATTAACAAACTGACCACTCACTGTCCACACTGAGACCAGACTGACCGCTAACTGTCCAAACTGAGACCACGCTGAACGCTCACTGTCCACACTGAGACCACACTGACACCTCACTGTCCACACGGAGCCCACACTGACTGCTCATTGTCCACACTCAGACCACACTGACCATTCACTGTCCAGACTCAGACTAAACTGACCGCTCACTGTCCAATTTCAGACTACACTGACCACACACTGTCCACACTGAGACCACACTAACCACTCACTGCAAACACTGAGATCAGACTGACCACTCACTGTCCACACTGAGACCACACTGACCACTCACTGACCAAACTGAGAACACACTGACCACTCACAGTCCACAATAAGACCAAACTAACCGCTCAATCTTGACACTGAGACGAAACTGACCGCTCATTGTCCACACTGAGTCAACACTGACCACTCTCTATCCACACTGAGACCAGACTGACCGCTAACTCTCCAAACTGAGACCACACTGAACGCTCACTGTCCACACTGAGACCACACTGACACCTCACTGTCCACACGGAGCCCATGCTGACTGCTCATTGTCCACACTCAGACCACACTGACCATTCACTGTCCACACTAAGACCACACAGACCGCTCACTGTCCACACTGAGAACACGCTGAACGCTCATTGTCCACACTGAGACCACACTGACCACTCACTGTCCACACTGAGACCACACTGACCACTCACTGTCCAAACTAAGACCACACAGATCGCTCACTGTCCACACTGAGACCATGCTGAACGCTCACTTTCCACACTGAGACCACACTGACCACTCACTGTCCAGAGTGACCACACTGACAGTTCACAGTCCACACTGTGCATTTAGGTCCAAACTAAGACCAACTGACCATTGACTGCCACACTGTCCACTCACCGTCTATACTGACCACACTGACCGCTCACTCTATGGAATGACCGCTAACTGTCCAGAATGACCACGCTGACAACTCATTGACCACACTGACTGCTCACTGTCCACACTGAGACCATGCTGACCACTCACTGTCCACACTGAGACCACACTGACCACTCACTGTCCACATGGATTCCACACTGACCGCTCACTGTCCAGGCTCTGATAACACTGACCATTCAATGTCCTGACTCAGACCAAACTGACCATTCACTGTCCAAATTCAGACCACACTGACCACACACTGTCCACACTGAGACCACAATAACCACACACTATCCACACTGAGACCAAACTGACCGCTCACTGTCCATTATCAGACTAATCTGATCACTCACTGTGCACACTGATACCACACTGACCGCTCACTGTGCACACTGAGACCACAATGACTGCTCACTGTCCACACTGAGACCACACTGACCACTCACTGTCCATACTGACCACAATGACTGCTCACTGTCCACGCTGAGACCACACTGACCACTCACATTACAGAATGAACACACTGTCTGCTCATTGTCCACACTGAGACCACGCTGACCTCTCACTGTCCTCATTGAGACCACACTGACCGCTCACTATCCAGACTGAGACCACACTGACCGCTTACTATCCACTAAAACCACACTGTCTGCTCTCTGTCCACACTGAGACTACACTGTCCACTCATTGTACACAGTGAGCACACTGACCACTCACGGCAAATACTGAGACCACACTGACCACTCACTGTCCACACACAGACCAAACTGACCGCTCACTGTCCATACTGAGAACACACTGACTGCTCACAGTCCACACTAAGACCAAACTGACCGCTCACTGTCCACCCTGAGATGAAACTGACTGCTCACTGTCGAAACTGAGACAAAATTGACCGCTCACTGTCCACACTGAGACAACACTGACCACTCACTGTCCACACTGAGACTACGCTGACCACTCATTGTCCACACTCAGACCACACTGACCATTCACTGTCCAGACTCAGACCAAACTGACCGCTCAATTTCCAAATTCAGACCATACTGACCACAAACTGTCAGATCACACTAACCACTCACTGCAAACACTGAGATCAGACTGACCACTCACTGTCCACACTGAAACCACACTGACCGCTCACTGTCCATACTGAGACCAAACTGAGCACTCACTGTCCACACTCAAACCAAACTGACCGCTCACTGTCCATACTGAGAACACACTGACCGCTCACAGTCCACAATAAGGCCAAACTAACCGCTCACTCTCGACACTGAGACGAAACTGACCGCTCATTGTCCACACTGAGTCAACACTGACCACTCACTGTCCACACTGAGACCACACTGAACACTCACTGTCCACACTGAGACTACACTGACCCCTCAGTGTCCACACTGAGACCACACTGACCACTCACTGTCTACACTGAGACCACACTGAACACTCACTGTCCACACTGAGACAACACTGACCACTCACTGTCTATACTGAGACCACACTGATCACTGACTGTCCACATTGAGACCACACTGACCGCTCACTGTCCAGAATGAAAAAACTGACCATTCTCTGTCCAGAATGGCCAAACTGAACACTCATTGTACAGACTGACCACTCACTCTCCACATTGAGACCACACTGACCTCTCACTGTCCACACTGAGACCACACTGACCACTCACTGTCCAAACTGAGACCACGCAGACCGCTCACTGTACACACTGAGACCACACTGACCACTCACTGTACACACTGAGACAACACTGACCACTCACTGTCCAGAGTGACCATACTGACAGTTCACTGTCCACACTGGGCATTTAGGTCCAAACTAAGACCAACTGACCATTGATTGCCACACTGTCCACTCACCGTCCATACTGACCACACTGACCGCTCACTCTATGGAATGACCGCCAACTGTCCAGAATGACCACGCTGACAACTCATTGACCACACTGACTGCTCACTGTCCACACTGAGACCATGCTGACCACTCACTTTCCACACTGAGACCACACTGACCATTCACTGTCCACATGGATTCCACACTGACCACTCACTGTCCAGGCTCTGATAACACTGACCATTCAATGTCCAGACTCAGACCAAACTGACCATTTGCTGTCCAAATTGAGACCACACTGACCGCTCACTGTCCACACTGAGACCACACTAACCACTCACTGCAAACACTGAGATCAGACTGACCACTCACTGTCCACACTGAAACCACACTGACAGCTCACTGTCCATACTGAGACCAAACTGAGCACTCACTGTCCACACTCAGACCAAACTGATCGCTCACTGTCCATACTGAGACGAAACTGACCGCTCATTGTCCACACTGAGTCAACACTGACCACTCACAGTCCACAATAAGACCAAACTAACCGCTCACTCTCGACACTGAGACGAAACTGACCGCTCATTGTCCACACTGAGTCAACACTGACCACTCACTGTCCACACTGAGACAACACTGACCATTCACTGTCCACACTGAGACTACACTGACCCCTCACTGTCCACACTGAGACCACACTGACCGTTCACTGTCTACACTGAGACCACACTGAACACTCACTGTCCACACTGAGACAACACCGACCACTCACTGTCCACACTGAGACCACACTGACTGCTCACTGTCCACATTGAGACCACACTGACCGCTCACTGACCAGAGTGAAAAAACTGACCATTCTCTGTCCAGAATGGCCAAACTGAACACTCATTGTACAGACTGACCACTCACTCTCCACATTGAGACCACACTGACCTCTCACTGTCCACACTGAGACCACACTGACCACTCACTGTCCAAACTGAGACCACGCAGACCGCTCACTGAACACACTGAGACAGCACTGACCTCTCACTATTCACATTGAGACCACACTGACCACACACTGTCCAGATTGACCACACTGACGGTCCACTGTCCACACTGGGCATTTAGGTCCAAACTAAGACCAACTGACCACTGACAGTCCACACTGTCCACTCACTGTCCATATTGACCACACTGACTGCTCACTCTACAGAATGACCAGTAACTGTCCAGAATGACCACGCTGACAACTCATTGACTACAGTGACCACTCATTGTCAACATTGAGACCACATTAACCAATCACTGTCCACAATTAACAAACTGACCACTCACTGTCCACACTGAGACCAGACTGACCGCTAACTGTCCAAACTGAGACCACGCTGAAGGCTCACTGTCCACACTGAGACCACAATGACACCTCACTGTCCAGACGGAGCCCACACTGACTGCTCATTGTCCACACTCAGACCACACTGACCATTCACTGTCCAGACTCAGACTAAACTGACCGCTCACTGTCCAATTTCAGACTACACTGACCACACACTGTCCACACTGAGACCACACTAACCACTCACTGCAAACACTGAGATCAGACTGAAAACTCACTGTCCACACTGAGACCACACTGACCACTCACTGTCCACACTGAGGCCACTGACCGCTCACTATCCACACTGAGCCGAAACTGACCGCTGAATTTGCTCACTGAGACCATACTGACCACTCACAGTCTTCACTGAGACCAGAATGACCACTCACTGTCAACACTGAGACCACGCTGACTGCTCACTGTCCACACTGAGACCACACTGACCACTCACTGTCCACACTGAGACCACGCTAAATGCTCTCTGTCCACACTGAGAGCACACTGACCTCTCACTGTACACACTGAGACCACATGGACCGCTCACTGTACACACTGAGACAGCACTGACCTCTCGCTGTCCACGCTGAGTCCACACTGACCACTCACTGTCCAGAGTGACCACACTGACCGTTGACTGTCCACACTGGGCATTTAGGTCCAAACTAAGACCAACTGATCACTGACTGTCCACACTGTCCACTCACTGTCCTTACTGACCACACTGACTGCTCACTCTACAGAATGGCCGCTCACTGTCCATACTGATGTCAAACTTAGCACTCACTGTCCACACTCAGACCAAACTGACCGCTTACTGTCCATACTGAGAACACACTGACTGCTCACAGTCCACACTAAGACCAAACTGACCGCTCATTGTCCACACTGAGACCACACTGACCACTCACTGTCCACCCTGAGACCACACTTACCACTCACTGTCCACTCTGAGACCACACTGACTGCTCACTGTGCACACTGAGCCCCACTGACCGCTTACTTTATACACTGAGACGACACAGACCGCTCACTGTCCATACTGAGACCAGACTGACCGCTCACTGTCCACATTGAGACAACACTGACTGCTCACTGTACATACTGAGGTCAAACTGACCACTCACTGTCTATACTGAGACCACACTGATCACTGACTATCCACATTGAGACCACACTGACCGCTCAATGTCCACACTGAGACCACGATGACCACTCACTGGCCACACTCAGACCAGACTGACTGCTCACGGACCAAACTGAGACCAGATAGACCGCTCACTGTCCACACTAGACCACACTGACCAACTACTGTCGTCACTAAGACCACACTGACTGCTCACTGCCCATTCTGAGACCACACTGGCCACTCACTGTCCACACTCAGACCACACTGACCGCTCACTGTCCACACTCAGACCACACTGACCGATTACTGTCCATACTGAGACCACACTGACCACTCACTGTCCAGAATGAAAAAACTGACCACACTCTGTCCAGAATGGCCAAACTAAACACTCATTGTCCAGACTGACAACTCACTCTCCACATTGAAACCACACTGACCACTCACTGTCAACACTGAGACCATACTGACCGCTCACTGTCCACACTGAGACCACAATGACTACTCACTGTCCAACACTCAGACCAAACTGACCACACACTGTCCTCACTGAGAACACACTGACTACTCACTGTCCACACTTAGACCAGACTGACTGCTCACGGACCAAACTGCGACCAGACAGACCACTCACTGTCCACACTAGACCACACTGACCACCTACTGTCCTCACTAAGACCACACTGACTGCACACTGCCCATACTGAGACCACACTGGCCACTCACTGTCCACACTCAGACCACACTGACCGCTCACTGTCCACACTCAGACCACACTGACAGATCACTTCCATACTGAGACCACACTGACCACTCACTTTCCAGAATGAAAAAACTGACCACACTCTGTCCAGAATGGCCAAACTGAACACTCATTGTCCAGACTGACCACTCACTCTCCACATTGAAACCACACTGACCACTCATTGTCAACACTGAGACCACACTGACCACTCATTGTCCACACTGACAGCACGCTGACCGCTCACTGTCCACACTGAGGCCACACTGACCATTCACTTTACAAACTTAGACCACACTGACTGCTAACTGTCCACACTCAGCACACACTGACCACTCACTGTCCACACTCAGCACACACTGACCACTCACTGTCCACACTAAGACCACACGGACTGCTCACTGTCCACACTGAGACCACGCTGAACACACTCTGTCCACACTGAGACCACACTGACCACTCACTGTACACACTGAGACAACACTGACCTCTCACTGTCCAGAGTGACTATACTGACTGTTCACTGTCCACACTGGGCATTTAGGTCCAAACTAAGACCAACTGACCACTGACTGTCCACACTGTCCATTCACTGTCCATACTGACCACACTGACTGCTCACTCGACAGAATGACCGCGAACTGTCCAGAATGACCACGCTGACAACTCATTGACCACAGTGACCGCTCATTGTCAACATTGAGACCACATTAACCAATGACTGTCCACATTGAGACAACACTGACCGTTCACTGTCCATACTGAGGTCAAACTGACCACTCACTGTCTATACTGAGACCACACTGATCACTGACTTTCCACATTGAGACCACACTGACCGCTCACTGTCCACACTGAGACCACAATGACCACTCACTGTCCAACACTCAGACCAAACTGACCACACTCTGTCCTCACTGAGACCACACTGACTACTCACTGTCCACACTGAGACCAGACTGACCGCTCACTGTCCACACTAGACCACACTGACCACCTACTGTCCTTACTAAGACCACACTGACTGCTCACTGCCCATACTGAGACCACACTGGCCACTCACTGGCCACACTCAGACCACACTGACCGCTCACTCTACGGAATGACCACGAACTGACCAGAATGACCACGCTGACAACTCATTGACCACAGTGACCGCTCATTGTCAACATTGAGACCACATTAACCAATCACTGTCCACATTGAGACAATACTGACCGCTCACTGTCCATACTGAGGTCAAACTGACCACTCACTGTCTATACTGAGACCACACTGATCACTGACTGTCCACACTGAGACCACACTGACCGCTCACTGTCCACACCGAGACCACAATGACCACTCACTGTCCAACTCTCAGACCAAACTGACCACACACTGTCCTCACTGAGACCACACTGACTACTCACTGTCCACACTGAGACCAGACTGACTGCTCACGGACCAAATTGAGACCAGACAGACCGCTCACTGTCCACACTCAGACCACACTGACCACCTACTGTACTCACTAAGACCACACTGACTGCTCACTGCCCATACTGACACCACAATGGCCACTCACTGTCCACACCGAGACCACAATGACCACTAACTGTCCAACACTCAGACCAAACTGACCACACACTGTCCTCACTGAGACCACACTGACTACTCACTGTCCACACTGAGACCAGACTGACTGCTCACGGACCAAACTGAGACCAGACAGACCACTCACTGTCCACACTAGACCACACTGACCACCTACTGTACTCACTAAGACCACACTGACTGCTCACTGCCCATACTGAGACCACACTGGCCACTCACTGGCCACACTCAGACCACACTGACCGCTCACTCTACGGAATGACCACGAACTGTCCAGAATGACCACGCTGACAACTCATTGACCACAGTGACCGCTCATTGTCAACATTGAGACCACATTAACCAATCACTGTACACATTGAGACAACACTGACCGCTCACTGTCCATACTGAGGTCAAACTGACCACTCACTGTCTATACTGAGACCACACTGATCACTGACTGTCCACACTGAGACCACACTGACCGCTCACTGTCCACACCGAGACCACAATGACCACTCACTGTCCAACTCTCAGACCAAACTGACCACACACTGTCCTCACTGAGACCACACTGACTACTCACTGTCCACACTGAGACCAGACTGACTGCTCACGGACCAAATTGAGACCAGACAGACCGCTCACTGTCCACACTCAGACCACACTGACCACCTACTGTACTCACTAAGACCACACTGACTGCTCACTGCCCATACTGACACCACAATGGCCACTCACTGTCCACACCGAGACCACAATGACCACTCACTGTCCAACACTCAGACCAAACTGACCACACACTGTCCTCACTGAGACCAGACTGACTACTCACTGTCCACACTGAGACCAGACTGACTGCTCACGGACCAAACTGAGACCAGACAGACCACTCACTGTCCACACTAGACCACACTGACCACCTACTGTACTCACTAAGACCACACTGACTGCTCACTGCCCATACTGAGACCACACTGGCCACTCACTGGCCACACTCAGACCACACTGACCGCTCACTCTACGGAATGACCACGAACTGTCCAGAATGACCACGCTGACAACTCATTGACCACAGTGACCGCTCATTGTCAACATTGAGACCACATTAACCAATCACTGTACACATTGAGACAACACTGACCGCTCACTGTCCATACTGAGGTCAAACTGACCACTCACTGTCTATACTGAGACCACACTGATCACTGACTGTCCACACTGAGACCACACTGACCGCTCACTGTCCACACCGAGACCACAATGACCACTCACTGTCCAACTCTCAGACCAAACTGACCACACACTGTCCTCACTGAGACCACACTGACTACTCACTGTCCACACTGAGACCAGACTGACTGCTCACGGACCAAATTGAGACCAGACAGACCGCTCACTGTCCACACTCAGACCACACTGACCACCTACTGTACTCACTAAGACCACACTGACTGCTCACTGCCCATACTGACACCACAATGGCCACTCACTGTCCACACTCAGACCACACTGACCACTCACTGTCCACACTCAGACCACACTGACCGCTCGCTGTCCACACTCAGACCACACTGACCACTCACTGTCTATACTGAGACCACACTGATCACTGACTGTCCACATTGAGACCACACTGACCGCTCACTGTCCACACCGACACCACAATGACCACTCACTGTCCAACACTCAGACCAAACTGACCACACACTGTACTCACTGAGACCACACTGACTACTCACTGTCCACACTGAGACCAGACTGACTGCTCACGGACCAAACTGAGACCAGACAGACCGCTCACTGTCCACACTAGACCAAACTGACCACCTACTGTCGTCACTAAGACCACACTGACAGCTCACTGCCCATACTGAGACCACACTGGCCACTCACTGTCCACATTCAGACCACACTGACCGCTCACTGTCCACACTCAGACCACACTGACCGATCACTGTCCATACTGAGACCACACTGACCACTCACTGTCCAGAATGAAAAAACTGACCACACTCTGTCCAGAATGGCCAAACAAAACATTCATTGTCCAGACTGACAACTCACTCTCCACATTGAAACCACACTGACCACTCACTGTCAACACTGAGACCATACTGACCGCTCACTCTCCGCACTGAGACCATAATGACCACTCTGTCCAACACTCAGACCAAACTGACCACACACTGTCCTCACTGAGACCACACTGACGACTCACTGTCCACACTTAGACCAGACTGACTGCTCACGGCCCAAACTGAGACCAGACAGACCGCTCACTGTCCACACTAGACCACACTGACCACCTACTGTCCTCACTAAGACAAAACTGACTGCTCACTGCCCATACTGAGACCAAACTGGCCACTCACTGTCCACACTCAGACCACACTGACCGCTCACTGTCCAAACTCAGACCACACTGACCGATCACTTCCATACTGAGACTACACTGACCACTCACTTTCAAGAATGAAAAAACTGACCACATTCTGTCCAGAATGGCCAAACTGAACACTCATTGTCCAGACTGACCACTCACTCTCCACATTGAAACCACACTGACCACTCACTGTCAACACTGAGACCACACTGACCACGCATTGTCCACACTGACAGCACGCTGACCGCTCACTGTCCACACTCAGCACACACTGACCACTTACTGTCCACACTAAGACCACACGGACTGCTCACTGTCCATACTGAGACCACGCTGAACACACTCTGTCCACACTGATACCACACTAACCACTCACTGTACACACTGAGACAACACTGACCTATCACTGTCCAGAGTGACTATACTGACTCTTCACTGTCCACACTGGGCAATTAGGTCCAAACTAAGACCAACTGACCACTGACTGTCCACACTGTCCACTCACTGTCCATACTGACCACACTGACTGCTCACTCGACAGAATGACCGCGAACTGTCCAGAATGACCACGCTGACAACTCATTGACCACAGTGACCGCTCATTGTCAACATTGAGACCACATTAACCAATCACTGTCCACATTGAGACAACACTGACCGCTCACTGTCCATACTGAGGTCAAACTGACCACTCACTGTCTATACTGAGACCACACTGATCACTGACTGTCCACATTGAGACCACACTGACCGCTCACTGTCCACACTGAGACCACGATGACCACTCACTGGCCACACCCAGACCAAACTGACCACATACTGTCCTCACTGAGACCACACTGACCACTCAATGTCCACACTGAGACCAGACTGACCACTTACTGTCCAGAATGAAAAAACTGACCACACTCTGTCCAGAATGGCCAAACAAAACACTCATTGTCCAGACTGACAACTCACTCTCCACGTTGAAACCACACTGACCACTCACTGTCAACACTGAGACCATACTGACCGCTCACTGTCCACACTGAGACCACAATGACCACTCACTGTCTAACACTCAGACCAAACTGACCACACACTGTCCTCACTGAGAACACACTGACTACTCACTGTCCACACTTAGACCAGACTGACTGCTCACGAACCAAACTGAGACCAGACAGACCACTCACTGTCCACACTAGACCACACTGACCACCTACTGTCCTCACTAAGACCACACTGACTGCACACTGCCCATACTGAGACCACACTGGCCACTCACTGTCCACACTCAGACCACACTGACCGCTCACTGTCCACACTCAGACCACACTGACAGATCACTTCCATACTGAGACCACACTGACCACTCACTTTCCAGAATGAAAAAACTGACCACACTCTGTCCAGAATGGCCAAACTGAACACTCATTGTCCAGACTGACCACTCACTCTCCACATTGAAACCACACTGACCACTCACTGTTAACACTGAGACCACACTGACCACTCATTGTCCACACTGACAGCACGCTGACCGCTCACTGTCCACACTGAGACCACACTGACCATTCACTTTACAAACTTAGACCACACTGACTGCTCACTGTCCACACTCAGCGCACACTGACCACTCACTGTCCACACTAAGACCACACGGACTGCTCAGTGTCCACACTGAGACCACGCTGAACACACTCTGTCCACACTGAGACCACACTGAACACTCACTGTGCACACTGAGACAACACTGACCTCTCACTGTCCAGAGTGACTATACTGACTGTTCACTGTCCACACTGGGCATTTAGGTCCAAACTAAGACCAACTGACCACTGACAGTCCACACTGTCCACTCACTGTCCATACTGACCACACTGACTGCTCAATCGACGGAATGACCGCGAACTGTCCAGAATGACCACGCTGACAACTCATTGACCACAGTGACCGCTCATTGTCAACATTGAGACCACATTAACCAATCACTGTCCACATTGAGACAACACTGACCGCTCACTGTCCATACTGAGGTCAAACTGACCACTCACTGTCTATACTGAGACCACACTGATCACTGACTGTCCACATTGAGACCACACTGACCGCTCACTGTCCACACCGAGACCACAATGACCACTCACTGTCCAACACTCAGGCCAAACTGACCACATACTGTCCTCACTGAGACCACACTGACTACTCACTGTCCACACTGAGACCAGACTGACTGCTCACGGACCAAACTGAGACCAGACAGACCGCTCACTGTCCACACTAGACCACACTGACCACCTACTGTCCTCACTAAGACCACACTGACTGCTCACTGCCCATACTGACACCACAATGGCCACTCACTGTCCACACTCAGACCACACTGACCACTCACTGTCCATACTCAGACCACACTGACCGCTCACTGTCCACACTCAGACCACACTGGCCACTCACTGTCTATACTGAGACCACACTGATCACTGATTGTCCACATTGAGACCACACTGACCGCTCACTGTCCACACCGACACCACAATGACCACTCACTGTCCAACACTCAGACCAAACTGACCACACACTGTCCGCACTGAGACCACACTGACTACTCACTGTCCACACTGAGACCAGACTGACTGCTCACGGACCAAACTGAGACCAGACAGACCGCTCACTGTCCACACTAGACCAAACTGACCACCTACTGGCGTCACTAAGACCACACTGACTGCTCACTGCCCATACTGAGACCACACTGGCCACTCACTGTCCACACTCAGACCACACTGACCGCTCACTGTCCACACTCAGACCACACTGACCGATCACTGTCCATACTGAGACCGCACTGACCACTCACTGTCCAGAATGAAACAACTGACCACACTCTGTCCAGAATGGCCAAACAAAACACTCATTGTCCAGACTGACAACTCACTCTCCACATTGAAACCACACTGACCACTCACTGTCAACACTGAGACCATACTGACCGCTCACTGTCCGCACTGAGACCACAATGACCACTCTGTCCAACACTCAGACCAAACTGACCACACACTGTCCTCACTGAGACCACACTGACTACTCACTGTCCACACTTAGACCAGACTGACTGCTCACGGACCAAACTGAGACCAGACAGACCGCTCACTGTCCACACTAGACCACACTGACCACCTACTGTCCTCACTAAGACCAAACTGACTGCTCACTGCCCATACTGAGACCACACTGGCCACTCACTGTCCACACTCAGACCACACTGACCGCTCACTTCCACACTCAGACCACACTGTCCGATCACTTCCATACTGAGACCACACTGACCACTCACTTTCCAGAATGAAAAAACTGACCACACTCTGTCCAGAATGGCCAAACTGAACACTCATTGTCCAGACTGACCACTAACTCTCCACATTGAAACCACACTGACCACTCACTGTCATACTGAGACCACACTGTCCACTCATTGTCCACACTGACAGCACGCTGATCGCTCACTGTCCACACTGAGACCACACTGACCATTCACTTTACAAACTTAGACCACACTGACTGCTCACTCTCCACACTAAGCACACACTGACCACTCACTGTCCACACTAAGACCACACGGACTGCTCACTGTCCACACTGAGACCACGCTGAACACACTCTGTCCACACTGAGACCACACTGACCACTCACTGTACACACTGAGACAACACTGTCCTCTCACTGTCCAGAGTGACTATACTGACTGTTCACTGTCCACACTGGGCAATTAGGTCCAAACTAAGACCAACTGACCACTGACTGTCCACACTGTCCACTCACTGTCCATACTGACCACACTGACTGCTCACTCGACGGAATGACCGCGAACTGTCCAGAATGACCACGCTGACAACTCATTGACCACAGTGACCGCTCATTGTCAACATTGAGACCACATTAACCAATCACTGTCCACATTGAGACAACACTGACCGCTCACTGTCCATACTGAGGTCAAACTGACCACTCACTGTCTATACTGAGACCACACTGATCACTGACTGTCCACATTGAGACCAAACTGACCGCTCACTGTCCACACTGAGACCACAATGACCACTCACTGTCCAACACTCAGACCAAACTGACCACACACTGTCCTCACTGAGACCACACTGACTACTCACTGTCCACACTGAGTCCAGACTGACTGCTCACGGACCAAACTGAGACTAGACAGACCGCTCACTGTCCACACTAGACCACACTGACCACCTACTGTCCTCACTAAGACCACACTGACTGCTCACTGCCCATACTGAGACCACACTGGCCACTCACTGTCCACACTCAGACCACACTGACCGCTCACTGTCCACACTCAGACCACACTGACCACTCACTGTCCACACTCAGACCACACTGACCACTCACTGTCTATACTGAGACCACACTGATCACTGACTGTCCACATTGAGACCACACTGACCGCTCACTGTCCACACCGACACCACAATGACCACTCACTGTCCAATACTCAGACCAAACTGACCACACACTGTCCTCACTGAGAACACACTGACTACTCACTGTCCACACTGAGACCAGACTGACTGCTCACGGACCAAACTGAGACCAGACAGACCGCTCACTGTCCACACTAGACATCACTGACCACCTACTGTCCTCACTAAGACCACACTGACTGCTCACTGCCCATAATGAGACCACACTGGCAACTCACTGTGCACACTCAGACCACACTGACTGCTCACTCTACGGAATGACCACGAACTGTCCAGAATGACCACGCTGACAACTCATTGACCACAGTGACCGCTCATTGTCAACATTGAGACCACATTAACCAATCACTGTCCACATTGAGACAACACTGACCGCTCACTGTCCATACTGAGGTCAAACTGACCACTCACTGTCTATACTGAGACCACACCGATCACTGACTGTCTGCATTGAGACCACACTGACCGCTCACTGTCCACACCGACACCACAATGACCACTCACTGTCCAACACTCAGACCAAACTGACCACACACTGTCCTCACTGAGACCACACTGACTACTCACTGTCCACACTGAGACCAGACTGACTGCTCACGGACCAAACTGAGACCAGACAGACCGCTCACTGTCCACACTAGACCACACTGACAACCTACTGTCCTCACTAAGACCACACTGACTGCTCACTGCCCATACTGAGACCACACTGGCCACTCACTGTCCACACTCAGACCACACTGACCGCTCACTGTCCACACTCAGACCATACTGACCGCTCACTGTCCACACTCAGACCACACTGACCACTCACTGTCTATACTGAGACCAGACTGATCACTGATTGTCCACATTGAGACCACACTGACCGCTCACTGTCCAAACCGACACCACAATGATCACTCACTGTCCAACACTCAGACCAAACTGACCACACACTGTCCTCATTGAGACCACACTGACTACTCACTGTCCACACTGAGACCAGACTGACTGTTCACGGACCAAACTGAGACCAGACAGACCGCTCACTGTCCACACTAGACCACACTGACCACCTACTGTCGTCACTAAGACCACACTGACTGCTCACTGCCCATACTGAGACCACACTGACCACTCACTGTCCACACCGACACCACAATGACCACTCACTGTCCAACACTCAGACCAAACTGACCACACACTGTCCTCACTGAGACCACACTGACTGCTCACTGTCCACACTGAGACCAGACTGACTGCTCACGGACCAAACTGAGACCAGACAGACCGCTCACTGTCCACACTAGACCACACTGACCACCTACTGTCCTCACTAAGACCACACTGACTGCTCACTGCCCATACTGAGACCACACTGGCCACTCACTGTCCACACTCAGACCACACTGACCGCTCACTGTCCACACTCAGACCACACTGACCGATCACTTCCACACTGAGACCACACTGACCACTCACTGTCCAGAATGAAAAAACTGACCGCACTCTGTCCAGAATGGCCAAACTGAACACTCATTGTCCAGACTGACCACTCACTCTCCACATTGAAACAACACTGACCACTCATTATCCACACTGACACCATGCTGACCACTCACTGTCCACACTGAGACCACACTGACCATTCACTTTACAAACTTAGACCACACTGACTGCTCACTGTCCACACTCAGCACACACTGACCACTCACTGTCCACACCACGACCACACGGACTGCTCACTGTCCACACTGAGACCACGCTGAACACACTCTGTCCACACTGAGACCACGCTGACCACTCACTGTAAACACTGAGACAACACTGACCTCTCACTGTCCAGAGTGACTACACTGACTGTTCACTGTCCACACTGGGCATTTACGTCCAAATTAAGAACAACTGACCACTGACTGTCCACACTGTCCACTCACTGTCTCTACTGACCACACTGACTGCTCACTCTACGGAATGACCGCTAATTGTCCAGAATGACCACGCTGACAACTCATTGACCACAGTGACCGCTCATTGTCAACATTGAGACCACATTAACCAATCATTGTCCACAATTAACAAACTGACCACTCACTGTCCACACCGAGACCAGACTGACCGCTAACTGTCCAAACTGAGACAACACTGATCCCTCACTGTCCACGCAGAGCACACGCTGACCACTCACTGTCCAGACTCAGACCACACTGACCATTCACTGTCCAGAATCAGAACAAACTGACTGCTCACTGTCCAAATTCAGACCACACTGTCCACACTGAGACCACACTGACCACTCACTGTCCATACTGAGACCACACTGACCACTCACTGTCCACACTGAGACAACACTGACCGCTCACTGTCCACAATGAGACCAAACTGACCACTCAATGTCGACACTGAGACCACACTGATCACTGACTGTCCACATTGAGGCCACACTGACCGCTCACAATCCACACTGAGACGAAACTGACCGCTGAATTTGCTCACTGAGACCATACTGACCACTCACAGTCCTCACTGAGACCAGAATGACCACTCACTGTCAACACTGAGACCACACTGACCGCTCACTGTCCACACTGGGACCACAATGACCACTCACTGTCCAACACTCAGACCAAACTGACCACACACTGTCCTCACTGAGACCACACTGACTACTCACTGTCCACACTGAGACCAGACTGACTGCTCACGGACCAAACTGAGACCAGACAGACCGCTCACTGTCCACACTAGACATCACTGACCACCTACTGTCCTCACTAAGACCACACTGACTGCTCACTGCCCATACTGAGACCACACTGGCCACTCACTGTGCACACTCAGACCACACTGACCGCTCACTCTACGGAATGACCACGAACTGTCCAGAATGACCACGCTGACAAATCATTGACCACAGTGACCGCTCATTTTCAACATTGAGACCACATTAACCAATCACTGTCCACATTGAGACAACACTGACCGCTCACTGTCCATACTGAGGTCAAACTGACCACTCACTGTCTATACTGAGACCACACTGATCACTGACTGTCCACATTGAGACCACACTGACCGCTCACTGTCCACACCGAGACCACAATGACCACTCACTGTCCAACACTCAGGCCAAACTGACCACATACTGTCCTCACTGAGACCACACTGACTACTCACTGTCCACACTGAGACCAGACTGACTGCTCACGGACCAAACTGAGACCAGACAGACCGCTCACTGTCCACACTAGACCACACTGACCACCTACTGTCCTCACTAAGACCACACTGACTGCTCACTGCCCATACTGACACCACAATGGCCACTCACTGTCCACACTCAGACCACACTGACCACTCACTGTCCACACTCAGACCACACTGACCGCTCACTGTCCACACTCAGACCACACTGGCCACTCACTGTCTATACTGAGACCACACTGATCACTGATTGTCCACATTGAGACCACACTGACCGCTCACTGTCCACACCGACACCACAATGACCACTCACTGTCCAACACTCAGACCAAACTGACCACACACTGTCCGCACTGAGACCACACTGACTACTCACTGTCCACACTGAGACCAGACTGACTGCTCACGGACCAAACTGAGACCAGACAGACCGCTCACTGTCCACACTAGACCAAACTGACCACCTACTGGCGTCACTAAGACCACACTGACTGCTCACTGCCCATACTGAGACCACACTGGCCACTCACTGTCCACACTCAGACCACACTGACCGCTCACTGTCCACACTCAGACCACACTGACCGATCACTGTCCATACTGAGACCGCACTGACCACTCACTGTCCAGAATGAAACAACTGACCACACTCTGTCCAGAATGGCCAAACAAAACACTCATTGTCCAGACTGACAACTCACTCTCCACATTGAAACCACACTGACCACTCACTGTCAACACTGAGTCCATACTGACCGCTCACTGTCCGCACTGAGACCACAATGACCACTCTGTCCAACACTCAGACCAAACTGACCACACACTGTCCTCACTGAGACCACACTGACTAATCACTGTCCACACTTAGACCAGACTGACTGCTCACGGACCAAACTGAGACCAGACAGACCGCTCACTGTCCACACTAGACCACACTGACCACCTACTGTCCTCACTAAGACCAAACTGACTGCTCACTGCCCATACTGAGACCACACTGGCCACTCACTGTCCACACTCAGACCACACTGACCGCTCACTGTCCACACTCAGACCACACTGTCCGATCACTTCCATACTGAGACCACACTGACCACTCACTTTCCAGAATGAAAAAACTGACCACACTCTGTCCAGAATGGCCAAACTGAACACTCATTGTCCAGACTGACCACTAACTCTCCACATTGAAACCACACTGACCACTCACTGTCATACTGAGACCACACTGTCCACTCATTGTCCACACTGACAGCACGCTGGTCGCTCACTGTCCACACTGAGACCACACTGACCATTCACTTTACAAACTTAGACCACACTGACTGCACACTCTCCACACTAAGCACACACTGACCACTCACTGTCCACACTAAGACCACACGGACTGCTCACTGTCCACACTGAGACCACGCTGAACACACTCTGTCCACACTGAGACCACACTGACCACTCACTGTACACACTGAGACAACACTGACCTCTCACTGTCCAGAGTGACTATACTGACTGTTCACTGTCCACACTGGGCAATTAGGTCCAAACTAAGACCAACTGACCACTGACTGTCCACACTGTCCACTCACTGTCCATACTGACCACACTGACTGCTCACTCGACGGAATGACCGCGAACTGTCCAGAATGACCACGCTGACAACTCATTGACCACAGTGACCGCTCATTGTCAACATTGAGACCACATTAACCAATCACTGTCCACATTGAGACAACACTGACCGCTCACTGTCCATACTGAGGTCAAACTGACCACTCACTGTCTATACTGAGACCACACTGATCACTGACTGTCCACATTGAGACCAAACTGACCGCTCACTGTCCACACTGAGACCACAATGACCACTCACTGTCCAACACTCAGACCAAACTGACCACACACTGTCCTCACTGAGACCACACTGACTACTCACTGTCCACACTGAGACCAGACTGACTGCTCACGGACCAAACTGAGACTAGACAGACCGCTCACTGTCCACACTAGACCACACTGACCACCTACTGTCCTCACTAAGACCACACTGACTGCTCACTGCCCATACTGAGACCACACTGGCCACTCACTGTCCACACTCAGACCACACTGACCGCTCACTGTCCACACTCAGACCACACTGACCACTCACTGTCCACACTCAGACCACACTGACCACTCACTGTCTATACTGAGACCACACTGATCACTGACTGTCCACATTGAGACCACACTGACCGCTCACTGTCCACACCGACACCACAATGACCACTCACTGTCCAATACTCAGACCAAACTGACCACACACTGTCCTCACTGAGAACACACTGACTACTCACTGTCCACACTGAGACCAGACTGACTGCTCACGGACCAAACTGAGACCAGACAGACCGCTCACTGTCCACACTAGACCACACTGACCACCTACTGTCCTCACTAAGACCACACTGACTGCTCACTGCCCATAATGAGACCACACTGGCAACTCACTGTGCACACTCAGACCACACTGACTGCTCACTCTACGGAATGACCACGAACTGTCCAGAATGACCACGCTGACAACTCATTGACCACAGTGACCGCTCATTGTCAACATTGAGACCACATTAACCAATCACTGTCCACATTGAGACAACACTGACCGCTCACTGTCCATACTGAGGTCAAACTGACCACTCACTGTCTATACTGAGACCACACCGATCACTGACTGTCTGCATTGAGACCACACTGACCGCTCACTGTCCACACCGACACCACAATGACCACTCACTGTCCAACACTCAGACCAAACTGACCACACACTGTCCTCACTGAGACCACACTGACTACTCACTGTCCACACTGAGACCAGACTGACTGCTCACGGACCAAACTGAGACCAGACAGACCGCTCACTGTCCACACTAGACCACACTGACAACCTACTGTCCTCACTAAGACCACACTGACTGCTCACTGCCCATACTGAGACCACACTGGCCACTCACTGTCCACACTCAGACCACACTGACCGCTCACTGTCCACACTCAGACCATACTGACCGCTCACTGTCCACACTCAGACCACACTGACCACTCACTGTCTATACTGAGACCAGACTGATCACTGACTGTCCACATTGAGACCACACTGACCGCTCACTGTCCAAACCGACACCACAATGATCACTCACTGTCCAACACTCAGACCAAACTGACCACACACTGTCCTCATTGAGACCACACTGACTACTCACTGTCCACACTGAGACCAGACTGACTGTTCACGGACCAAACTGAGACCAGACAGACCGCTCACTGTCCACACTAGACCACACTGACCACCTACTGTCGTCACTAAGACCACACTGACTGCTCACTGCCCATACTGAGACCACACTGACCACTCACTGTCCACACCGACACCACAATGACCACTCACTGTCCAACACTCAGACCAAACTGACCACACACTGTCCTCACTGAGACCACACTGACTGCTCACTGTCCACACTGAGACCAGACTGACTGCTCACGGACCAAACTGAGACCAGACAGACCGCTCACTGTCCACACTAGACCACACTGACCACCTACTGTCCTCACTAAGACCACACTGACTGCTCACTGCCCATACTGAGACCACACTGGCCACTCACTGTCCACACTCAGACCACACTGACCGCTCACTGTCCACACTCAGACCACACTGACCGATCACTTCCACACTGAGACCACACTGACCACTCACTGTCCAGAATGAAAAAACTGACCGCACTCTGTCCAGAATGGCCAAACTGAACACTCATTGTCCAGACTGACCACTCACTCTCCACATTGAAACAACACTGACCACTCATTATCCACACTGACACCATGCTGACCACTCACTGTCCACACTGAGACCACACTGACCATTCACTTTACAAACTTAGACCACACTGACTGCTCACTGTCCACACTCAGCACACACTGACCACTCACTGTCCACACCACGACCACACGGACTGCTCACTGTCCACACTGAGACCACGCTGAACACACTCTGTCCACACTGAGACCACGCTGACCACTCACTGTAAACACTGAGACAACACTGACCTCTCACTGTCCAGAGTGACTACACTGACTGTTCACTGTCCACACTGGGCATTTACGTCCAAATTAAGAACAACTGACCACTGACTGTCCACACTGTCCACTCACTGTCTCTACTGACCACACTGACTGCTCACTCTACGGAATGACCGCTAATTGTCCAGAATGACCACGCTGACAACTCATTGACCACAGTGACCGCTCATTGTCAACATTGAGACCACATTAACCAATCATTGTCCACAATTAACAAACTGACCACTCACTGTCCACACCGAGACCAGACTGACCGCTAACTGTCCAAACTGAGACAACACTGATCCCTCACTGTCCACGCAGAGCACACGCTGACCACTCACTGTCCAGACTCAGACCACACTGACCATTCACTGTCCAGAATCAGAACAAACTGACTGCTCACTGTCCAAATTCAGACCACACTGTCCACACTGAGACCACACTGACCACTCACTGTCCATACTGAGACCACATTGACCACTCACTGTCCACACTGAGACAACACTGACCGCTCACTGTCCACAATGAGACCAAACTGACCACTCAATGTCGATACTGAGACCACACTGATCACTGACTGTCCACATTGAGGCCACACTGACCGCTCACAATCCACACTGAGACGAAACTGACTGCTGAATTTGCTCACTGAGACCATACTGACCACTCACAGTCCTCACTGAGACCAGAATGACCACTCACTGTCAACACTGAGACCACACTGACCGCTCACTGTCCACACTGGGACCACAATGACCACTCACTGTCCAACACTCAGACCAAACTGACCACACACTGTCCTCACTGAGACCACACTGACTACTCACTGTCCACACTGAGACCAGACTGACTGCTCACGGACCAAACTGAGACCAGACAGACCGCTCACTGTCCACACTAGACATCACTGACCACCTACTGTCCTCACTAAGACCACACTGACTGCTCACTGCCCATACTGAGACCACACTGGCCACTCACTGTGCACACTCAGACCACACTGACCGCTCACTCTACGGAATGACCACGAACTGTCCAGAATGACCACGCTGACAACTCATTGACCACAGTGACCGCTCATTGTCAACATTGAGACCACATTAACCAATCACTGTCCACATTGAGACAACACTGACCGCTCACTGTCCATACTGAGGTCAAACTGACCACTCACTGTCTAAACTGAGACCACACTGATCACTGACTGTCCACATTGAGACCACACTGACCGCTCACTGTCCACACTGAGACCACAATGACCACTCACTGTCCAACACTCAGACCAAACTGACCACACACTGTCCTCACTGAGACCACACTGACTACTCACTGTCCACACTGAGACCAGACTGACTGCTCACGGACCAAACTGAGACTAGACAGACCGCTCACTGTTCACACTAGACCACACTGACCACCTACTGTCCTCACTAAGACCACACTGACTGCTCACTGCCCATACTGAGACCATACTGGCCACTCACTGTCCACACTCAGACCACACTGACCGCTCACTGTCCACACTCAAACCACACTGACCGCTCACTGACCACACTCAGACCATACTGACCACTCACTGTCGATACTGAGACCACACTGATCACTGACTGTCCACATTGAGACCACACTGACCGCTCACTGTCCACACCGACACCACAATGACCACTCACTGTCCAACACTCAGACCAAACTGACCACACACTGTCCTCACTGAGAACACACTGACTGCTCACTGTCCACACTGAGACCAGACTGACTGCTCACGGACCAAACTGAGACCAGACAGACCGCTCACTGTCCACACTAGACCACACTGACCACCTACTTTCCTCACTAAGACCACACTGACTGCTCACTGCCCATACTGAGACCACACTGGCCACTCACTGTCCACACTCAGAGCACACTGACCGCTCACTGTCCACACTCAGACCACACTGACCGATCACTTCCACACTGAGACCACACTGACCACTCACTGTCCAGAATGAAAAAACTGACCACACTCTGTCCAGAATGGCCAAACTGAACACTCATTGTCCAGACTGACCACTCACTCTCCACATTGAACCAACACTAACCACTCACTGTCCAACATTCAGACTAAACTGACCACACACCTTCCTCACTGAGACCACACTGACTGCTCACTGTCCACACTGAGACCAGACTGACTGCTCACGGACCAAACTGAGACCAGACAGACCGCTCACTGTCCACACTAGACCACACTGACCACCTACTGTCCTCACTAAGACCACACTGACTGCTCACTGCCCATACTGAGACCACACTGGCCACTCACTGTCCACACTCAGACCACACTGACCGCTCACTGTCCACACTCAGACTACATTGACCGATCACTTCCACACTGAGACCACACTGACCACTCACTGTCCAGAATGAAAAAACTGACCGCACTCTGTCCAGAATGGCCAAATTGAACACTCATTGTCCAGACTGACCACTCACTCTCCACATTGAAACAACACAGACCACTCATTGTCCACACTGACACAATGCTGACCACTCACTGTCCACACTGAGACCACACTGACCATTCACTTTATAAACTTAGACCACACTGACTGCTCACTGTCCACACTCAGCACACACTGACCACTCACTGTCCACACTAAGACCAGACGGGCTGCTCACTGTCCACACTTAGACCACGAGACCACACTGACCACTCACTGTACACACTGAGACAACACTGACCTCTCACTGTCCAGAGTGACGACACTGACTGTTCACTGTCCACACTGGGCATTTACGTCCAAATTAAGACCAACTGACCACTGACTGTCCACACTGTCCACTCAGTCTCTACTGACCACACTGACTGCTCACTCTACGGAATGACCGCTAATTGTCCAGAATGACCACGCTGACAACTCA
This sequence comes from Pristiophorus japonicus, assembly GCF_044704955.1. Taxonomy (NCBI): domain Eukaryota; kingdom Metazoa; phylum Chordata; class Chondrichthyes; family Pristiophoridae; genus Pristiophorus; species Pristiophorus japonicus. Next base: position 21,683,812 of record NC_092000.1, on the reverse strand, counting down.
TTGATCACAGTGACCGCTCATTGTCAACATTGAGACCACATTAACCAATCATTGTCCACAATTAACAAACTGACCACTCACTGTCCACACCGAGACCAGACTGACCGCTAACTGTCCAAACTGAGACAACACTGATCCCTCACTGTCCACGCAGAGCACACGCTGACCACTCACTGTCCAGACTCAGACCACACTGACCATTCACTGTCCAGAATCAGACCAAACTGACTGCTCACTGTCCAAATTAAGACCACACTGTCCACACTGAGACCACACTGACCACTCACTGTCCATACTGAGACCACACTGACCACTCACTGTCCACACTGAGACAACACTGACCGCTCACTGTCCACAATGAGACCAAACTGACCACTCAATGTCGATACTGAGACCACACTGATCACTGACTGTCCACATTGAGACCACACTGACCGCTCACAATCCACACTGAGACAAAACTGACTGCTGACTTTGCTCACTGAGACCATACTGTCCACTCACTGTCAATACTGAGACCACGCTGACCACTCACTGTCCACACTGAGACCACACTGACCACTCACTGCACACTCAGACCACACTGACCGCTCACTCTACGGAATGACCACGAACTGTCCAGAATGACCACGCTGACAACTCATTGACCACAGTGACCGCTCATTGTCAACATTGAGACCACATAAACCAATCACTGTCCACATTGAGACAAAACTGACCACTCACTGTACATACTGATGTCAAACTGACCACTCACAGTCTATACTGAGACCACACTGATCACTGCCTATCCAAATTGAGACCACACTGACCGCTCACTGTCCACACCGACACCACAATGACCATTCACTGTCCAACACTCAGACCAAACTGACCACACACTATCGTCACTGAGACCACACTGACTACTCACTGTCCACACTGAGACCAGACTGACTGCTCAAGGACCAAACTGAGACCAGACAGACTGCTCACTGTCCACACTAGACCACACTGACCACCTACTGTCCTCACTAAGACCACACTGACTGCTCACTGCCCATACTGAGACCACACTGGCCACTCACGGTCCACACTCAGACCACACTGACCGCTCACTGTCCACACTCAGACCACACTGACTGCTCACTGTCCAAACTCAGACCACACTGACCACTCACAGTCTATACTGAGACCAGACTGATCACTGACTGTCCACATTGAGACCACACTGACCGCTCACTGTCCACACCGACACCACAATGACCACTCACTGTCCAACACTCAGACCAAACTGACCACACACTGTCCTCACTGAGACCACACTGACTACTCACTGTCCACACTGAGACCAGACTGACCGATCACTTCCACACTGAGTCCACACTGACCACTCACTGTCCAGAATGAAAAAACTGACCACACTCTGTCCAGAATGGCCAAACTGAACACTCATTGTCCAGACTGACCACTCACTCTCCACAATAAAACAACACTGACCACTCATTGTCCACACGGACACCATGCTGACCACTCACTGTCCACACTCAGACCACACTGACCATTCACTTTACAAACTTAGACCACACTGACTGCTCACTGTCCACACTCAGCACACACTGACCACTCACTGTCCACACTCAGACCACACGGACTGCTCACTGTCCACACTGAGACCACGCTGAACACACTCTGTCCACATTGAGACCACGCTGACCACTCACTGTACACACTGAGACAACACTGACCTCTCACTGTCCAGAGTGACTACACTGACTGTTCACTGGCCACACTGGGCATTTACGTCCAAATTAAGACCAACTGACCACTGACTGTCCACACTGTCCACTCACTGTCTCTACTGACCACACTGACTGCTCACTCTACGGAATGACCGCTAATTGTCCAGAATGACCACGCTGACAACTTATTGACCACAGTGACCGCTCATTGTCAACATTGAGACCACATTAACCAATCATTGTCCACAATTAACAAACTGACCACTCACTGTCCACACCGAGACCAGACTGACCGCTAACTGTCCAAACTGAGACAACACTGATCCCTCACTGTCCACGCAGAGCACACGCTGACCACTCACTGTCCAGACTCAGACCACACTGACCATTCACTGTCCAGAATCAGAACAAACTGACTGCTCACTGTCCAAATTCAGACCACACTGTCCAAACTGAGACCACACTGATCACTCACTGTCCACACTGCGACCACACTGACCACTCACTGTCCACAATGAGACCAAACTGACCACTCAATGTCGATACTGAGACCACACTGATCACTGACTGTCCACATTGAGACCACACTGACCGCTCACAATCCACACTGAGATAAAACTGACCGCTGACTTTGCTCACTGAGACCATACTGACCACTCACTGTCAGTACTGAGACCACGCTGACCACTCACTGTCAACACTGAGACCACACTAACCACTCACTCTCCACACTGGGACCACAATGACCACTCACTGTCCAACACTCAGACCAAACTGACCACACACTGTCCTCACTGAGACCACACTGACTACTCACTGTCCACACTGAGACCAGACTGACTGCTCACGGACCAAACTGAGACCAGACAGACCACTCACTGTCCACACTAGACCACACTGACCACCTACTGTCCTCACTAAGACCACACTGACTGCTCACTGCCCATACTGAGACCACACTGGCCACTCACTGGCCACACTCAGACCACACTGACCGCTCACTGTCCACACTCAGACCACACTGACCAATCACTTCCACACTGAGACCACACTGACCACTCACTGTCCAGTATGAAAAAACTGACCACACTCTGTCCAGAATGGCCAAACTGAACACTCATTGTCCAGACTGACCACTCACTCTCCACATTGAAACAACACTGACCACTCACTGTCAACACTGAGACCACACTGACCACTCATTGTCCACACTGACACCATGCTGACCGCTCACTGTCCACACTGAGACCACACTGACCATTCACTTTACAAACTTAGACCACACTGACTGCTCACTGTCCACACTCAGCACACACTGACCACTCACTGTCCATACTAAGACCACACGGACTGCTCACTGTCCACACTGAGACCACGCTGAACACATTCTGTCCACACTGAGACCACACTGACCACTCACTGTACACACTGAGACAACACTGACCTCTCACTGTCCAGTGTGACTACACTGACTGTTCACTGTCCACACTGGGCATTTAGGTCCAAATTAAGACCAACTGACCACTGACTGTCCACACTGTCCACTCACTGTCTCTACTGACCACACTGACTGCTCACTCTACGGAATGACCGCTAACTGTCCAGAATGACCACGCTGACAACTCATTGACCACAGTGACCTCTCATTGTCAACATTGAGACCACATTAACCAATCACTGTCCACAATTAACAAACTGACCACTCACTGTCCACACCGAGACCAGACTGACCGGTAACTGTCCAAACTGAGACAACACTGACCCCTCACTGTCCATGTAGAGCACATGCTGACCACTCACTGTCCAGACTCAGACCACACTGACCATTCACTGTCCAGAATCAGACAAAACTGACCGCTCACTGTCCATACTGACCACACTGACTGCTCACTCTACAGAATGACCAGTAACTGTCCAGATTGACCACGCTGACAACTCATTGACTACAGTGACCACTCATTGTCAACATTGAGACCACATTAACCAATCACCGTCCACAATTAACAAACTGACCAGTCACTCTCCACACTGAGACCACACTGACCGCTAACTGTCCAAACTGAGACCACGCTGAACGCTCACTGTCCACACTGAGACCACACTGACACCTCACTGTCCACACGGAGCCCATGCTGACCGCTCATTGTCCACACTCAGACCACACTGACCATTCACTGTCCAGACTCAGACTAAACTGACCGCTCACTGTCCACACTGAGACCACACTGACCACTCACTGCAAACACTGAGATCAGACTCACCACTCACTGTCCACACTGAAACCACACTGACCACTCACTGTCCATACTGAGACCAAACTGAGCAATCACTGTCCACACTCAGACCAAACTGATCACTCACTGTCCATACTGAGAACACACTGACCGCTCACAGTCCACAATAAGACCAAACTAACCGCTCACTCTCGACACTGAGACGAAAATGACCGCTCATTGTCCACACTGAGTCAACACTGACCACTCACTGTCCACACTGAGATAACACTGACCACTCACTGTCCACACTGAGACTACACTGACCGCTCACTGTCCAAACTGAGACCACACTGACCGCTCACTTTCTACACTGAGACCACACTGAACACACACTGTCTACACTGTGACAACACTGACCACTCAATGTCTATACTGAGACCACACTGATCACTGACTGTCCACATTGAGACCACACTGACCGCTCACTGTCCACACTGAGACGAAACTGACCGCTGACTTTGCTCACTGAGACCAGACTGACCACTCACTGTCCACACTGAGACCATGCTGACTGCTCACTGTCCACACTGATACCACACTGACCGCGCACAGTTCCCACTGAGACCACACTGACCGCTCACTGTCCACACTGAGACCAGTCTGACCACTCACTATCCACAATCAGACCAAACTGACCACTCACAGTCCACACTGAGACCACTCTGACCACTCACTGACCACAATCAGACCACACTGACCACTCACTAACCTCACTGAGACTACAATGGCCAATCACTGTCCACACTGAGACCAGACTGACTGCTCACTGTCCAAACTGAGAGCACACTGACCACTCACTGTCCACACTCAGACCACACTGACCGCTCACTGTCCACACTCAGACAACACTGACCGATCACTATCCACACTCAGACCACACTGACCACTCACTGTCCAGAATGAAAAAACTGACCACTCTCTGTCCAGAATGGCCAAACTGAACACTCATTGTCCAGACTGACCACTCACTCTCCACATTGAGACCACACTGACCACTCACTTTACAAACTTAGACCACACTGAACGCTCACTACCCACACTGAGACAACACTGACCCCTCACTGTCCACGCGGAGCACACGCTGACCACTCACTGTCCAGACTCAGACCACACTGACCATTCACTGTCCAGACTCAGACCAAACTGACTGCTCACTGTCCAAATTCAGACCACACTGTCCACACTGAGACCACACTGACCACTCACTGTCCACACTGAGACCACACTGACCACTCACTGTCCACACTGAGACAACACTGACCGCTCACTGTCCACAATGAGACCAAACTGACCACTCAATGTCGATACTGAGACCACACTGATCACTGACTGTCCACATTGAGACCACACTGACCACTCACAATCCACACTGAGACAAAACTGACCGCTGACTTTGCTCACTGAGACCATACTGTCCACTCACAGTCCTCACTGAGACCGGAATGACCACTCACTTTCAAAACTGAGACCATGCTGACTGCTCACTGTCCTCACTGAGACCACACTGACCACTCACTGTCCACACTGAGGCCACTGACCGCTCACAATCCACACTGAGACGAAACTGACCGCTGACTTTGCTCACTGAGACCATACTGACCAATCACAGTCCTCACTGAGACCAGAATGACCACTCACTGTCAACACTGAGACCACGCTGACCGCTCACTGTCCACACTGAGACCACACTGACTGCTCACTGTCCACACTGAGACCACACTGACCGCTCACAATCCACACTGAGACCACACTGACCACTCACTGTACACACTGAGACCACACGGACCGCTCACTGTACACACTGAGACAGCACTGACCTCTCACTGTCCACGCTGAGTCCACACTGTCCACTCACTGTCCATACTGACCACACTGCTCACTCTACGGAATGGCCGCTCAATGTCCATACTGAGATCAAACTGAGCACTCACTGTCCACACTCAGACCAAACTGACCGCTTACTGTCCATACTGAGAACACACTGACTGCTCACAGTCCACACTAAGACCAAACTGACCACTCATTGACCACACTGAGACAACACTGACCACTCACTGTCCACACTGAGACCACACTGACCACTCACTGTCCACACTGAGACCACACTGACTGCTCACTGTGCACACTGAGCCCCACTGACCGCTTACTGTATACACTGAGACGACACTGACCGCTCACTGTACACACTGAGGCGATACTTACCACTCACTGTCCACACTGAGACTACACTTATCCCTCACTGTCCACACTGAGACCACACTGAATGCTCACTGTATACACTGAGATGAAACTGACCGCTCACTGTCCACACTGAGACCAGACTGACCGCTCACTGTCCACATTGAGACAACACTGATCGCTCACTGTCCATACTGAGGTCAAACTAGCCACACACTGTCCACACTCAGACCAAACTGACCACACACTGTCCTCACTGAGACCACACTGACGACTCATTGTCCACACTGAGACCAGACTGACTGCTCACGGAACAAACTGAGACCAGACAGACCGCTCACTGTCCACACTAGACCACACTGACCACCTAATGTCCTCACTAAGACCACACTGACTGCCCACTGCCCATACTGAGCCCACACTGGCCACTCACAGTCCACACTCAGACCACACTGACTGCTCACTGTCCACACTCAGACCACACTGACCACTCACTGTCCGGAATGAATAAAACTGACCATACTCTGTCCAGATTGGCCAAACTAAATATTCATTGTCCAGACTGAACACTCACTCTCCACATTGAAACCACACTGACCACTCATTGTCCACACTGACACCACACTGACCGCTCACTGTCCACACTTAGACCACACTGTCCATTCACTGTCCACACTAAGACCACACGGACTGCTCACTGTCCACACTGAGACCACGCTGAACACTCTCTGTCCACACTGAGACCACACTGACCACTCACTGTACACACTGAGACAACACTGACTTCTCACTGTCAAGAGTGACTACACTGCCCGTTCACTATCCACACTGGGCAATTAGGTCCAAACTAAGACCAACTGACCACTGACTGTCCACACTCTCCACTCACTGTCCACACTGAGACCAGACTGACTGCTCACGGACCAAACTGAGACCAGACAGACCGCTCACTGTCCACACTAGACCACACTGACCACCTACTGTCCTCACTAAGACCACACTGACTGCTCACTGCCCATACTGAGACCACACTGGCCACTCACTGGCCACACTCAGACCACACTGACTGCTCACTGTCCTCACTCAGACCACACTGACCGATCACTTCCACACTGAGACCACACTGACCACTCACTGTCCAGAATGAAAAAAACTGACCACACTCTGTACAGAATGGCCAAACTGAACACTCATTGTCCAGACTGACCACTCACTCTCCACATTGAAACAACACTGACCACTCATTGTCCACACTGACACCATGCTGACCGCTCACTGTCCACACTGAGACCACACTGACCATTCACTTTACAAACTTAGACCACACTGACTGCTCACTGTCCACACTCAGCACACACTGACCACTCACTGTCCACACTAAGACCACACGGACTGCTCACTGTCCACACTGAGACCACGCTAAACACACTCTGTCCACACTGAGACCACACTGACCACTCACTGTACACACTGAGACAACACTGACCTCTCACTGTCCAGAGTGACTACACTGACTGTTCACTGTCCACACTGGGCATTTAGGTCCAAATTAAGACCAACTGCCAACTGACCTCTGACTGTCCACACTGTCCACTCACTGTCTATACTGACCACACTGACTGCTCACTCTACGGAATGACCGCTAACTGTCCAGAATAACCATGCTGACAGCTCATTGACCACAGTGACCGCTCATTGTCAATATTGAGACCACATTAACCAATCATTGTCCACAATTAACAAACTGACCACTCACTGTCCACACTGTGACCACACTGACTGCTCACTGTGCACACTGAGCCCCACTGACTGCTTACTGTATACACTGAGACGACACTGACCGCTCACTGTACACACTGAGACGATACTGACCACTCACTGTCCACACTGAGACTACATTTACCCATCACTGTCCACACTGAGACCACACTGACTGCTCACTGTATACACTGAGATGAAACTGACCGCTCACTGTCCACACTGAGACCAGACTGACCGCTCACTGTCCACATTGAGACAACATTGACCGCTCACTGTCCATACTGAGGTCAAACTGACCACTCACTGTCTATACTGAGACCACACTGATCAGTACTATCCACATTGAGACCACACTGACCGCTCACTGTCCACACTGAGACCACCATGACCACTCACTGTCCTCACTGAGACCACACTGACCACTCACTGTCCACACTGAGACCACACTGACTGCTCACTGACCAAACTGAGACCAGACAGACGGCTCACTGTCCACACTCGATCACACTGAGCACCTACTGTCGTCACTAAGACCACACTGACTGCTCACTGCCCATACTGAGAACACACTGGGCACTCACTGTCCACACTCAGACCACACTGACCGCTCACTGTCCACACTCAGACCACACTGACCAATCACTGTCCACACTGAGACCACACTGACCACTCACTGTCCAGAATGAAAAAACTGACCACACTCATTGTCCAGACTAACCACTCACTCTCCACATTGAAACCACACTGACCACTCACTGTCAACACTGAGACCATACTGACCACTCATTGTCCACACTGAAACCACGCTGACCGCTCACTGTCCACACTGAGACCACACTGACCACTCACTTTACAAACTTAGACCACACTGACTGCTCACTGTCCACACTCAGCACACACTGTCCACACTGAGACCACACTGACCACTCACTGTCCACACTGAGACCACACTGACCACTCATTGTCCACACTGAGACAACACTGATCGGTCACTGTCCACAATGAGACCAAACTGACCACTCAATGTCGATACTGAGACCACACTGATCGCTCACAATCCACACTGAGACAGAACTGACCGCTGACTTTGCTCACTGAGACCATACTGACCACTCACTGTCCTCACTGAGACCATACTGACCACTCACTGTCAACACTGAGACCATGCTGACCGCTCACTGTCCACACTGAGACCACACTGACCACTCACTGTCCACACTGAGGCCACTGACCGCTCACAATCCACACTGAGACGAAACTGACCGCTGACTTTGCTCACTGAGACCATACTGACCACTCACAGTCCTCACTGAGACCAGAATGACCAGTCACTGTCAACACTGAGACCACACTGACCGCTCACTGTCCATACTGAGACCACGCTAAATGCTCTCTGTCCACACTGAGACCACACTGACCACTCACTGTACACACTGAGACCACACGGACAGCTCACTGTACACACTGAGACAGCACTGACCTCTCACTGTCCACGCTGAGTCCACACTGACCACTCACTGTCTAGAGTGACCACACTGACCGTTCACTGTCCACATTGTGCATTTATGTCAAAACTAAGACCAACTGATCACTGACTGTCCACTCACTGTCCACACTGACCACACTGACTGCTCACTCAACGGAATCGCCGCTCACTGTCCATACTGAGACCAAACTGAGCATTCACTGTCCACACTCAGACCAAACTGACCGCTTACTGTCCATACTGAGAACAAACTGACGGCTCACATTCCACACTAAGACCAAACTGACCGCTCATTGTCCACACTGAGACAACACTGACCACTCACTGTCCACACTGAGACCACACTGACCACTCACTGTCCACACTGAGACCACACTGACTGCTCACTGTGCACACTGAGCCCCACTGACCGCTTACTGTATACACTGAGACGACACTGACCGCTCACTGTACAAACTGAGACGATACTGACCACTTACTGTCCACACTGTGATGACACTTACCCCTCACTGTCCACACTGAGACCACACTGACTGCTCACTGTACACATGGAGACAACACTGCCCGCTCTCAGTCAAAACTGAGACCACACTGACCACTCACTGTCCACACTGAGACCACACTGAGCTCTCACTGTCCACACGGAGACCACACTGACCGCTCACCAGCCACACTGAGACCACACTGACCACTCACTGTCCACACTGAGACCACACTGACTGCTCACTGTCCACACTGAGACCACACTGACCACTCACTGTCTATACTGAGAACACAATGAGCTATCACTGTCCACACAGAGACCACACTGACCGCTCACTGTCCACACTGAGACCAAACTGACTACTCAATGTCCATATTCAGACCATACTGACCAATGAGTGTCCAAACTGAGAAGAACCTGACCACTCAATGTCCAGAATGAAAAAACTGACCACTCTTTGTCCAGATTGGCCAAACTGCACACTCACTTTCCAAAATTACCCTCACTGTCCACACTGATACCACACTGACTGCTCACTGTCCACACTGAGAACACACTGAACGCTCACTGTTCAAACTAGACCGCACTCACTTCTCACTGTCCACACTGAGACCACACTGACTGCTCACTGTTCACACTGAGCCCACACTGACCACAAACAGTCCACTCTGAGACCAGTCTGACCATTCACTATCCACTCTGAGACCACACTGACCATTCACTGTCCACACTGAGAAAACACTGACCATTCACTGTCCACACTGAGAACACACTGAATGCTCACTGTCCACACTGAGACTACACTGAGCTCTCGCTGTCCACACTGAGACCACACTGAGCTCTCACTGTCCACACTGAGACCACACTGACCACTCAACTCAATGTCCACACTGTGGCCACAATGACTGCTCAATGTCCATATTCAGACCATACTGACCAATGAGTGCCCAAACTGAGAAGAACCTGACCACTCAATGTCCAGAATGAAAGAAATTGACCACTGTCTGTTCAGAATGACCAAACTTGACACTCACTGTCCAAAATTATCACTCACTGTCCACACTGACACCACACTGACCGCTCACTATCCACACTCAGACCACACTGAGCACTCACTGTCCACACTGTGACAAGACTGACCATTCACTGTCCACACTGGGACCAAACTGACTTCTCACTGTCCATAAAAATCAAACTGACCACTCACTGGACACTCACTGTCCAAAAGTACCACTCACTGTCCACACTGAGTCCACACTGGCCACTCACTGTCCAAATTGAGACCACAATGATCGCTAACTGTCCACACTGAGACCACAATGACCACTCACTGTCCACACTGAAACCACACTGACCGCACACTGTCCACACTGAGACCACATTGACTGCTCGCTGTCCACACTGAGACCACACTGAGCACTCACTGTCCACTCTCCAACCATACTGTCCACTCACTGTCCACACTCAGTCCACACTGACCGCTCACTATCTACACTGAGACCAGACTGTCTGCTCACTGTCCACACTGAGACCAATCTGACCGCTCACTGTCCATACAGACCAAATGACTGCTCGCTGTCCACACTGAGACCACACTGACCACTTACTGACAACACTCCAACCTCACTGACCACTCACTGTCCAAATTCAGACCTCACTGACCACTCATTGTCCACACTGAGATCACACTGACCATTCAGTGTCCACACTGACACCACACTGACCACTCACTGTCCGCACTGAGGCCACACTGGCTACACACTGCCCACATTGAGACCACACTGACTGCTCACTGTCCATACTGAGACCACACTGACTGCTCACTGCCCCCACTCCGACCATACTGACCACTTACAGTACCACCTCAGACCACAATGACTACTCAATGTCCAGAATGAACATACTGACCACTTACTGTTGACACACGGTCCACTGACTGCTCAATGCCCACAATGACCAAACTGACCACTCACATCCAGAATGAAGACACTGACCACGCACTGTACATACTGAGATCAAACTGACCACTTGATGGATAAAAGGAGCAAACTGACCAATCACTGTCCACACTAAGACCACACTGACCGCTCACTGTCCACTTTGGAAGTGCATTGACTGCTAACTGTCCACACTGAGACCACACTGACCGCTCAGTGTCCACACTGAGACCACACTGACTGCTCACTGACCACACTCAGACAATACTGACCAATGAGTGTCTAAACTGATAAGACACTGACAACTCATTGTCCAGAATGAACAAACTTGACATTCACTGTCCAAAATGACAACTCAGTTTCCACACTCAGACAATGCTGACCGCTCACTGTCTACACTGAGGCCACATTGAGCTCTCACTGTCCACATTGAGACAACACTGACCGTTCATTGTCCATACTGAGACCACACTGACCGCTCACTGCCCCCACTGTGACAAGACTGAGCATTCACTGTCCACACTGGGACCAAACTGACTGCTCACTGTCCATAGAGATCAAACTGACCACTCACTGGACACTCACTGTACAAAATGACCACTCACTGTCCACACTGAGTCCACACTTGCCACTCACTGTCCAAATTGAGACAACACTGACCGTTAACTGTCCACACTGAGACCGCACTGACCAGTCACTGTCCACAATGAAACCACACTGACCACTCACTGCCCACAGAGACCACACTGACTGCTTGCTGTCCTCAGTGAGACCACTCTGACCACTCACTGCCCACACTCCAACCACACTGACCACTCACTGTCCATACTGAGACCACACTGAACACTCATTGTCCACACTGAGACGATACTGACTGCTCACTGTCCACACTCAGACCATACTGACCAATGAGTGTCTAAACTGATAAGACACTGACCACTCACTGTCCAGAATGAACAAACTTGACATTCACTGTCCAAAATGACAACTCAGTTTCCACACTGAGACCACACTGACTGCTCACTGTCCACACTGAGACTACACTGATCACTCACTGTCCACACTCAGACAATGCTGACCGCTCACTGTCCACACTGAGGCCACACTGAGCTCTCACTGTCCACATTGAGACAACACTGACCGTTCATTGTCCATACTGAGACCACACTGACCACACACTGTCCACACTGAAGCCACACTGACCACTCACTGTCCACACTGAGACCACACTGACTGCTCGCTGTCCACACTGAAAATACACTGACCACTCACTGTCCCTACTCCAACCACACTGACCACTCACTGTTCACACTCAGACCACACTGACCGCTCACTATCCACACTGAGACCAGACTGTCCGCTCATTGTCCGAACTGATACCAATCTGACTGCTCACTGTCCATACAGACCAAATCGACTGCTCGCGGTCCACACTGAGACCACACTGGCCACTCACTGTCCAAACTCCAACCACACTGACCACTCACTGTCCAAACTCAGACCACACTAACTACTCATTGTCCACACTGAGATCACACTGACCGTTCAGTGTCCACACTGAGAACACACTGACGCTCACTGCCCACACTGAGACCACACTGAGATCACACTAAGCACTCACTGTCCACACTGAGGCCATACTGACCGCTCACAGTCCCCACTCAGACCAAACTGACCACTTACTGTCCAGAATGACCATACTGAACGCTTACTGGTGATACTGGTCCACTGACTGCACAATGTCCACAATGATCAAACTGACCACTCACGTCCTTAATGAAGACACTGAGCACACACTGTACATATTGAGATCAAACTGAGCACTCAAAGTCTAAAATGACCAAACTGACCATTCACCATCCACGCTAAGACCTCACTGACCGCTCAGTGTCAACATTCAGACCACACTGGCCGTACACTCTGCAAACTGAGACCATACTGACTGCTCATGTCCACACTGAGACCACACTGACCACTCACTGTCCACACTAAGACCACACGGACTGCTCACTGTCCACACTGAGACCACGCTGAACACACTCTGTCCACACTGAGACCACACTGACCACTCACTGTACACACTGAGACAACACTGACCTCTCACTGTCCAGAGTGACTAAACTGACGGTTCACTGTCCACACTGGGCAATTAGGTCCAAACTAAGACCAACTGACCACTGACTGTCCACACTGTCCACTCACTGTCCATACTGACCACACTGACTGCTCACTCGACGGAATGACCGCGAACTGTCCAGAATGACCACGCTGACAACTCATTGACCACAGTGACCGCTCATTGTCAACATTGACACCACATTAACCAATCACTGTCCACATTGAGACAACACTGACCGCTCACTGTCCATACTGAGGTCAAACTGACCACTCACTGTCTATACTGAGACCAGACTGATCACTGACTGTCCACATTGAGACCACACTGACCGCTCACTGTCCACACCGACACCACAATGACCACTCACTGCCCAACACTCAGACCAAACTGACCACACACTGTCGTCACTGAGAACACACTGACTGCTCACGGACCAAACTGAGACCAGACAGACCGCTCACTGTCCACACTAGACCACACTGACCACCTACTGTCCTCACTAAGACCACACTGACTGCTCACTGCCCATACTGAGACCACACTGGCCACTCACTGTCAACACTGAGACCATACTGACCGCTCACTGTCCGCAATGAGACCACAATGACCACTCACTGTCCAACACTCAGACCAAACTGACCACTCACTGTCCTCACTGAGACCACACTGACTACTCACTGTCCACACTTAGACCAGACTGACTGCTCACGGACCAAACTGAGACCAGACAGACCGCTCACTGTCCACACTAGACCACACTGACCACACACTGTCCTCACTAAGACCACACTGACTGCTCACTGCCCATACTGAGACCACAATAGCCACTCACTATCCACACTCAGACCGCACTGACCGCTCACTGTCCACACTCAGACCACACTGACCGATCACTTCCATACTGAGACCACACTGACCACTCACTTTCCAGAATGAAAAAACTGACCACAGTCTGTCCAGAATTGCCAAACTGAACACTCATTGTCCAGACTGACCACTCACTCTCCACATTGAAACCACACTGACCACTCACTGTCATACTGAGACCACACTGACCACTCATTGTCCACACTGACAGCACGCTGACCGCTCACTGTAGACACTGAGACCACACTGACCATTCACTTTACAAACTTAGACCACACTGACTGCTCACTGTCCACACTCAGCACACACTGACCACTCACTGTCCACACTAAGACCACACGGATTGCTCACTGTCCACACTGAGACCACGCTGAACACACTCTGTCCACACTGAGACCACACTGACCACTCACTGTACACACTGAGACAACACTGACCTCTCACTGTCCAGAGTGACTATACTGACTGTTCACTGTCCACACTGGGCAATTAGGTCCAAACTAAGACCAACTGACCACTGACTGTCCACACTGTCCACTCAATGTCCATACTGACCACACTGATTGCTCACTCGACGAAATGACCGCGAACTGTCCAGAATGACCACGCTGACAACTCATTGACCACAGTTACCGCTCATTGTCAACATTGAGACCACATTATCCAATGATTGTCCACATTGAGACAACACTGACCGCTCACTGTCCATACTGAGGTCAAACTGACCACTCACTGTCTATACTGAGACCAGACTGAACACTGACTGTCCACATTGAGACCACACTGACCGCTCACTGTCCACATTGAGACCACAATGACCACTCACTGTCCAACACTCACACCAAACTGACCACGCACTGTCCTCACTGAGACCACACTGACTACTCACTGTCCACACTGAGACCAGACTGACTGCTCACGGACCAAACTGAGACCAGACAGACCGCTCACTGTCCACACTAGACCACAATGACCACCTACTGTCCTCACTAAGGCCACACTGACTGCTCACTGCCCACACTGAGACCACACTGGCCACTCACTGTGCACACTCAGACCACACTGACCGCTCACTCTACGGAATGACCACGAACTGTCCAGAATGACCACGCTGACAACTCATTGACCACAGTGACCGCTCATTGTCAACATTGAGACCACATTAACCCATCACTGTCCACATTGAGACAACACTGACCGCTCACTGTCCATACTGAGGTCAAACTGACCACTCACTGTCTATACTGAGACCACACTGATCACTGACTGTCTACATTGAGACCACACTGACCGCTCACTGTCCACACCGACACCACAATGACCACTTACTGTCCAACACTCAGACCAAACTGACCACACACTGTCCTCACTGAGACCACACTGACTACTCACTGTCCACACTGAGACCAGACTGACTGCTCACGGACCAAACTGAGACCAGACAGACCGCTCACTGTCCACACTAGACCACACTGACCACCTACTGTCCTCACTAAGACCACACTGACTGCTCACTGCCCATACTGAGACCACACTGGCCACTCACTGTCCACACTCAGACCACACTGACCGCTCACTGTCCACACTCAGACTACACTGACTGATCACTTCCACACTGAGACCACACTGACCACTCACTGTCCAGAATGAAAAAACTGACCGCACTCTGTCCAGAATGGCCAAACTGAACACTCATTGTCCAGACTGACCACTCACTCTCCACATTGAAACAACACTGACCACTCATTGTCCACACTGACACCATGCTGACCACTCACTGTCCACACTGAGACCACACTGACCATTTACTTTACAAACTTAGACCACACTGACCGCTCACTGTCCACACCGACACCATAATGACCACTCACTGTCCAACACTCACACCAAACTGACCACGCACTGTCCTCACTGAGACCACACTGACTACTCACTGTCCACACTGAGACCAGACTGACTGCTCACGGACCAAACTGAGACCAGACAGACCGCTCACTGTCCACACCAGACCACACTGAGCACCTACTGTCATCACTAAGACCACACTGACTGCTCACTGCCCATACTGAGACCACACTGACCGCTCACTCTCCACACCAACACCACAATGACCACTCACTGCCCAACACTCAGACCAAACTGACCACACACTGTCGTCACTGAGAACACACTGACTGCTCACGGACCAAACTGAGACCAGACAGACCGCTCACTGTCCACACTAGACCACACTGACCACCTACTGTCCTCACTAAGACCACACTGACTGTTCACTGCCCATACTGAGACCACACTGGCCACTCACTGTCCACACTCAGACCACACTGACCGCTCACTGTCCATACTGAGGTCAAACTGACCACTCACTGTCTATACTGAGACCACACTGAACACTGACTGTCCACATTGAGACCACACTGACCGCTCACTGTCCACATTGAGACCACAATGACCACTCACTGTCCAACACTCACACCAAACTGACCACGCACTGTCCTCACTGAGACCACACTGACTACTCACTGTCCACACTGAGACCAGACTGACTGCTCACGGACCAAACTGAAACCAGACAGACTGCTCACTGTCCACACTAGACCACAATGACCACCTACTGTCCTCACTAAGGCCACACTGACTGCTCACTGCCCACACTGAGACCACACTGGCCACTCACTGTGCACACTCAGACCACACTGACCGCTCACTCTACGGAATGACCACGAACTGTCCAGAATGACCACGCTGACAACTCATTGACCACAGTGACCGCTCATTGTCAACATTGAGACCACATTAACCAATCACTGTCCACATTGAGACAACACTGACCGCTCACTGTCCATACTGAGGTCAAACTGACCACTCACTGTCTATACTGAGACCACACTGATCACTGACTGTCCACATTGAGACCACACTGACCGCTCACTGTCCACACCGACACCACAATGACCACTCACTGTCCAACACTCAGACCAAACTGATCACACACTGTCCTCACTGAGACCACACTGACTACTCACTGTCCACACTGAGACCAGACTGACTGCTCACGGACCAAACTGAGACCAGACAGACCGCTCACTGTCCACACTAGACCACACTGACCACCTACTGTCCTCACTAAGACCACACTGACTGCTCACTGCCCATACTGAGACCACACTGGCCACTCACTGTCCACACTCAGACCCCACTGACCGCTCACTGTCCACACTCAGACCACACTGACCGCTCACTGACCACACTCAGACCACACTGACCACTCACTGTCTATACTGAGACCAGACTGATCACTGACTGTCCACATTGAGACCACACTGACCGCTCACTGTCCACACCGACACCACAATGACCACTCACTGTCCAACACTCAGACCAAACTGACCACACACTGTCCTCACTGAGACCACACTGACTACTCACTGTCCACACTGAGACCAGACTGACTGCTCACGGACCAAACTGAGACCAGACAGACCGCTCACTGTCCACACTAGACCACACTGACCACCTACTGTCCTCACTAAGACCACACTGACTGCTCACTGCCCATACTGAGACCACACTGGCCACTCACTGGCCACACTCAGACCACACTGACCGCTCACTGTCCACACTCAGACCACACTGGCCGATCACTTCCACACTGAGACCACACTGACCACTCACTGTCCAGAATGAAAAAACTGACCACACTCTGTCCAGAATGGCCAAACTGAACGCTCATTGTCCAGACTGACCACTCACTCTCCACATTGAAACAACACTGACCACTCACTGTCCAACACTCAGACCAAACTGACCACACACTTTCCTCACTTAGACCACACTGACTCACTGTCCACACTGAGACCAGACTGACTGCTCACGGACCAAACTGAGACCAGACAGACCGCTCACTGTCCACACTGGACCACACTGACCACCTACTGTCCTCACTAAGACCACACTGACTGCTCACTGCCCATACTGAGACCACACTGGCCACTCACTGTCCACACTCAGACCACACTGACCGCTCACTGTCCACACTCAGACTACACTGACTGATCACTTCCACACTGAGACCACACTGACCACTCACTGTCCAGAATGAAAAAACTGACCGCACTCTGTCCAGAATGGCCAAACTGAACACTCATTGTCCAGACTGACCACTCACTCTCCACATTGAAACAACACTGACCACTCATTGTCCACACTGACACCATGCTGACCACTCACTGTCCACACTGAGACCACACTGACCATTTACTTCACAAACTTAGACCACACTGACCGCTCACTGTCCACACCGACACCATAATGACCACTCACTGTCCAACACTCAGACCAAACTGACCACACACTGTCCTCACTGAGATCACACTGACTACTCACTGTCCACACTGAGACCAGACTGACTGCTCACGGACCAAACTGAGACCAGACAGACCGCTCACTATCCTCACTGGACCACACTGACCACCTACTGTCCTCACTAAGACCACACTGACTGCTCACTGCCCATACTGAGACCACACTGACCGCTCACTCTCCACACCAACACCACAATGACCACTCACTGCCCAACACTCAGACCAAACTGACCACACACTGTCGTCACTGAGAACACACTGACTACTCACTGTTCACACTGAGACCAGACTGACTGCTCACGGACCAAACTGAGACCAGACAGACCGCTCACTATCCACACTGGACCACACTGACCACCTACTGTCCTCACTAAGACCACACTGACTGCCCACTGCCAATACTGAGACCACACTGGCCACTTACTGTCCACACTCAGACCACACTGACCGCTCACTGTCCACACCCTGACTACACTGACTCATCACTTCCACACTGAGACCACACTGACCACTCACTGTCCAGAATGAAAAAACTGACCGCACTCTGTCCAGAATGGTCAAACTGAACACTCATTGTCCAGACTGACCACTCACTCTCCACATTGAAACAACACTGACCACTCATTGTCCACACTGACACCATGCTGACCGCTCACTGTCCACATTGAGACCACACTGACCATTCACTTTACAAACTTAGACCACACTGACTGCTCACTGTCCACACTCAGCACACACTGACCACTCACTGTCCACACTAAGACCACACGGACTGCTCACTGTCCACACTGAGACCACGCTGAACACACTCTGTTCACACTTAAACCACGCTGACCACTCACTGTACACACTGAGACAACACTGACCTCTCACTGTCCAGAGTGACTACACTGACTGTTCACTGGCCACACTGGGCATTTACGTCCAAATTAAGACCAACTGACCACTGACTGTCCACACTGTCCACTCACTGTCTCTACTGACCACACTGACTGCTCACTCTACGGAATGACCGCTAATTGTCCAGAATGACCACGCTGACAACTCATTGACCACAGTGACCGCTCATTGTCAACATTGAGACCACATTAACCAATCATTGTCCACAATTAACAAACTGACCACTCACTGTCCACACCGAGACCAGACTGACCGCTAACTGTCCAAACTGAGACAACACTGATCCCTCACTGTCCACGCAGAGCATAGGCTGACCACTCACTGTCCAGACTCAGACCACACTGACCATTCACTGTCCAGAATCAGAACAAACTGACTGCTCACTGTCCAAATTCAGACCACACTGTCCACACTGAGACCACACTGACCACTCACTGTCCATACTGAGACCACACTGACCACTCACTGTCCAATCTGAGACAAAACTGACCGCTCACTGTCCACAATGAGACCAAACTGACCACTCAATGTCGATACTGAGACCACACTGATCACTGACTGTCCACATTGAGACCACACTGACCGCTCACAATCCACACTGAGACAAAACTGACCGCTGACTTTGCTCACTGAGACCATACTGTCCATTCACTGTCAATACTGAGACAACGCTCACCACTCACTGTCCACACTGAGACCACACTGACCACTCACTATCCACACTGAGGCCACTGACCGCTAACAATCCACACTGAGACGAAACTGACCGCTGAATTTGCTCACTGAGACCATACTGACCACTCACAGTCCTCACTGAGACCAGAATTACCACTCACTGTCAACACTGAGACCACACTGACCGCTCACTGTCCACACTGGGACCACAATGACCACTCAGTGTCCAACACTCAGACCAAACTGACCACACACTGTCCTCACTGAGACCACACTGACTACTCACTGTCCACACTGAGACCAGACTGACTGCTCACGGACCAAACTGAGACCAGACAGACCGCTCACTGTCCACACTAGACCAAACTGACCACCTACTGTCGTCACTAAGACCACACTGACAGCTCACTGCCCATACTGAGACCACACTGGCCACTCACTGTCCACATTCAGACCACACTGACCGCTCACTGTCCACACTCAGACTACACTGACCGATCACTTCCAAGCTGAGACCACACTGACCACTCACTGTCCAGAATGAAAAAACTGACCGCACTCTGTCCAGAATGGCCAAACTGAACACTCATTGTTCAGACTGACCACTCACTCTCCACATTGAAACAACACTGACCACTCATTGTCCACACTGACACCATGCTGACCACTCACTGTCCACACTGAGACCACACTGACCATTCACTTTACAAACTTAGACCACACTGACTGCTCACTGTCGACACTCAGCACACACTGACCACTCACTGTCCACACTAAGACCACACGGACTGCTCACTGTCCACACTGAGACCACGCTGAACACAGTCTGTCCACACTGAGACCACGCTGACCACTCACTGTACACACTGAGTCAACACTGACCTCTCACTGTCCAGAGTGACTACACTGACTGTTCACTGACCACACTGGGCATTTACATCCAAATTAAGACCAACTGACCATGACTGTCCACACTGTCCACTCACTGTCTCTACTGACCACACTGACTGCTCACTCTACGGAATGACCGCTAATTGTCCAGAATGACCACGCTGACAACTCATTGACCACAGTGACCGCTCATTGTCAACATTGAGACCACATTAACCAATCATTGTCCACAATTAACAAACTGACCACTCAATGTCCACACCGAGACCAGACTGACCGCTAACTGTCCAAACTGAGACAACACTGATCCCTCACTGTCCACGCAGAGCACACGCTGACCACTCACTGTCCAGACTCAGACCACACTGACCATTCACTGTCCAGAATCAGACCAAACTGACTGCTCACTGTCCAAATTCAGACCACACTGTCCAAACTGAGACCACACTGACCACTCACTGTCCATACTGAGACCACCCTGATCACTGACTGTCTACATTGAGACCACACTGACCGCTCACTGTCCACACCGACACCACAATGACCACTCACTGTCCAACACTCAGACCAAACTGACCACACACTGTCCTCACTGAGACCACACTGACTACTCACTGTCCACACTGAGACCAGACTGACTGCTCACGGACCAAACTGAGACCAGACAGACCGCTCACTGTCCACACTAGACCACACTGACCACCTACTGTCCTCACTAAGACCACACTGACTGCTCACTGCCCATACTGAGACCACACTGGCCACTCACTGTCCACACTCAGACCACACTGACCGCTCACTGTCCACACTCAGACCACACTGACCGCTCACTGTGCACACTCAGACCACACTGACCACTCACTGTCTATACTGAGACCACACTGATCACTGACTGTCCACATTGAGACCACACTGACCGCTCACTGTCCACACCGACACCACAATGACCACTCACTGTCCAACACTCAGACCAAACTGACCACACACTGTCCTCACTGAGACCACACTGACTACTCACTGTCCACACTGAGACCAGACTGACTGCTCACGGACCAAACTGAGACCAGACAGACCGCTCACTGTCCACACTAGACCACACTGACCACCTACTGTCCTCACTAAGACCACACTGACTGCTCACTGCCCATACTGAGACCACACTGGCCACTCACTGTCCACACTCAGACCACACTGACCGCTCACTGTCCACACTCAGACCACACTGACCGCTCACTGTGCACACTCAGACCACACTGACCACTCACTGTCTATACTGAGACCACACTGATCACTGACTGTCCATATTGAGACCACACTGACCGCTCACTGTCCACACCGACACCACAATGACCACTCACTGTCCAACACTCAGACAAAACTGACCACACACTGTTCTCACTGAGACCACACTGACTACTCACTGTCCACACTGAGACCAGACTGACTGCTCACGGACCAAACTGAGACCAGACAGACCGCTCACTGTCCACACTAGACCACTGACCACCTACTGTCCTCACTAAGACCACACTGACTGCTCACTGCCCATACTGAGACCAAACTGGCCACTCACTGTCCACACTCAGACCACACTGACCGCTCACTGTCCACACTCAGACCACACTGCCCGCTCACTGTTCATACTGAGGTCAAACTGACCACTCACTTTCTATACTGAGACCACACTGATCACTGACTGTCCACATTGAGACCACACTGACCGCTCACTGTCCACACCGACACCACAATGACCACTCACTGTCCAACACTCAGACCAAACTGACCACACACTGTCCTCACTGAGACCACACTGACTACTCACTGTCCACACTGAGACCAGACTGACTGCTCACGGACCAAACTGAGACCAGACAGACCGCTCACTGTCCACACTAGACCACACTGACCACCTACTGTCCTCACTAAGACCACACTGACTGCTCACTGCCCATACTGAGACCACACTGGCCACTCACTGTCCACACTCAGACCACACTGACCGCTCACTGTCCACACTCAGACCACACTGACCGATCACTTCCACACTGAGACCACACTGACCACTCACTGTCCAGAATGAAAAAACTGACCACACTCTGTCCAGAATGGCCAAACAGAACACTCATTGTCCAGACTGACCACTCACTCTCCACATTGAAACAACACTGACCACTCACTGTCCAACACTCAGACCAAACTGACCACACACTTTCCTCACTTAGACCACACTGACTGCTCACTGTCCACACTGAGACCAGACTGACTGCTCACGGACCAAACTGAGACCAGACAGACCGCTCACTGTCCATACTAGACCACACTGACCACCTACTGTCCTCACTAAGACCACAGTGACTGCTCGCTGCCCATACTGAGACCACACTGGCCACTCACTGTCCACACTCAGACCACACTGACCGCTCACTGTCCACACTCAGTCTACACTGACCGATCACTTCCACACTGAGACCACACTGACCACTCACTGTCCAGAATGAAAAAACTGACCGCACTCTGTCAAGAATGGCCAAACTGAACACTCATTGTCCAGACTGACCACTCACTCTCCACATTGAAACAACACTGACCACTCATTGTCCACACTGACACCATGCTGACCACTCACTGTCCACACTGAGACCACACTGACCATTCACTTTACAAACTTAGACCACACTGACTGCTCACTGTCCACACTCAGCACACACTGACCACTCACTGTCCACACTAAGACCACACGGACTGCTCACTGTCCACACTGAGACCACGCTGAACACACTCTGTCCACACTGAGACCACGCTGACCACTCACTGTACACACTGAGACAACACTGACCTCTCACTGTCCAGAGTGACTACACTGACTGTTCACTGTCCACACTGGGCATTTACGTCCAACTTAAGACCAACTGACCACTGACTGTCCACAATGTCCACTCACTGTCTCTACTGACCACACTGACTGCTCACTCTACGGAATGACCGCTAATTGTCCAGAATGACCACGCTGACAACTCATTGACAACAGTGACCGCTCATTGTCAACATTGAGACCACATTAACCAATCATTGTCCACAATTAACAAACTGACCACCCAATGTCCACACCGAGACCAGACTGACCGCTAACTGTCCAAACTGAGACAACACTGATCCCTCACTGTCCACGCAGAGCACACGCTGACCACTCACTGTCCAGACTCAGACCACACTGACCATTCACTGTCCAGAATCAGACCAAACTGACTGCTCACTGTCCAAATTCAGACCACACTGGCCACACTGAGACCACACTGACCACTCACTGTCCATACTGAGACCACACTGATCACTGACTGTCTACATTGAGACCACACTGACCGCTCACTGTCCACACAGACACCACAATGACCACTCACTGTCCAACACTCAGACCAAACTGACCACACACTGTCCTCACTGAGACCACACTGACTACTCACTGTCCACACTGAGACCAGACTGACGGCTCACGGACCAAACTGAGACCAGACAGACCGCTCACTGTCCACACTAGACCACACTGACCACCTACTGTCCTCACTAAGACCACACAGACTGCTCACTGCCCATAATGAGACCACACTGGCCACTCACTGGCCACACTCAGACCACACTGACCGCTCACTGTCCACACTCAGACCACACGGACTGCTCACTGTCCACACTGAGACCACGCTAAACACACTCTGTCCACACTGAGACCACGCTGACCACTCACTGTATACACTGAGACAACACTGACCTCTCACTGTCCATATTGACTACACTGACTGTTCACTGTCCACACTGGGCATTTACGTCCAAATTAAGACCAACTGACCACTGACTGTCCACACTGTCCACTCACTGTCTCTACTGACCACACTGACTGCTCACTCTACGGAATGACCGCTAATTGTCTAGAATGACCACGCTGACAACTCATTGACCACAGTGACCGCTCATTGTCAACATTGAGTCCACATTAACCAATCATTGTCCACAATTAACAAACTGACCACTCACTGTCCACACCGAGACCAGACTGACCGCTAACTCTCCAAACTGAGACAACACTGATCCCTCACTGTCCACGCAGAGCACACGCTGACCACTCACTGTCCAGACTCAGACCACACTGATCATTCACTGTCCAGAATCAGACCAAACTGACTGCTCACTGTCCAAATTCAGACCACACTGTCCACACTGAGACCACACTGACCACTCACTGTCCATACTGAGACCACACTGACCACTCACTGTCCACACTGAGACAACACTGACCGCTCACTGTCCACAATGAGACCAAACTGACCACTCAATGTCGATACTGAGACCACACTGATCACTGACTGTCCACATTGAGACCACACTGACCGCTCACAATCCACACTGAGACAAAACTGACCGCTGACTTTGCTCACTGAGACCATACTGTCCACTCACTGTCAATACTGAGACCACGCTGACCACTCACTGTCCATACTGAGACCACACTGACCACTCACTGTCCACACTGAGGCCACTGACCGCTCACAATCCACACTGAGACGAAACTGACCACTGAATTTGCTCACTGAGACCATACTGACCACTCACAGTCCTCACTGAGACCGGAATGACCACTCACTGTCAACACTGAGACCACACTGACCGCTCACTGTCCACACTGGGACCACAATGACCACTCACTGTCCAACACTCAGACCAAACTGACCACACACTGTCCTCACTGAGACCACACTGACTACTCACTGTCCACACTGAGACCAGACTGACTGCTCACGGACCAAACTGAGACCAGACAGACCGCTCACTGTCCACACTGAACCACACTGACCACCTACTGTCCTCACTAAGACCACAATGACTGCTCACTGCCCATACTGAGACCACACTGGCCACTCACTGTCCACACTCAGACCACACTGACCGCTCACTGTCCACACTCAGACCACACTGACCGCTCACTGTCCACACTCAGACCACACTGACCACTCACTGTCTATGCTGAGACCACACTGATCACTGACTGTCCACATTGAGACCACACTGACCGCTCACTGTCCACACCGACACCACAATGACCACTCACTGTCCAACACTCAGACCAAACTGACCACACACTGTCCTCACTGAGACCACACTGACCGCTCACTGTCCACACCGACACCACAATGACCACTCACTGGCCACACTCAGACCAAACTGACCACACACTGTCCTCACTGAGACCACACTGACGACTCACTGTCCACACTGAGACCACACTGACTGCTCACGGACCAAACTGAGACCAGACAGACCGCTCACTGTCCACACTAGACCACACTGACCACCTACTGTCGTCACTAAGACCACACTGACTGCTCACTGCCCATACTGAGACCACACTGACCGCTCACTGTCCACACCGACACCACAATGACCACTCACTATCCAACACTCAGACCAAACTGACCACCCTCTGTCCTCACTGAGACCACACTGACTACTCACTGTCCACACTGAGACCAGACTGACTGCTCACGGACCAAACTGAGACTAGACAGAACGCCCACTGTCCACACTAGACTACACTGACCACATACTGTCCTCACTAAGACCACACTGACTGCTCACTGCCCATACTGAGACCACACTGGCCACTCACTGTCCACACTCAGACCACACTGACCACTCACTGTCCACACTCAGACCACACTGACCGCTCATTGTCCACACTCAGACCACACTGACCACTCACTGTCTATACTGAGACCACACTGATCACTGACTGTCCACATTGAGACCACACTGACTGCTCACGGACCAAACTGAGACCAGACAGACCGCTCACTGTCCACACTAGACCATACTGACCACTCACTCTCCACATTGAAACAACACTGACCACTCACTGTCCAACACTCAGACCAAACTGACCACACACTGTCCTCACTGAGACCACACTGACTGCTCACTGTCCACACTGAGACTAGACTGACTGCTCACGGAACAAACTGAGACCAGACAGATCGCTCACTGTCCACACTAGACCACACTGACCACCTACTGTCCTCACTAAGACCACACTGACTGCTCACTGCCCATACTGAGACCACACTGGCCACTCACTGTCCACACTCAGACCACACTGACCGCTCACTGTCCACACTCAGACTACACTGACCGATCACTTCCACACTGAGACCACACTGACCACTCACTGTCCAGAATGAAAAAACTGACCGCACTCTGTCCAGAATGGCCAAACTGATCACTCATTGTCCAGACTGACCACTCACTCTCCACATTGAAACAACACTGACCACTCATTGGCCACACTGACACCATGCTGACCACTCACTGTCCACACTGACACCACACTGACCATTCACTTTACAAACTTAGACCACACTGACTGCTCACTGTCCACACTCAGCACACACTGACCACTCACTGTCCACACTAAGACCACACGGACTGCTCACTGTCCACACTGAGACCACGCTGAACACACTCTGTCCACACTGAGACCACGCTGACCACTCACTGTACACACTGAGACAGCACTGAACTCTCACTGTCCAGAGTGACTACACTGACTGTTCACTGTCCACACTGGGCATTTACGTCCAAATTAAGACCAACTGACCACTGACTGTCCACACTGTCCAATCACTGTCTCTACTGACCACACTGACTGCTCACTCGACGGAATGACCGCTAATTGTCCAGAATGACCAAGCTGACAACTCATTGACCACAGTGACCGCTCATTGTCAACATTGAGACCACATTAACCAATCATTGTCCACAATTAACAAACTGACCACTCACTGTCCACACCGAGACCAGACTGACAGCTAACTGTCCAAACTGAGACAACACTGATCCCTCACTGTCCACGCAGAGCTCACGCTGACCACCTACTGTCCAGACTCAGACCACACTGACCATTCACTGTCCAGAATCAGACCAAACTGACTGCTCACTGTCCAAATTCAGACCACACTGTCCACACTGAGACCACACTGACCACTCACTGTCCATACTGAGACCACACTGACCACTCACAGTCCACACTGAGACAATACTGACCGCTCACTTTCCACAATGAGACCAAACTGACCACTCAATGTCGATACTGAGACCACACTGATCACTGACTGTCCACATTGAGACCACACTTACCGCTCACAATCCACACTGAGACAAAACTGACCGCTGACTTTGCTCACTGAGACCATACTGTCCACTCACTGTCAATACTGAGACCACGCTGACCACTCACTGTCCACACTGAGACCACACTGACCACTCTCTGTCCACACTGAGGCCACTGACCGCTCACAATCCACACTGAGACGAAACTGACCGCTGAATTTGCTCACTGAGACCATACTGACCACTCACAGTCCTCACTGAGACCAGAATGACCACTCACTGTCAACACTGAGACCACACTGACCGCTCACTGTCCACACTGGGACCACAATGACCACTCACTGTCCAACACTCAGACCAAACTGACCACACACTGTCCTCACTGAGACCACACTGACTACTCACTGTCCACACTCAGACCAGACTGACTGCTCACGGACCAGACTGAGACCAGACACACCGCTCACTGTCCACACTAGACCACACTGACCACCTACTGTCCTCACTAAGACCACACTGACTGCTCACTGCCCATACTGAGACCACACTGTCCACTCACTGTGCACACTCAGACCACAATGACCACTCACTGTCCAACACTCAGAACAAACTGACCACACACTGTCCTCACTGAGACCACACTGACTACTCACTGTCCACACTGAGACCAGACTGACTGCTCACGGACCAAACTGAGACCAGACACACCGCTCACTGTGCACACGAGACCACACTGACCACCTACTGTCCTCACTAAGACCACACTGACTGCTCACTGCCCATACTGAGACCACACTGGCCACTCACTGTCCACACTCAGACCACACTGACCGCTCACTGTCCACACTCAGACCACACTGACCACTCATTGTCTATACTGAGACCACACTGATCACTGACTGTCCACATTGAGACCACACTGACCGCTCACTGTCCACCGACACCTCAATGGCCACTCACTGTCCAACACTCAGACCAAACTGACCACACACTGTCCTCACTGAGACCACACTGACTACTCACTGTCCACACTGAGACCAGACTGACTGCTCACGGACCCAACTGAGACCAGACAGACCGCTCACTGTCCACACTAGACCACACTGACCACCTACTGTCCTCACTAAGACCACACTGACTGCTCACTGCCCATACTGAGACCACACTGGCCACTCACTCTCCACACTCAGACCACACTGACCGCTCACTGTCCACACTCAGACCACACTCACCGATCACTGTCCATACTGAGACCACACTGACCACTCACTGTCCAGAATGAAAAAACTGACCACACTCTGTCCAGAATGGCCAAACAAAACACTCATTGTCCAGACTGACAACTCACTCTCCACATTGAAACCACAATGACCACTCACTGTCAACACTGAGACCACAATAACCACTCACTGTCCAACACTCAGACCAAACTGACCACACACTGTCCTCACTGAGACCACACTGACTACTCACTGTCCACACTTAGACCAGACTGACTGCTCACGGACCAAACTGAGACCAGACAGACCGCTCACTGTCCACACTAGACCACACTGACCACCTACTGTCCTCACTAAGACCATACTGACTGCTCACTGCCCATACTGAGACCACACTGGCCACTCACTGTCCACACTCAGACCACACTGACCGCTCACTGTCCACACTCAGACCACACTGACCGATCACTTCCATACTGAGACCACACTGACCACTCACTTTCCAGAATGAAAAACTGACCACACTCTGTCCAGAATGGCCAAACTGAACACTCATTGTCCAGACTGACTACTCACTCTCCACATTCAAACCACACTGACCACTCACTGTCATACTGAGACCACACTGACCACTCATTGTCCACACTGACAGCACGCTGACCGCTCACTGTCCACACTGAGACCACACTGACCATTAACTTTACAAACTCAGACCACACTGACTGCTCACTGTCACACACTCAGCACACACTGACCACTCACTGTCCACACTAAGACCACACAGACTGCTCACTGTCCACACTGAGACCACGCTGAACACACTCTGTCCACACTGAGACCACACTGACCACTCACTGAACACACTGAGACAACACTGACCTCTCACTGTCCAGAGTGACGATACTGACTGTTCACTGTCCACACTGGGCAATTAGGTCCAAACTAAGACCAACTGACCACTGACTGTCCACACTGTCCACTCACTGTCCATAATGACCACACTGACTGCTCACTCGACGGAATGACCGCGAACTGTCCAGAATGACCACGCTGACAACTCATTGACCACAGTTACCGCTCATTGTCAACATTGAGACCACATTAACCAATCACTGTCCACATTGAGACAACACTGACCGCTCACTGTCCATACTGAGGTCAAACTGACCACTCACTGTCTGTACTGAGACCACACTGATCACTGACTGCACACATTGAGACCACACTGACCGCTCACTGTCCAAACTGAGAGCAAAATGACCACTCACTGTCCAACACTCAGACCAAACTGACCACACACTGTCCTCACTGAGACCACACTGTCTACTCACTGTCCACACTGAGACCAGACTGACTGCTCACGGACCAAACTGAGACCAGACAGACCGCTCACTGTCCACACTAGACCACCTGACCACCTACTGTCCTCACTAAGACCACACTGACTGCTCACTGCCCACACTAAGACCACACTGGCCACTCACTGGCCACACGCAGACCACACTGACCGCTCAGTCTACGGAATGATCACGAACTGTCCAGAATGACCACGCTGACAACTCATTGACCACAGTGACCGCTCATTGTCAACATTGAGACCACATTAACCAATCACTGTCCACATTGAGACAACACTGACCGCTCACTGTCCATACTGAGGTCAAACTGACCACTCACTGTCTATACTGAGACCACACTGATCACTGACTGTCCACATTGAGACCACACTGACCGCTCACTGTCCACACTGGGACCACAATGACCACTCACTGTCCAACACTCAGACCAAACTGACCACACACTGTCCTCACTGAGACCACACTGACTACTCACTGTCCACACTCAGACCAGACTGACTGCTCACGGACCAGACTGAGACCAGACACACCGCTCACTGTCCACACTAGACCACACTGACCACCTACTGTCCTCACTAAGACCACACTGACTGCTCACTGCCCATACTGAGACCACACTGTCCACTCACTGTGCACACTCAGACCACACTAACCGCTCACTCTACGGAATGACCACGAACTGTCCAGAATGACCACGCTGACAACTCATTGACCACAGTGACCGCTCATTGTCAACATTGAAACCACATTAACCAATCACTGTCCACATTGAGACAACACTGACCGCTCACTGTCCATACTGAGGTCAAACTGACCACTCACTGTCTATACTGAGACCACAAAGTTCACTGACTATCCAAATTGAGACCACACTGACCGCTCACTGTCCACACCGACACCACAATGACCACTCACTGTCCAACACTCAGACCAAACTGACCACACACTGTTGTCACTGAGACCACACTGACTACTCACTGTCCACACTGAGACCAGACTGACTGCTCACGGACCAAACTGAGACCAGACAGACCGCTCACTGTCCACACTAGACCACACTAACCACCTACTGTCCTCACTAAGACCACACTGACTGCTCACTGCCCATACTGAGACCACACTGGCCACTCACTGTCCACACTCAGACCACACTGACCGCTCACTGTCCACACTCAGACCACACTGACCACTCACTGTCTATACTGAGACCACACTGATCACTGACTGTCCACATTGAGACCACACTGACCGCTCACTGTTCACACCGTCACCACAATGACCACTCACTGTCCAACACTCAGACCAAACTGACCACACACTGTCCTCACTGAGACCACACTGACTACTCACTGTCCACACTGAGACCAGACTGACTGCTCACGGACCAAACTGAGACCAGACAGACCGCTCACTGTCCACACTAGACCACACTGACCACCTACTGTCCTCACTAAGACCACACTGACTGCTCACTGCCCATACTGAGACCACACTGGCCACTCACTCTCCACACTCAGACCACACTGAGTGCTCACTGTCCACACTCAGACCACACTCACCGATCACTGTCCATACTGAGACCACACTGACCACTCACTGTCCAGAATGAAAAAACTGACCACACTCTGTCCAGAATGGCCAAACAAAACACTCATTGTCCAGACTGACAACTCACTCTCCACATTGAAACCACAATGACCACTCACTGTCAACACTGAGACCATACTGACCGCTCACTTTCCGCACTGAGACCAGAATGACCACTCACTGTCCAACACTCAGACCAAACTGACCACACACTGTCCTCACTGAGACCACACTGACTACTCACTGTCCACAGTTAGACCAGACTGACTGCTCACGGACCAAACTGAGACCAGACAGACCGCTCACTGTCCACACTAGACCACACTGCCCACCTACTGTCCTCACTAAGACCACACTGACTGCTCACTGCCCATACTGAGACCACACTGGCCACTCACTGTCCACACTCAGACCACACTGACCGCTCACTGTCCACACTCAGACCACACTGACCGATCACTTCCATACTGAGACCACACTGACCACTCACTTTCCAGAATGAAAAAACTGACCACACTCTGTCCAGAATGGCCAAACTGAACACTCATTGTCCAGACTGACCACTCACTCTCCACATTGAAACCACACTGACCACTCACTCTCATACTGAGACCACACTGACCACTCATTGTCCACACTGACAGCACGCTGACCGCTCACTGTCCACACTGAGACCACACTGACCATTCACTTTACAAACTTAGACCACACTGACTGCTCACTGTCACACACTCAGCACACACTGACCACTCACTGTCCACACTAAGACCACACAGACTGCTCACTGTCCACACTGAGACCACGCTGAACACACTCTGTCCACACTGAGACCACACTGACCACTCACTGAACACACTGAGACAACACTGACCTCTCACTGTCCAGAGTGACGATACTGACTGTTCACTGTCCACACTGGGCAATTAGGTCCAAACTAAGACCAACTGACCACTGACTGTCCACACTGTCCACTCACTGTCCATAATGACCACACTGACTGCTCACTCGACGGAATGACCGCGAACTGTCCAGAATGACCACGCTGACAACTCATTGACCACAGTTACCGCTCATTGTCAACATTGAGACCACATTAACCAATCACTGTCCACATTGAGACAACACTGACCGCTCACTGTCCATACTGAGGTCAAACTGACCACTCACTGTCTATACTGAGACAACACTGATCACTGACTGTACACATTGAGACCACACTGACTGCTCACTGTCCACACTGAGAGCAAAATGACCACTCACTGACCAACACTCAGACCAAACTGACCACACACTGTCCTCACTGAGACCACACTGTCTACTCACTGTCCACACTGAGACCAGACTGACTGCTCACGGACCAAACTGAGACCAGACAGACCGCTCACTGTCCACACTAGACCACACTGACCACCTACTGTCCTCACTAAGACCACACTGACTGCTCACTGCCCATACTGAGACCACACTGGCCACTCACAGGCCACACTCAGACCACACTGACCGCTCACTCTACGGAATGATCACGAACTGTCCAGAATGACCACGCTGACAACTCATTGACCACAGTGACCGCTCATTGACAAGATTGAGACCACATTAACCAATCACTGTCCACATTGAGACAACACTGACCGCTCACTTTCCATACTGAGGTCAAACTGACCACTCACTGTCTATACTGAGACCACACTGATCACTGACTGTCCACATTGAGACCACACTGACCGCTCACTGTCCACACTGAGACCACAATGACCACTCACTGTACAACACTCAGACCAAACTGACCACACACTGTCCTCACTGAGACCACACTGACTACTCACTGTCCACACTGAGACCAGACTGACTGCTCACGGACCAAACTGAGACCAGACAGACCACTCACTGTCCACACTAGACCACACTGACCACCTACTGTCCTCACTAAGACCACACTGACTGCTCACTGCCCATACTGAGACCACACTGGCCACTCACTGTGCACACTCAGAACACACTGACCGCTCACTCTCCGGAATGACCACGAACTGTCCAGAATGACCACGCTGACAACTCATTGACCACAGTGACCGCTCATTGTCAACATTGAGACCACATTAACCAATCACTGTCCACATTGAGACAACACTGACCGCTCACTGTCCATACTGAGGTCAAACTGACCACTCACTGTCTATACTGAGACCACACTGATCACTGACTGTCTACATTGAGACCACACTGACCGCTCACTGTCCACACCGACACCACAATGACCACTCACTGTCCAACACTCAGACCAAACTGACTACACACTGTCCTCACTGAGACCACACTGACTACTCACTGTCCACACTGAGACCAGACTGACTGCTCACGGACCAAACTGAGAACAGACAGACCGCTCACTGTCCACACTAGACCACACTGACCACCTACTGTCCTCACTAAGACCACACTGACTGCTCACTGCCCATACTGAGACCATACTGGACACTCACTGGCCACACTCAGACCACACTGACCGCTCACTGTCCACACTCAGACCACACTGACCGATCACTGTCCACACTCAGACCACACTGACCACTCACTGTCTATACTGAGATCACACTGATCACTGACTGTCCATATTGAGACCACACTGACCGCTCACTGTCCACACTGACACCACAATGACCACTCACTGTCCAACACTCAGACCAAACTGACCACACACTGTCCTCACTGAGACCACACTGACTACTCACTGTCCACACTGAGACCAGACTGACTGCTCACGGACCAAACTGAGACCAGACAGACCGCTCACTGTCCACACTAGACCAAACTGGCCACCTACTGTCGTCACTAAGACCACACTGACTGCTCACTGCCCATACTGAGACCACACTGGCCACTCACTGTCCACACTCAGACCACACTGAACGCTCACTGTCCACACTCAGACCACACTGACCGCTCACTGTCCATACTGAGGTCAAACTGACCACTCACTTTCTATACTGAGACCACACTGATCACTGACTGTCTACATTGAGACCACACTGACCACTCACTGTCCACACCGACACCACAATGACCACTCCCTGTCAAACACTCAGACCAAACTGACCACACACTGTCCTCACTGAGACCACACTGACTACTCACTGTCCACACTGAGACCAGACTGACTGCTCACGGACCAAACTGAGACCAGACAGACCGCTCACTGTCCACACTAGACCACACTGACCACCTACTGTCCTCACTAAGACCACACTGACTGCTCACTGCCCATACTGAGACCACACTGACCGCTCACTGTCCACACTCAGACCACACTGACCGCTCACTGTCCACACTCAGACCACACTGACCACTCACTGTCTATACTGAGACCACACTGATCACTGACTGTCCACATTGAGACCACACTGACCACTCACTGTCCACACCGACACCACAATGACCACTCACTGTCCAACACTCAGACCAAACTGACTTCACACTGTTCTCACTGAGACCACACTGACTACTCACTGTCCACACTGAGACCAGACTGACTGCTCACGGACCAAACTGAGACCAGACAGACTGCTCACTGTCCACACGAGACCGAACTGACCACCTACTGTCGTCACTAAGACCACACTGACTGCTCACTGCCCATACTGAGACCACACTGGCCACTCACTGTCCACACTCAGACCACACTGACCGCTCACTGTCCACACTCAGACCACACTGACCAATCACTGTCCATACTGAGACCACACTGACTACTCATTGTCCACACTGACAGCACGCTGACCACTCACTGTCCACACTGAGACCACACTGACCATTCACTTTACAAACTTAGACCACACTGACTGCTCACTGTCACACACTCAGCACACACTGACCACTCACTGCCCACACTAAGACCACACAGACTGCTCACTGTCCACATTGAGACCACGCAGAACACACTCTGTCCACACTGAGACCACACTGACCACTCACTGAACACACTGAGACAACACTGACCTCTCACTGTCCAGAGTGACGATACTGACTGTTCACTGTCCACACTGGGCAATTAGGTCCAAACTAAGACCAACTGACCACTGACTGTCCACACTGTCCACTCACTGTCCATAATGACCACACTGACTGCTCACTCGACAGAATGACCGCGAACTGTCCAGAATGACCACGCTGACAACTCATTGACCACAGTTACCGCTCATTGTCAACATTGAGACCACATTAACCAATCACTGTCCACATTGAGACAACACTGACCGCTCACTGTCCATACTGAGGTCAAACTGACCACTCACTGTCTATACTGAGACCACACTGATCACTGACTGTACACATTGAGACCACACTGACCGCTCACTGTCCACACTGAGAGCAAAATGACCACTCACTGACCAACACTCAGACCAAACTGACCACACACTGTCCTCACTGAGACCACACTGTCTACTCACTGTCCACACTGAGACCAGACTGACTGCTCACGGACCAAACTGAGACCAGACAGACCGCTCACTGTCCACACTAGACCACACTGACCACCTACTGTCCTCACTAAGACCACACTGACTGCTCACTGCCCATACTGAGACCACACTGGCCACTCACTGGCCACACTCAGACCACACTGACCGCTCACTCTACGGAATGATCACGAACTGTCCAGAATGACCACGCTGACAACTCATTGACCACAGTGACCGCTCATTGTCAACATTGAGACCACATTAACCAATCACTGTCCACATTGAGACAACACTGACCGCTCACTGTCCATACTGAGGTCAAACTGACCACTCACTGTCTATACTGAGACCACACTGATCACTGACTGTCCACATTGAGACCACACTGACCGCTCACTGTCCACACTGAGACCACAATGACCACTCACTGTCCAACACTCAGACCAAACTGACCACACACTGTCCTCACTGAGACCACACTGACTACTCACTGTCCACACTCAGACCAGACTGACTGCTCACGGACCAGACTGAGACCAGACACACCGCTCACTGTCCACACTAGACCACACTGACCACCTACTGTCCTCACTAAGACCACACTGACTGCTCACTGCCCATACTGAGACCACACTGGCCACTCACTGTGCACACTCAGACCACACTAACCGCTCACTCTACGGAATGACCACGAACTGTCCAGAATGACCACGCTGACAACTCATTGACCACAGTGACCGCTCATTGTCAACATTGAAACCACATTAACCAATCACTGTCCACATTGAGACAACACTGACCGCTCACTGTCCATACTGAGGTCAAACTGACCACTCACTGTCTATACTGAGACCACAAAGATCACTGACTATCCAAATTGAGACCACACTGACTGCTCACTGTCCACACCGACACCACAATGACCACTCACTGTCCAACACTCAGACCAAACTGACCACACACTGTTGTCACTGAGACCACACTGACTACTCACTGTCCACACTGAGACCAGACTGACTGCTCACGGACCAAACTTAGACCAGACAGACCGCTCACTGTTCACACTAGCCCACACTAACCACCTACTGTCCTCACTAAGACCACACTGACTGCTCACTGCCCATACTGAGACCACACTGGCCACTCACTGTCCACACTCAGACCACACTGACTGCTCACTGTCCACACTCAGACCACACTGACCACTCACTGTCTATACTGAGACCACACTGATCACTGACTGTCCACATTGAGACCACACTGACCACTCACTGTCTATACTGAGACCACACTGATCACTCACTGTCCAACACTCAGACCAAACTGACCACACACTGTCCTCACTGAGACCACACTGACTACTCACTGTCCACACTGAGACCAGACTGACTGCTCACGGACCAAACTGAGACCAGACAGACCGCTCACTGTCCACACTAGACCACACTGACCACCTACTGTCCTCACTAAGACCACACTGACTGCTCACTGCCCATACTGAGACCACACTGGCCACTCACTCTCCACACTCAGACCACACTGAGCGCTCACTGTCCACACTCAGACCACACTCACCGATCACTGTCCATACTGAGACCATACTGACCACTCACTGTCCAGAATGAAAAAACTGACCACACTCTGTCCAGAATGGCCAAACAAAACACTCATTGTCCAGACTGACAACTCACTCTCCACATTGAAACCACAATGACCACTCACTGTCAACACTGAG
Organism: Pristiophorus japonicus; assembly: GCF_044704955.1. NCBI lineage: Eukaryota > Metazoa > Chordata > Chondrichthyes > Pristiophoridae > Pristiophorus > Pristiophorus japonicus. Next base: position 21,644,641 of record NC_092000.1, on the reverse strand, counting down.
ACCATACTGACCGCTCACTGTCCGCACTGAGACCACAATGACCACTCACTGTCCAACACTCAGACCAAACTGACCACACACTGTCCTCACTGAGACCACACTGACTACTCACTGTCCACACTTAGACCAGACTGACTGCTCACGGACCAAACTGAGACCAGACAGACCGCTCACTGTCCACACTAGACCACACTGACCACCTACTGTCCTCACTAAGACCACACTGACTGCTCACTGCCCATACTGAGACCACACTGGCCACTCACTGTCCACACTCAGACCACACTGACCGCTCACTGTCCACACTCAGACCACACTGACCGATCACTTCCATACTGAGACCACACTGACCACTCACTTTCCAGAATGAAAAAACTGACCACACTCTGTCCAGAATGGCCAAACTGAACACTCATTGTCCAGACTGACCACTCACTCTCCACATTGAAACCACACTGACCACTCACTGTCATACTGAGACCACACTGACCACTCATTGTCCACACTGACAGCACGCTGACCGCTCACTGTCCACACTGAGACCACACTGACCATTCACTTTACAAACTTAGACCACACTGACTGCTCACTGTCACACACTCAGCACACACTGACCACTCACTGTCCACACTAAGACCACACAGACTGCTCACTGTCCACACTGAGACCACGCTGAACACACTCTGTCCACACTGAGACCACACTGACCACTCACTGAACACACTGAGACAACACTGACCTCTCACTGTCCAGAGTGACGATACTGACTGTTCACTGTCCACACTGGGCAATTAGGTCCAAACTAAGACCAACTGACCACTGACTGTCCACACTGTCCACTCATTGTCCATAATGACCACACTGACTGCTCACTCGACGGAATGACCGCGAACTGTCCAGAATGACCACGCTGACAACTCATTGACCACAGTTACCGCTCATTGTCAACATTGAGACCACATTAACCAATCACTGTCCACATTGAAACAACACTGACCACTCACTGTCCATACTGAGGTCAAACTGACCACTCACTGTCTATACTGAGACCACACTGATCACTGACTGTACACATTGAGACCACACTGACTGCTCACTGTCCACACTGAGAGCAAAATGACCACTCACTGACCAACACTCAGACCAAACTGACCACACACTGTCCTCACTGAGACCACACTGTCTACTCACTGTCCACACTGAGACCAGACTGACTGCTCACGGACCAAACTGAGACCAGACAGACCGCTCACTGTCCACACTAGACCACACTGACCACCTACTGTCCTCACTAAGACCACACTGACTGCTCTCTGCCCATACTGAGACCACACTGGCCACTCACTGGCCACACTCAGACCACACTGACCGCTCACTCTACGGAATGATTACGAACTGTCCAGAATGACCACGCTGACAACTCATTGACCACAGTGACCGCTCATTGTCAACATTGAGACCACATTAACCAATCACTGTCCACATTGAGACAACACTGACCGCTCACTGTCCATACTGAGGTCAAACTGACCACTCACTGTCTATACTGAGACCACACTGATCACTGACTGTCCACATTGAGACCACACTGACCGCTCACTGTCCACACTGAGACCACAATGACCACTCACTGTCCAACACTCAGACCAAACTGACCACACACTGTCCTCACTGAGACCACACTGACTACTCACTGTCCACACTGAGACCAGACTGACTGCTCACGGACCAAACTGAGACCAGACAGACCGCTCACTGTCCACACTAGACCACACTGACCACCTACTGTCCTCACTAAGACCACACTGACTGCTCACTGCCCATACTGAGACCACACTGGCCACTCACTCTCCACACTCAGACCACACTGACCGCTCACTGTCCACACTCAGACCACACTCACCGATCACTGTCCATACTGAGACCACACTGACCACTCACTGTCCAGAATGAAAAAACTGACCACACTCTGTCCAGAATGGCCAAACAAAACACTCATTGTCCAGACTGACAACTCACTCTCCACATTGAAACCACAATGACCACTCACTGTCAACACTGAGACCATACTGACCGCTCACTGTCCGCACTGAGACCACAATGACCACTCACTGTCCAACACTCAGACCAAACTGACCACACACTGTCCTCACTGAGACCACACTGACTACTCACTGTCCACACTCAGACCAGACTGACTGCTCACGGACCAGACTGAGACCAGACACACCGCTCACTGTCCACACTAGACCACACTGACCACCTACTGTCCTCACTAAGACCACACTGACTGCTCACTGCCCATACTGAGACCACACTGGCCACTCACTGTGCACACTCAGACCACACTAACCGCTCACTCTACGGAATGACCACGAAGTGTCCAGAATGACCACGCTGACAACTCATTGACCACAGTGACCGCTCATTGTCAACATTGAAACCACATTAACCAATCACTGTCCACATTGAGACAACACTGACCGCTCACTGTCCATACTGAGGTCAAACTGACCACTCACTGTCTATACTGAGACCACAAAGATCACTGACTATCCAAATTGAGACCACACTGACTGCTCACTGTCCACACCGACACCACAATGACCACTCACTGTCCAACACTCAGACCAAACTGACCACACACTGTTGTCACTGAGACCACACTGACTACTCACTGTCCACACTGAGACCAGACTGACTGCTCACGGACCAAACTTAGACCAGACAGACCGCTCACTGTTCACACTAGCCCACACTAACCACCTACTGTCCTCACTAAGACCACACTGACTGCTCACTGCCCATACTGAGACCACACTGGCCACTCACTGTCCACACTCAGACCACACTGACTGCTCACTGTCCACACTCAGACCACACTGACCACTCACTGTCTATACTGAGACCACACTGATCACTGACTGTCCACATTGAGACCACACTGACCACTCACTGTCTATACTGAGACCACACTGATCACTCACTGTCCAACACTCAGACCAAACTGACCACACACTGTCCTCACTGAGACCACACTGACTACTCACTGTCCACACTGAGACCAGACTGACTGCTCACGGACCAAACTGAGACCAGACAGACCGCTCACTGTCCACACTAGACCACACTGACCACCTACTGTCCTCACTAAGACCACACTGACTGCTCACTGCCCATACTGAGACCACACTGGCCACTCACTTTCCACACTCAGACCACACTGAGCGCTCACTGTCCACACTCAGACCACACTCACCGATCACTGTCCATACTGAGACCATACTGACCACTCACTGTCCAGAATGAAAAAACTGACCACACTCTGTCCAGAATGGCCAAACAAAACACTCATTGTCCAGACTGACAACTCACTCTCCACATTGAAACCACAATGACCACTCACTGTCAACACTGAGACCATACTGACCGCTCACTGTCCGCACTGAGACCACAATGACCACTCACTGTCCAACACTCAGACCAAACTGACCACACACTGTCCTCACTGAGACCACACTGACTACTCACTGTCCACACTTAGACCAGACTGACTGCTCACGGACCAAACTGAGACCAGACAGACCGCTCACTGTCCACACTAGACCACACTGACCACCTACTGTCCTCACTAAGACCACACTGACTGCTCACTTCCCATACTGAGACCACACTGGCCACTCACTGTCCACACTCAGACCACACTGACCGCTCACTGTCCACACTCAGACCACACTGACCGATCACTTCCATACTGAGACCACACTGACCACTCACTTTCCAGAATGAAAAAACTGACCACACTCTGTCCAGAATGGCCAAACTGAACACTCATTGTCCAGACTGACCACTCACTCTCCACATTGAAACCACACTGACCACTCACTGTCATACTGAGACCACACTGACCACTCATTGTCCACACTGACAGCACGCTGACCGCTCACTGTCCACACTGAGACCACACTGACCATTCACTTTACAAACTTAGACCACACTGACTGCTCACTGTCACACACTCAGCACAGACTGACCACTCACTGTCCACACTAAGACCACACAGACTGCTCACTGTCCACACTGAAACCACGCTGAACACACTCTGTCCACACTGAGACCACACTGACCACTCACTGAACACACTGAGACAACACTGACCTCTCACTGTCCAGAGTGACGATACTGACTGTTCACTGTCCACACTGGGCAATTAGGTCCAAACTAAGACCAACTGACCACTGACTGTCCACACTGTCCACTCATTGTCCATAATGACCACACTGACTGCTCACTCGACGGAATGACCGCGAACTGTCCAGAATGACCACGCTGACAACTCATTGACCACAGTTACCGCTCATTGTCAACATTGAGACCACATTAACCAATCACTGTCCACATTGAAACAACACTGACCACTCACTGTCCATACTGAGGTCAAACTGACCACTCACTGTCTATACTGAGACCACACTGATCACTGACTGTACACATTGAGACCACACTGACCGCTCACTGTCCACACTGAGAGCAAAATGACCACTCACTGACCAACTCTCAGACCAAACTGACCACACACTGTCCTCACTGAGACCACACTGTCTACTCACTGTCCACACTGAGACCAGACTGACTGCTCACGGACCAAACTGAGACCAGACAGACCGCTCACTGTCCACACTAGACCACACTGACCACCTACTGTCCTCACTAAGACCACACTGACTGCTCTCTGCCCATACTGAGACCACACTGGCCACTCACTGGCCACACTCAGACCACACTGACCGCTCACTCTACGGAATGATTACGAACTGTCCAGAATGACCACGCTGACAACTCATTGACCACAGTGACCGCTCATTGTCAACATTGAGACCACATTAACCAATCACTGTCCACATTGAGACAACACTGACCGCTCACTGTCCATACTGAGGTCAAACTGACCACTCACTGTCTATACTGAGACCACACTGATCACTGACTGTCCACATTGAGACCACACTGACCGCTCACTGTCCACACTGAGACCACAATGACCACTCACTGTCCAACACTCAGACCAAACTGACCACACACTGTCCTCACTGAGACCACACTGACTACACACTGTCCTCACTGAGACCACACTGACTACTCACTGTCCACACTGAGACCAGACTGACTGCTCACGGACCAAACTGAGACCAGACAGACCGCTCACTGTCCACACTAGACCACACTGACCACCTACTGTCCTCACTAAGACCACACTGACTGCTCACTGCCCATACTGAGAACACACTGGACACTCACTGGCCACACTCAGACCACACTGACCGCTCACTGTCCACACTCAGACCACACTGACCGCTCACTGTCCACACTCAGACCACACTGACCACTCACTGTCTATACTGAGATCACACTGATCACTGACTGTCCATATTGAGACCACACTGACCGCTCACTGTCCACACCGACACCACAATGACCACTCACTGTCCAACACTCAGACCAAACTGACCACACACTGTCCTCACTGAGACCACACTGACTACTCACTGTCCACACTGAGACCAGACTGACTGCTCACGGACCAAACTGAGACCAGACAGACCGCTCACTGTCCACACTAGACCAAACTGGCCACCTACTGTCGTCACTAAGACCACACTGACTGCTCACTGCCCATACTGAGACCACACTGGCCACTCACTGTCCACACTCAGACCACACTGACCGCTCACTGTCCACACTCAGACCACACTGACCGCTCACTGTCCATACTGAGGTCAAACTGACCACTCACTTTCTATACTGAGACCACACTGATCACTGACTGTCTACATTGAGACCACACTGACCACTCACTGTCCACACCGACACCACAATGACCACTCACTGTCAAACACTCAGACCAAACTGACCACACACTGTCCTCACTGAGACCACACTGACTACTCACTGTCCACACTGAGACCAGACTGACTGCTCACGGACCAAACTGAGACCAGACAGACCGCTCACTGTCCACACTTGACCACACTGACCACCTACTGTCCTCACTAAGACCACACTGACTGCTCACTGCCCATACTGAGACCACACTGGACACTCACTGGCCACACTCAGACCACACTGACTGCTCACTGTCCACACTCAGACCACACTGACCGCTCACTGTCCACACTCAGACCACACTGACCACTCACTGTCTATACTGAGACCACACTGATCACTGACTGTCCACATTGAGACCACGCTGAACACACTCTGTCCACACTGAGACCACACTGACCACTCACTGAACACACTGAGACAACATTGACCTCTCACTGTCCAGAGTGACGATACTGACTGTTCACTGTCCACACTGGGCAATTAGGTCCAAACTAAGACCAACTGACCACTGACTGTCCACACTGTCCACTCACTGTCCATAATGACCACACTGACTGCTCACTCGACGGAATGACCGCGAACTGTCCAGAATGACCACGCTGACAACTCATTGACCACAGTTACCGCTCATTGTCAACATTGAGACCACATTAACCAATCACTGTCCACATTGAGACAACACTGACCGCTCACTGTCCATACTGAGGTCAAACTGACCACTCACTGTCTATACTGAGACCACACTGATCACTGACTGTACACATTGAGACCACACTGACCGCTCACTGTCCACACTGAGAGCAATATGACCACTCACTGACCAACACTCAGACCAAACTGACCACACACTGTCCTCACTGAGACCACACTGTCTACTCACTGTCCACACTGAGACCAGACTGACTGCTCACGGACCAAACTGAGACCAGACAGACCGCTATCTGTCCACACTAGACCACACTGACCACCTACTGTCCTCACTAAGACCACACTGACTGCTCACTGACCATACTGAGACCACACTGGCCACTCACTGGCCACACTCAGACCACACTGACCGCTCACTCTACGGAATGATCACGAACTGTCCAGAATGACCACGCTGACAACTCATTGACCACAGTGACCGCTCATTGTCAACATTGAGACCACATTAACCAATCACTGTCCACATTGAGACAACACTGACCGCTCACTGTCCATACTGAGGTCAAACTGACCACTCACTGTCTATACTGAGACCACACTGATCACTGACTGTCCACATTGAGACCACACTGACCGCTCACTGTCCATACTGAGACCACAATGACCACTCACTGTCCAACACTCAGACCAAACTGACCACACACTGTCCTCACTGAGACCACACTGACTACTCACTGTCCACACTGAGACCAGACTGACTGCTCACGGACCAAACTGAGACCAGACAGACCGCTCACTGTCCACACTAGACCACACTGACCACCTACTGTCCTCACTAAGACCACACTGACTGCTCACTGCCCATACTGAGACCACACTGGCCACTCACTGTCCACACTCAGACCACACTGACCGCTCACTGTCCACACTCAGACCACACTGACCACTCACTGTCCACACTCAGACCACACTGACCACTCACTGTCTATACTGAAACCAGACTGATCACTGACTGTCCACATTGAGACAACACTGACCGCTCACTGTACATACTGAGGTCAAACTGACCACTCACTGTCTATACTGAGACCACACTGATCACTGACTGTACACATTGAGACCACACTGACCGCTCACTGTCCACACTGAGAGCACAATGACCACTCACTGTCCAACACTCAGACCAAACTGACCACACACTGTCCTCACTGAGACCACACTGACTACTCACTGTCCACACTGAGACCAGACTGACTGCTCACGGACCAAACTGAGACCAGACAGACTGCTCACTGTCCACACTAGACCACACTGACCACCTACTGTCCTCACTAAGACCACACTGACTGCTCACTGCCCATACTGAGACCACACTGGCCACTCACTGGCCACACTCAGACCACACTGACTGCTCACTCTACGGAATGACCACGAACTGTCCAGAATGACCACGCTGACAACTCATTGACCACAGTGACCGCTAATTGTCAACATTGAGACCACATTAACCAATCACTGTCCACATTGAGACAACACTGACCGCTCACTGTCCATACTGAGGTCAAACTGACCACTCACTGTCGATACTGAGACCACACTGATCACTGACTGTCCACATTGAGACCACACTGACCGCTCACTGTCCACAGTGAGACCACAATGACCACTCACTGTCCAACACTCAGACCAAACTGACCACACACTGTCCTCACTGAGACCACACTGACTACTCGCTGTCCACACTGAGACCAGACTGACTGCTCACAGACCAAACTGAGACCAGACAGACCGCTCACTGTCCACACTAGACCACACTGACCAGCTACTGTCCTCACTAAGACCACACTGACTGCTCACTGCCCATACTGAGACCACACTGGCCACTCACTGTCCACACTCAGACCACACTGACCGCTCACTGTCCACACTCAGACCACACTGACCACTCACTGTCTATACTGAGACCACACTGATCACTGACTGTCCACATTGAGACCACACTGACCGCTCACTGTCCACACCGACACCACAATGACCACTCACTGTCAAACACTCAGACCAAACTGACCACACACTGTCCTCACTGAGACCACACTGACTACTCACTGTCCACACTGAGACCAGACTGACTGCTCACGGACCAAACTGAGACCAGACAGACCGCTCACTGTCCACACTAGACCACACTGACCACCTACTGTCCTCACTAAGACCACACTGACTGCTCACTGCCCATACTGAGACCACACTGGACACTCACTGTCCACACTCAGACCACACTGACCACTCACTGTCCACACTCAGACCACACTGACCACTCACTGTCCACACTCAGACCACACTGACCACTCACTGTCTATACTGAGACCAGACTGATCACTGACTGTCCACATTGAGACAACACTGACCGCTCACTGTCCACACTGAGAGCACAATGACCACTCACTGTCCAACACTCAGACCAAACTGACCACACACTGTCCTCACTGAGACCACACTGACTACTCACTGTCCACACTGAGACCAGACTGACTGCTCACGGACCAAACTGAGACCAGACAGACCGCTCACTTCCACACTAGACCACACTGACCACCTACTGTCCTCACTAAGACCACACTGACTGCTCACTGCCCATACTGAGACCACACTGGCTACGCACTGTCCACACTCAGACCACACTGACCGCTCACTCTACGGAATGAACACGAACTGTCCAGAATGACCACGCTGACAACTCATTGACCACAGTGACCGCTCATTGTCAACATTGAGACCACATTAACCAATCACTGTCCACATTGAGACAACACTGACTGCTCACTGTCCATACTGAGGTCAAACTGACCACTCACTGTCTATACTGAGACAACACTGATCACTGACTGTCCACATTGAGACCACACTGACCGCTCACTGTCCACACTGAGACCACAATGACCACTCACTGTCCAACACTCAGACCAAACTGACCACACACTGTCCTCACTGAGACCACACTGACTACTCGCTATCCACACTGAGACCAGACTGACTGCTCACAGACCAAACTGAGACCAGACAGACCGCTCACTGTCCACACTAGACCACACTGACCACCTACTGTCCTCACTAAGACCACACTGACTGCTCACTGCCCATATTGAGACCACACTGGCAACTCACTGGCCACACTCAGACCATACTGACCGCTCACTGTCCACACTCAGACCACACTGACTGCTCACTGTCCACACTCAGACCACACTGAACACTCACTGTCTATACTGAGACCACACTGATCACTGACTGTCCACATTGAGACCACACTGACCGCTCACTGTCCACACCGACACCACAATGACCACTCACTGTCCAACACTCAGACCAAACTGACCACACACTGTCCTCACTGAGATCACACTGACTACTCACTGTCCACACTGAGACCAGACTGACTGCTCCCGGACCAAACTGAGACCAGACAGACCGCTCACTGTCCACACTAGACCACACTGACCAGCTACTGTCCTCACTAAGACCACACTGACTGCTCGCTGCCCATACTGAGACCACACTGGCCACTCACTGGCCACACTCAGACCATACTGACCGCTCACTGTCCACACTCAGACCACACTGACCGCTCACTGTCCACACTCAGACCACACTGACCACTCACTGTCTATACTGAGACCACACTGATCACTGACTGTCCACATTGAGACCACACTGACCGCTCACTGTCCACACCGACACCACAATGACCACTCACTGTCAAACACTCAGACCAAACTGACCACACACTGTCCTCACTGAGATCACACTGACTACTCACTGTCCACACTGAGACCAGACTGACTGCTCACGGACCAAACTGAGACCAGACAGACCGCTCACTGTCCACACTAGACCACACTGACCACCTACTGTCATCACTAAGACCACACTGACTGCTCACTGCCCATACTGAGACCACACTGGCCACTCACTGTCCACACTCAGACCACACTGACCGCTCACTGTCCACACTCAGACCACACTGACTGATCACTTCCACACTGAGAACACACTGACCACTCACTGTCCAGAATGAAAAAACTGACCACACTCTGTCCAGAATGGCCAAACTGAACACTCATTGTCCAGACTGACCACTCACTCTCCACATTGAAACAACACTGACCACTCACTGTCAACACTGAGACCACACTGACCACTCATTGTCCACACTGACACCATGCTGACCGCTCACTATCCACACTGAGACCACACTGACCATTCACTTTACAAACTTAGACCACACTGACTGCTCACTGTCCACACTCAGCACACACTGACCACTCACTGTCCACACTAAGACCACACGGACTGCTCACTGTCCACACTGAGACCACGCTGAACACATTCTGTCCACACTGAGACCACTCTGACCACTCACTGTACACACTGAGACAACACTGACCTCTCACTGTCCAGAGTGACTACACTGACTGTTCACTGTCCACACTGGGCATTTACGTCCAAATTAAGACCAACTGACCACTGACTGTCCACACTGTCCACTCACTGTCTATACTGACCACACTGACTGCTCACTCTACGGAATGACTGCTAACTGTCCAGAATGACCACGCTGAAACTCATTGACCACAGTGACTGCTCATTGTCAACATTGAGACCACATTAACCAATCACTGTCCACAATTAACAAACTGATCACTCACTGTCCACACCGAGACCAGACTGACCGCTAACTGTCCAAACTGAGACAACACTGACCCATCACTGTCCAGAATCAGACCAAACTGACCGCTCACTGTCCATACTGACCACACCGACTGCTCACTCTACAGAATGACCAGTAACTGTCCAGAATGACCATGCTGACAACTCATTGACTACAGTGACCACTCATTGTCAACATTGAGACCACATTAACCAATCACCGTCCACAATTAACAAACTGACCAGTCACTCTCCACACTGAGACCAGACTGACCGCTAACTGTCCAAACTGAGACCACACTGACTGCTCACTGTCACACACTCAGCACACACTGACCACTCACTGTCCACACTAAGACCACACAGACTGCTCACTGTCCACACTGAGACCACGCTGAACACACTCTTTCCACACTGAGACCACACTGACCACTCACTGAACACACTGAGACAACATTGACCTCTCACTGTCCAGAGTGACGATACTGACTGTTCACTGTCCACACTGGGCAATTAGGTCCAAACTAAGACCAACTGACCACTGACTGTCCACACTGTCCACTCACTGTCCATAATGACCACACTGACTGCTCACTCGACGGAATGACCGCGAACTGTCCAGAATGACCACGCTGACAACTCATTGACCACAGTTACCGCTCATTGTCAACATTGAGACCACATTAACCAATCACTGTCCACATTGAGACAACACTGACCGCTCACTGTCCATACTGAGGTCAAACTGACCACTCACTGTCTATACTGAGACCACACTGATCACTGACTGTACACATTGAGACCACACTGACCGCTCACTGTCCACACTGAGAGCAAAATGACCAATCACTGACCAACACTCAGACCAAACTGACCACACACTGTCCTCACTGAGACCACACTGTCTACTCACTGTTCACACTTAGACCAGACTGACTGCTCACGGACCAAACTGAGACCAGACAGACCGCTCACTGTCCACACTAGACCACACTGACCAACTACTGTCCTCACTAAGACCACACTGACTGCTCTCTGCCCATACTGAGACCACACTGGCCACTCACTGGCCACACTCAGACCACACTGACCGCTCACTCTACGGAATGACCACGAACTGTCCAGAATGACCACGCTGACAACTCATTGACCACAGTGACCGCTCATTGTCAACATTGAGACCACATTAACCAATCACTGTCCACATTGAGACAACACTGACCGCTCACTGTCCATACTGAGGTCAAACTGACCACTCACTGTCTATACTGAGACCACACTGATCACTGACTGTCTACATTGAGACCACACTGACCGCTCACTGTCCACACCGACACCACAATGACCACTCACTGTCCAACACTCAGACCAAACTGACTACACACTGTCCTCACTGAGACCACACTGACTACTCACTGTCCACACTGAGACCAGACTGACTGCTCACGGACCAAACTGAGACCAGACAGACCGCTCACTGTCCACACTAGACCACACTGACCACCTACTGTCCTCACTAAGACCACACTGACTGCTCACTGCCCATACTGAGACCACACTGGACACTCACTGGCCAAACTCAGACCACACTGACTGCTCACTGTCCACACTCAGACCACACTGACCGCTCACTGTCCACACTCAGACCACACTGACCGATCACTGTCCATACTGAGACCACACTGACCACTCATTGTCCACACTGACAGCACGCTGACCGCTCACTGTCCACACTGAGACCACACTGACCATTCACTTTACAAACTTAGACCACACTGACTGCTCACTGTCACACACTCAGCACACATTGACCACTCACTGCCCACACTAAGACCACACAGACTGCTCACTGTCCACATTGAGACCACGCTGAACACACTCTGTCCACACTGAGACCACACTGACCACTCACTGAACACACTGAGACAACACTGACCTCTCACTGTCCAGAGTGACGATACTGACTGTTCACTGTCCACACTGGGCAATTAGGTCCAAACTAAGACCAACTGACCACTGACTGTCCACACTGTCCACTCACTGTCCATAATGACCACACTGACTGCTCACTCGACAGAATGACCGCGAACTGTCCAGAATGACCACGCTGACAACTCATAGACCACAGTTACCGCTCATTGTCAACATTGAGACCACATTAACCAATCACTGTCCACATTGAGACAACACTGACCGCTCACTGTCCATACTGAGGTCAAACTGACCACTCACTGTCTATACTGAGACCACACTGATCACTGACTGTACACATTGAGACCACACTGACCGCTCACTGTCCACACTGAGAGCAAAATGACCACTCACTGACCAACACTCAGACCAAACTGACCACACACTGTCCTCACTGAGACCACACTGACTACTCATTGTCCACACTGAGACCAGACTGACTGCTCACGGACCAAACTGAGACCAGACAGACCGCTCACTGTCCACACTAGACCACACTGACCACCTACTGTCCTCACTAAGACCACACTGACTGCTCACTGACCATACTGAGACCACACTGGCCACTCACTGGCCACACTCAGACCACACTGACCGCTCACTCTACGGAATGATCACGAACTGTCCAGAATGACCACGCTGACAACTCATTGACCACAGTGACCGCTCATTGTCAACATTGAGACCACATTAACCAATCACTGTCCACATTGAGACAACACTGACCGCTCACTGTCCATACTGAGGTCAAACTGACCACTCACTGTCTATACTGAGACCACACTGATCACTGACTGTCTACATTGAGACCACACTGACCGCTCACTGTCCACACCGACACCACAATGACCACTCACTGTCCAACACTCAGACCAAACTGACTACACACTGTCCTCACTGAGACCACACTGACTACTCACTGTCCACACTGAGACCAGACTGACTGCTCACGGACCAAACTGAGACCAGACAGACCGCTCACTGTCCACACTAGACCACACTGACCACCTACTGTCCTCACTAAGACCACACTGACTGCTCACTGCCCATACTGAGACCACACTGGACACTCACTGGCCACACTCAGACCACACTGACCGCTCACTGTCCACACTCAGACCACACTGACCGCTCACTGTCCACACTCAGACCACACTGACCGATCACTGTCCATACTGAGACCACACTGACCACTCATTGTCCACACTGACAGCACGCTGACCGCTCACTGTCCACACTGAGACCACACTGACCATTCACTTTACAAACTTAGACCACACTGACTGCTCACTGTCACACACTCAGCACACATTGACCACTCACTGCCCACACTAAGACCACACAGACTGCTCACTGTCCACATTGAGACCACGCTGAACACACTCTGTCCACACTGAGACCACACTGACCACTCACTGAACACACTGAGACAACACTGACCTCTCACTGTCCAGAGTAACGATACTGACTGTTCACTGGCCACACTGGGCAATTAGGTCCAAACTAAGACCAACTGACCACTGACTGTCCACACTGTCCACTCACTGTCCATAATGACCACACTGACTGCTCACTCGACAGAATGACCGCGAACTGTCCAGAATGACCACGCTGACAACTCATAGACCACAGTTACCGCTCATTGTCAACATTGAGACCACATTAACCAATCACTGTCCACATTGAGACAACACTGACCGCTCACTGTCCATACTGAGGTCAAACTGACCACTCACTGTCTATACTGAGACCACACTGATCACTGACTGTACACATTGAGACCACACTGACCGCTCACTGTCCACACTGAGAGCAAAATGACCACTCACTGACCAACACTCAGACCAAACTGACCACACACTGTCCTCACTGAGACCACACTGACTACTCATTGTCCACACTGAGACCAGACTGACTGCTCACGGACCAAACTGAGACCAGACAGACCGCTCACTGTCCACACTAGACCACACTGACCACCTACTGTCCTCACTAAGACCACACTGACTGCCCACTGACCATACTGAGACCACACTGGCCACTCACTGGCCACACTCAGACCACACTAACCGCTCACTCTACGGAATGATCACGAACTGTCCAGAATGACCACGCTGACAACTCATTGACCACAGTGACCGCTCATTGTCAACATTGAGACCACATTAACCAATCACTGTCCACATTGAGACAACATTGACCGCTCACTGTCCATACTGAGGTCAAACTGACCACTCACTGTCTATACTGAGACCACACTGATCACTGACTGTCCACATTGAGACCACACTGACCGCTCACTGTCCACACTGAGACCACAATGACCACTCACTGTCCAACACTCAGACCAAACTGACCACACACTGTCCTCACTGAGACCACACTGACTACTCACTGTCCACACTGAGACCAGGCTGACTGCTCACGGACCAAACTGAGACCAGACAGACCGCTCACTGTCCACACTAGACCACACTGACCACCTACTGTCCTCACTAAGACCACACTGAATGCTCACTGCCCATACTGAGACCACACTGGCCACTCACTGTGCACACTCAGACCACACTTACCGCTCACTCTACGGAATGACCACGAACTGTCCAGAATGACCACGCTGACAACTCATTGACCACAGTGACCGCTCATTGTCAACATTGAGACCACATTAACCAATCACTGTCCACATTGAGACAACACTGACCGCTCACTGTCCATACTGAGGTCAAACTGACCACTCACTGTCTATACTGAGACCACACTGATCACTGACTGTCTACATTGAGACCACACTGACCGCTCACTGTCCACACCGACACCACAATGACCACTCACTGTCAAACACTCAGACCAAACTGACCACACACTGTTCTCACTGAGACCACACTGACTACTCACTGTCCACACTGAGACCAGACTGACTGCTCACGGACCAAACTGAGACCAGACTGACCGCTCACTGTCCACACTAGACCACACTGACCACCTACTGTCCTCACTAAGACCACACTGACTGCTCACTGCCCATACTGAGACCACACTGGCCACTCACTGGCCACACTCAGACCACACTGACCGCTCACTGTCCACACTCAGACCACACTGACCACTCACTGTCCACACTCAGACCACACTGACCACTCACTGTCTATACTGAGACCAGACTGATCATTGACTGTCCACATTGAGACAACACTGACCGCTCACTGTACATACTGAGGTCAAACTGACCACTCACTGTCTATACTGAGACCACACTGATCACTGACTGTACACATTGAGACCACACTGACCGCTCACTGTCCACACTGAGAGCACAATGACCACTCACTGTCCAACACTCAGACCAAACTGACCACACACTGTCCTCACTGAGACCACACTGACTACTCACTGTCCACACTGAGACCAGACTGACTGCTCACGGACCAAACTGAGACCAGACAGACCGCTCACTGTCCACACTAGACCACACTGACCACCTACTGTCCTCACTAAGACCACACTGACTGCTCACTGCCCATACTGAGACCACACTGGCCACTCACTGGCCACACTCAGACCACACTGACCGCTCACTCTACGGAATGACCACGAACTGTCCAGAATGACCACGCTGACAACTCATTGACCACAGTGACCGCTCATTGTCAACATTGAGACCACATTAACCAATCACTGTCCACATTGAGACAACACTGACCGCTCACTGTCCATACTGAGGTCAAACTGACCACTCACTGTCTATACTGAGACCACACTGATCACTGACTGTCCACATTGAGACCACACTGACCGCTCACTGTCCACACTGAGACCACAATGACCACTCACTGTCCAACACTCAGACCAAACTGACCACACACTGTCCTCACTGAGACCACACTGACTACTCGCTGTCCACACTGAGACCAGACTGACTGCTCACAGACCAAACTGAGACCAGACAGACCGCTCACTGTCCACACTAGACCACACTGACCAGCTACTGTCCTCACTAAGACCACACTGACTGCTCGCTGCCCATACTGAGACCACACTGGCCACTCACTGGCCACACTCAGACCATACTGACCGCTCACTGTCCACACTCAGACCACACTGACCGCTCACTCTCCACACTCAGACCACACTGACCACTCACTGTCTATACTGAGACCACACTGATCACTGACTGTCCACATTGAGACCACACTGACCGCTCACTGTCCACACCGACACCACAATGACCAGTCACTGTCCAACACTCAGACCAAACTGACCACACACTGTCCTCACTGAGATCACACTGACTACTCACTGTCCACACTGAGACCAGACTGACTGCTCACGGACCAAACTGAGACCAGACAGACCGCTCACTGTCCACACTAGACCACACTGACCACCTACTGTCATCACTAAGACCACACTGACTGCTCACTGCCCATACTGAGACCACACTGGCCACTCACTGTCCACACTCAGACCACACTGACCGCTCACTGTCCACACTCAGACCACACTGACTGATCACTTCCACACTGAGAACACACTGACCACTCACTGTCCAGAATGAAAAAACTGACCACACTCTGTCCAGAATGGCCAAACTGAACACTCATTGTCCAGACTGACCACTCACTCTCCACATTGAAACAACACTGACCACTCACTGTCAACACTGAGACCACACTGACCACTCATTGTCCACACTGACACCATGCTGACCGCTCACTATCCACACTGAGACCACACTGACCATTCACTTTACAAACTTAGACCACACTGACTGCTCACTGTCCACACTCAGCACACACTGACCACTCACTGTCCACACTAAGACCACACGGACTGCTCACTGTCCACACTGAGACCACGCTGAACACATTCTGTCCACACTGATACCACACTGACCACTCACTGTACACACTGAGACAACACTGACCTCTCACTGTCCAGAGTGACTACACTGACTGTTCACTGTCCACACTGGGCATTTACGTCCAAATTAAGACCAACTGACCACTGACTGTCCACACTGTCCACTCACTGTCTATACTGACCACACTGACTGCTCACTCTACGGAATGACCGCTAACTGTCCAGAATGACCACGCTGAAACTCATTGACCACAGTGACCGCTCATTGTCAACATTGAGACCACATTAACCAATCACTGTCCACAATTAACAAACTGATCACTCACTGTCCACACCGAGACCAGACTGACCGCTAACTGTCCAAACTGAGACAACACTGACCCATCACTGTCCAGAATCAGACCAAACTGACCGCTCACTGTCCATACTGACCACACTGACTGCTCACTCTACAGAATGACCAGTAACTGTCCAGAATGACCATGCTGACAACTCATTGACTACAGTGACCACTCATTGTCAACATTGAGACCACATTAACCAATCACCGTCCACAATTAACAAACTGACCAGTCACTCTCCACACTGAGACCAGACTGACCGCTAACTGTCCAAACTGAGACCACGCTGAACGCTCACTGTCCACACTGAGACCACACTGACACCTCACTGTCCACACGGAGCCCACGCTGATCGCTCATTGTCCACACTCAGACCACACTGACCATTCACTGTCAAGACTCAGACTAAACTGACCGCTCACTGTCCACACTAAACACTCACTGCAAACACTGAGATCAGACTGACCACTCACTGTCCACACTGAAACCAAACTGACCGCTCACTGTCCATACTGAGAACACACTGACCGCTCACAGTCCACAATAAGACCAAACTAACCGCTCACTCTCGACACTGAGACGAAACTGACCGCTCATTGTCCACACTGAGTCAACACTGACCAATCACTGTCCACACTGAGACAACACTGACCACTCACTGTCTACACTGCGACAACACTGACCACTCACTGTCTATACTGAGACCACACTGATCACTGACTGTCCACATTGAGACCACACTGACCGCTCACTGTCCACACTGTGACGAAACTGACCGCTGACTTTGCACACTGCGACAACACTGACCACTCACTGTCTTTTCTGAGACCACACTGATCACTGACTGTCCACATTGAGACCACACTGACCGCTCACTGTCCACACTGAGACGAAACTGACCGCTGACTTTGCTCACTGAGACCAGACTGACCACTCACGGTCCTCACTGAGACCAGAATGACTACTCACTGTCCACACTGAGACCATGCTGACTGCTCACTGTCCACACTGAGACCACACTGACAACTCACTGTCCACACTCAGACCACTGACCGCTCACTGTCCACATTGACACCACACTGACCGCGCACAGTTCCCACTGAGACCACACTGACTGCTCATTGTCCACACTGAGACCACACTGAATGCTCACTGAATACACTGAGATGAAACTGACCGCTCACTGTCCACACTGAGACCAGACTGACCGCTCACTGTCCACATTGAGACAACACTGATCGCTCACTGTCCATACTGAGGTCAAAGTGACCACTCACTGTCCACACTCAGACCAAACTGACCACTCACTGTCCACACTGAGACCACACTGACTGCTCACTGTGCACACTGAGCCATACTGACCGCTTACTGTATACACTGAGACGACACTGACCGCTCACTGTACACACTGAGATGAAACTGACCGCTCACTGTCCACACTGAGACCAGACTGACCGCGCACTGTCCACATTGAGACAACACTGTTCGCTCACTGTCCATACTGAGGTCAAACTGACCACTCACTGTCCACACTCAGACCAAACTGACCGCACACTGTCCTCACTGAGACCACACTGACTACTCATTGTCCACACTGAGACCAGACTGACTGCTCACGGACCAAACTGAGACCAGACAGACAGCTCACTGTCCACACTAGACCACACTGACCATCTAATGTCCTCACTAAGACCACACTGACTGCCCACTGCACATACTGAGACCACACAGGCCACTCACAGTCCACACTCAGACCACACTGACCGCTCACTGTCCACACTCAGACCACACTGACCGATCACTGTCCACACTCAGACCACACTGACCGATCACTGTCCACACTGAGACCACACTGACCACTCACTGTCCGGAATGAATAAAACTGACCACACTCTGTCCAGAATGGCCAAGCTGAACATTCATTGTCCAGACTGAACACTCACTCTCCACATTGAAACGACACTGACCACTCATTGTCCTCACTGACACCACACTGACCGCTCACTGTCCACACTTAGACCACACTGTCCATTCACTGTCCACACTAAGACCACACGGACTGCTCACTGTCCACACTGAGACCACGCTGACTGCTCACAGTCCACACTGGGACCAAACTGACCACTCATTGACCACACTGAGACAACACTGACCACTCACTGTCCACACTGAGACCACACTGACCACTCACTGTCCACACTGAGACCACACTGACTGCTCACTGTGCACACTGAGCCCCACTGACCGCTTACTGTATACACTGAGACGACACTGACCGCTCACTGTACACACTGAGACGATACTGACCACTCACTGTCCACACTGAGACTACACTTACCCCTCACTGTCCACACTGAGACCACACTGAATGCTCACTGTATACACTGAGATGAAACTGACCGCTCACTGTCCACACTGAGACCAGACTGACCGCTCACTGTCCACATTGAGACAACACTGATCGCTCACTGTCCATACTGAGGTCAAACTGACCACTCACTGTCCACACTCAGACAAAACTGACCACACACTGTCCTCACTGAGACCACACTGACTACTCATTGTCCACACTGAGACCAGACTGACTGCTCACGGACCAAACTGAGACCAGACAGACCGCTCACTGTCCACACTAGACCACACTGACCACCTAATGTCCTAACTAAGACCACACTGACTGCCCACTGCCCATACTGAGACCACACTGGCCACTCACAGTCTACACTCAGACCACACTGACTGCTCACTGTCCACACTCAGACCACACTGACCACTCACTGTCCGGAATGAATAAAACTGACCATACTCTGTCCAGATTGGCCAAACTGAACATTCATTGTCCAGACTGAACACTCACTCTCCACATTGAAACCACACTGACCACTCATTGTCCACACTGACACCACACTGACCGCTCACTGTCCAAACTTAGACCACACTGTCCATTCACTGTCCACACTAAGACCACACGGACTGTTCACTGTCCACACTGAGACCACACTGAACACTCTCTGTCCACACTGAGACCACACTGACCACTCACTGTACACACTGAGACAACACTGACCTCTCACTGTCAAGAGTGACTACACTGACCGTTCACTGTCCACACTGGGCACTTAGGTCCAAACTAAGACCAACTGACCACTGACAGTCCACACTGTCCACTCACTGTCCATACTGACCACACTGACTGCTCACTCTACGGAATGACCGCTAACTGTCCAGAATGACCACGCTGACAACTCATTGACCACAGTGACCGCTCATTGTCAACATTGAGACCAAATTAACCCAATCACTGTCCACATTGAGACAACACTGACCGCTCACTGTCCATACTGAGGTCAAACTGACCACTCACTGTCTATACTGAGACCACACTGATCACTGACTGTCCACATTGAGACCACACTGACCGCTCACTGTCCACACTGAGACCACAATGAGCACTCACAGTCCAACACTCAGACCAAACTGACCACACACTGTTCTCACTGAGACCACACTGACTACTCACTGTCCACACTGAGACCAGACTGACTGCTCACGGACCAAACTGAGACCAGACAGACCATTCACTGTCCACATTAGACCACACTGAACACCTACTGTCCTCACTAAGACCACACTGACTGCTCACTGCCCATACTGAGACCACACTGGCCACTCACTGGCCACACTCAGACCACACTGACCGCTCACTGTCCACACTCAGACCACACTGACTGATCACTTCCACACTGAGACCGCACTGACCACTCACTGTCCAGAATGAAAAAAACTGACCACACTCTGTCCAGAATGGCCAAACTGAACACTCATTGTCCAGACTGACCACTCACTCTCCACATTGAAACAACACTGACCACTCATTGCCCACACTGACACCATGCTGACCGCTCACTGTCCACACTGAGACCACACTGACCATTCACTTTACAAACTTAGACCACACTGACTGCTCACTGTCCACACTCAGCACACACTGACCACTCACTGTCCACACTAAGACCACACGGACTGCTCACTGTCCACACTGAGACCACACTGAACACACTCTGTCCACACTGAGACCACACTGACCACTCACTGTACAAACTGAGACAACACTGACCTCTCACTGTCCAGAGTGACTACACTGACTGTTCACTGTCCACACTGGGCATTTAGGTCCAAATTAAGACCAACTGCCAACTGACCTCTGACTGTCCACACTGTCCACTCACTGACTATACTGACCACACTGACTGCTCACTCTACGGAATGACCGCTACCTGTCCAGAATAACTACGCTGACAGCTCATTGACCACAGTGACCGCTCATTGTCAATATTGAGACCACATTAACCAATCATTGTCCACAATTAACAAACTGACCACTCACTGTCCACACTGTGACCACACTGACTGCTCACTGTGCACACTGAGCCCCACTGACTGCTTACTGTATACACTGAGACGACACTGACCGCTCACTGTACACACTGAGACGATACTGACCACTCACTGTCCACACTGAGACTACATTTACCCATCACTGTCCACACTGAGACCACACTGACTGCTCACTGTATACACTGAGATGAAACTGACCGCTCACTGTCCACACTGAGACCAGACTGACCACTCACTGTCCACATTGAGACAACACTGACCGCTCACTGTCCATACTGAGGTCAAATTGACCACTCACTGTCGATACTGAGACCACACTGATCAATGACTATCCACATTGAGACCACACTGACCGCTCACTGTCCACACTGAGACCACCATGACCACGCACTGGCCACACTCAGACCAAACTGACCACACACTGTCCTCACTGAGACCACACTGACCGCTCACTGTCCACACTGAGACCACCATGACCACGCACTGGCCACACTCAGACCAAACTGACCACACACTGTCCTCACTGAGACCACACTGACCACTCACTGTCCACACTGAGACCACACTGACTGCTCACTGACCAAACTGAGACCAGACAGACGGCTCACTGTCCACACTCGACCACACTGAGCACCTACTGTCGTCACTAAGACCACACTGACTGCTCACTGCCCATACTGAGAACACACTGGGCACTCACTGTCCACACTCAGACCACACTGACCGCTCACTGTCCACACTCAGACCACACTGACCACTCACTGTCCAGAATGAAAAAACTGACCACACTCTGTCCAGAATGGCCAAACAGAACACTCATTGTCCAGACTGACCACTCACTCTCCACATTGAAACCACGCTGACCACTCACTGTCAACACTGAGACCATACTGACCACTCATTGTCCACACTGAGACCACACTGACCGCTCACTGTCCACAATGAGACCACACTGACCACTCACTTTACAAACTTAGACCACACTGACTGCTCACTGTCCACACTCAGCACACACTGTCCACACTGAGACCACACTGACCACTCACTGTCCACACTGAGACCACACTGACCACTCATTGTCCACACTGAGACAACACTGATCGGTCACTGTCCACAATGAGACCAAACTGACCACTCAATGTCGATACTGAGACCACACTGATCACTGAATGTCCACATTGAGACCACACTGATCGCTCACAATCCACACTGAGACAAAACTGACCGCTGACTTTGCTCACTGAGACCATACTGACCACTCACTGTCCTCACTGAGACCATACTGACCACTCACTGTCAACACTGAGACCATGCTGACCGCTCACTGTCCACACTGAGACCTCACTGACCACTCACTGTCCACACTGAGGCCACTGACCACTCACAATTCACACTGAGACGAAACTGACCGCTGACTTTGCTCACTGAGACCATACTGACCACTCACAGTCCTCACTGAGACCAGAATGACCAGTCACTGTCAACACTGAGACCACACTGACCGCTCACTGTCCATACTGAGACCACGCTAAATGCTCTCTGTCCACACTGAGACCACACTGACCACTCACTGTACACACTGAGACCACACGGACAGCTCACTTGTACACACTGAGACAGCACTGACCTCTCACTGTCCACGCTGAGTCCACACTGACCACTCACTGTCTAGAGTGACCACACTGACCGTTCACTGTCCACATTGGGCATTTAGGTCAAAACTAAGACCAACTGATCACTGACTGTCCACTCACTGTCCACACTGACCACACTGACTGCTCACTCAACGGAATCGCCGCTCACTGTCCATACTGAGACCAAACTGAGCATTCACTGTCCACACTCAGACCAAACTGACCGCTTACTGTCCATACTGAGAACAAACTGACGGCTCACATTCCACACTAAGACCAAACTGACCGCTCATTGTCCACACTGAGACAACACTGACCACTCACTGTCCACACTGAGACCACACTGACCACTCACTGTCCACACTGAGACCACACTGACTGCTCACTGTGCACACTGAGCCCCACTGACCGCTTACTGTATACACTGAGACGACACTGACCGCTCACTGTACACACTGAGACGATACTGACCACTCAATGTCCACACTGAGATGACACTTACCCCTCACTGTCCACACTGAGACCACACTGACTGCTCACTGTACACATGGAGACAACACTGCCCGCTCTCAGTCAAAACTGAGACCACACTGACCACTCACTGTCCACACTGAGACCACACTGAGCTCTCACTGTCCACACGGAGATCACACTGACCGCTCACCAGCCACACTGAGACCACACTGACCACTCACTGTCCACACTGAGACCACACTGACCACTCACTGTCCACACTGAGACCACACTGACCGCTCACTGTCCACACTGAGACCACACTGACTGCTCACTGTTCACACTGAGCCCACGCTGACCACAAACAGTCCACTCTGAGACCAGTCTGACCATTCACTATCCACTCTGAGACCACACTGACCATTCACTGTCCACACTGAGAAAACACTGACCATTCACTGTCCACACTGAGAACACACTGACCGCTCACTGTCCACACTGAGACCACACTGAGCTCTCGCTGTCCACACTGAGACCACACTGAGCTCTCACTGTCCACACTGAGACCACACTGACCACTCAACTCAATGTCCACACTGTGGCCACAATGACTGCTCAATGTCCATATTCAGACCATACTGACCAATGAGTGCCCAAACTGAGAAGAACCTGACCACTCAATGTCCAGAATGAAAGAAATTGACCACTGTCTGTTCAGAATGACCAAACTTGACACTCACTGTCCAAAATTATCACTCACTGTCCACAATGACACCACACTGACCGCTCACTATCCACACTCAGACCACACTGAGCACTCACTGTCCACACTGTGACAAGACTGACCATTCACTGTCCACACTGGGACCAAACTGACTTCTCACTGTCCATAAAAATCAAACTGACCACTCACTGGACACTCACTGTCCTAAAGTACCACTCACTGTCCACACTGAGTCCACACTGGCCACTCACTGTCCAAATTGAGACCACACTGATCGCTAACTGTCCACACTGAGACCACAATGACCACTCACTGTCCACACTGAAACCACACTGACCACTCACTGTCCACACTGAGACCACATTGACTGCTCGCTGTCCACACTGAGACCACACTGAGCACTCACTGTCCACTCTCCAACCATACTGTCCACTCACTGTCCACACTCAGTCCACACTGACCGCTCACTATCTACACTGAGACCAGACTGTCTGCTCACTGTCCACACTGAGACCAATCTGACCGCTCACTGTCCATACAGACCAAATGACTGCTCGCTGTCCACACTGAGACCACACTGACCACTTACTGACAACACTCCAACCTCACTGACCACTCACTGTCCAAACTCAGACCTCACTGACCACTCATTGTCCACACTGAGATCACACTGACCATTCAGTGTCCACACTGACACCACACTGACCGCTCACTGTCCATACATACCAAACTGGCCGCTCATGTCCACACTGACACCACACTGACCACTCACTGTCCGCACTGAGGCCACACTGGCTACACACTGCCCACATTGAGACCATACTGACTGCTCACTGTCCATACTGAGACCACACTGACTGCTCACTGCCCCCACTCCGACCATACTGACCACTTACAGTACCACCTCAGACCACAATGACTACTCAATGTCCAGAATGAACATACTGACCACTTACTGTTGACACACGGTCCACTGACTGCTCAATGCCCACAATGACCAAACTGACCACTCACATCCAGAATGAAGACACTGACCATGCACTGTACATACTGAGATCAAACTGACCACTTGATGTATAAAAGGAGCAAACTGACCAATCACTGTCCACACTAAGACCACACTGACCGCTCACTGTCCACTTTGGAAGTGCATTGACCGCTAACTGTCCACACTGAGACCACACTGACCGCTCAGTGTCCACACTGAGACCACACTGACTGCTCACTGACCACACTCAGACAATACTGACCAATGAGTGTCTAAACTGATAAGACACTGACCACTCATTGTCCAGAATGAACAAACTTGACATTCACTGTCCAAAATGACAACTCAGTTTCCACACTCAGACAATGCTGACCGCTCATTGTCCACACTGAGGCCACACTGAGCTCTCACTGTCCACATTGAGACAACACTGGCCGTTCATTGTCCATACTGAGACCAAACTGACCGCTCACTGCCCCCACTGTGACAAGACTGAGCATTCACTGTCCACACTGGGACCAAACTGACTGTTCACTGTCCATAGAGATCAAACTGACCACTCACTGGACACTCACTGTACAAAATGACCACTCACTGTCCACACTGAGTCCATACTTGCCACTCACTGTCCAAATTGAGACAACACTGACCGTTAACTGTCCACACTGAGACCACACTGACCAGTCACTGTCCACAATGAAACCACACTGACCACTCACTGCCCACAGAGACCACACTGACTGCTTGCTGTCCTCAGTGAGACCACTCTGACCACTCACTGCCCACACTCCAACCACACTGACCACTCACTGTCCATACTGAGACCACACTGAACACTCATTGTCCACACTGAGACTACACTGACTGCTCACTGTCCACACTCAGACCATACTGACCAATGAGTGTCTAAACTGATAAGACACTGACCACTCACTGTCCAGAATGAACAAACTTGACATTCACTGTCCAAAATGACAACTCAGTTTCCACACTGAGACCACACTGACTGCTCACTGTCCACACTGAGACTACACTGATCACTCACTGTCCACATTGAGACAACACTGATCGTTCATTGTCCATACTGAGACCACACTGACCACACACTGACCACACTGAAGCCACACTGACCACTCACTGTCCACACTGAAACCACACTGAATGCTCGCTGTCCACACTGAGACCACACTGACCAGTCACTGTCCACAATGAAACCACACTGACCACTCACTGCCCACAGAGACCACACTGACTGCTTGCTGTCCTCAGTGAGACCACTCTGACTACTCACTGTCCACACTCCAACCACACTGACCACTCATTGTCCATACTGAGACCACACTGAACACTCATTGTCCACACTGAGACTACACTGACTGCTCACTGTCCACACTCAGACCATACTGACCAATGTGTGTCTAAACTGATAAGACACTGACCACTCACTGTCCAGAATGAACAAACTTGACATTCACTGTCCAAAATGACAACTCAGTTTCCACACTGAGACCACACTGACTGCTCACTGTCCACACTGAGACTACACTGATCACTCACTGTCCACACTCAGACAATGCTGACCACTCACTGTCCACACTGAGGCCACACTGAGCTCTCACTGTCCACATTGAGACAACACTGACTGTTCATTGTCCATACTGAGACCACACTGACCACACACTGTCCACACTGAAGCCACACTGACCACTCACTGTCCACACTGAGACCACACTGACTGCTCGCTGTCCACACTGAAACCACAATGATGACTCACTGTCCCTACTCCAACCACACTGACAACTCACTGTTCACACTCAGACCACACTGACCGCTCACTATCCAAACTGAGACCAGACTGTCCGCTCATTGTCCGAACTGATACCAATCTGACCGCTCACTGTCCATACAGACCAAATCGACTGCTCGCGGTCCACACTGAGACCACACTGGCCACTCACTGTCCAAACTCCAACCACACTGACCACTCACTGTCCAAACTCAGACCACACTGACCACTCATTGTCCACACTGAGATCACACTGACCGTTCAGTGTCCACACTGAGAACACACTGACTGCTCACTGTCCACACTGAGACCAGACTGACCACTCACTGTTCACACTGAGACCAAACTGACCACTTACTGTCCACACTGAGACAAAACTGACCGCTCACTGCCCACACTGAGACCACACTGAGATCACACTAAGCACTCACTGTCCACACTGAGGCCATACTGACCGCTCACAGTCCCCACTCAGACCAAACTGACCACTTACTGTCCAGAATGACCATACTGAACGCTTACTGGTGATACTGGTCCACTGACTGCACAATGTCCACAAAGTTCAAACTGACCACTCACGTCCTTAATGAAGACACTGACCACGCACTGTACATACTGAGATCAAACTGAGCACTCAAAGTCTAAAATGACCAAACTGACCATTCACCATCCACGCTAAGACCTCACTGACCGCTCAGTGTCAACATTCAGACCACACTGGCCGTACACTCTGCAAACTGAGACCACACTGACTGCTCATGTCCACACTGAGACCACACTGACCACTCACTTTTCACACTGAGACCACACTGACCACTCACTTTTCACACTGAGACCACACTGAGCTCTCACTGTCCACCCTCAGAAAAACACTGACCATACACTGTCCACACTGTGGTCACACTGACTGCTCAATGTCCTTATTCAGACCATACTGACCAATGAGTGTCTAAACTGAGAAGAACCTGACCACTCAATGTCCAGATTGAAAAAACTGACCACTCTCTTTTCAGAATGGCCAAACTGGACACTCACTGTCCAAAATTACCACTCACTGTACATACTGACACCACACTGACCACTCACTATCCACACTGAGACAATACTGACCACTCATTGTCCTCACTCAGACCGCACTGACCTCTCACTGTCCACACTGTGACAAGACTGCCGATTCACTTTCCACACTTGGACCAAACTGACTGCTCACTGTCCATAGAGATCAAATTGACCGCTCACTGTACACACTAAGACCACGTTGCCCATGCACTGTCCACACTGAGGCCACACTGACCATTCACTGTCCACACTGAAACCACACTGAACACTCACTGTCCACACTGATACCACACTGACTGATCGCTGCCCACACTGAGACCACACTGACCACTCACTGTCCACACTCCAACCACACTGACCACTCACTGTCCACACTCAGACCACACTGACCGCTCACTATCCACACTGAGACCTGCCTGTCCACTCACTGTCCACACTGAGAACAATCCGACTGCTCACTGTCCAAACAGACCAAACTGACTGCTCACTGTCCACACTGAGACCACACTGACCACTCACTGTCCACACTGAGACCACGCTGACTGCTCACTATCCATACTGAGACCACACTGACCGCTCACTCTCCACACTGTAGCAACATTGATTGCTCAATGTCCAATGACCAATGAGTGTCCAAACTGAGAAGAACCTGACCACACAATGTCCAGAATGAAAAAACTGACCACTCTCTGTCCAGAATTACCAAACTGGCAACTCACTGTCCAAACTGACCACTCACTGTCCACACTGAGACCAAACTAACCGCTCACTGTCCACACTGAGACCAAACTGACCATTCACTGTCCACACTGAGACCAAACTAACCGCTCACTGTCCACACTGAGACCAAACTGACCACTCACTGTCCACACTGAGACCACACTAACCGCTCACTGTCCACACTGAGACCAAACTGACCATTCACTGTCTACACTGAGACAACACGGACCACCCTCTATCCACACTGTGGCCACACTGACTGCTCAATGTCCACACTCAGACCATACTGACCAATGACTGCAAAACTGAGAAGAATCTGACCACTCACTGTCCTGAATGAACAAACTGACCAATCACTGTCCAGAATGGCCAAACTGGACACTCACTGTCCAAAATGACCATTCACTGTTCATACTGAGACCACATTGACCATTCATTGTCCACACTCAGACCACACAGACTGCTCACTGTCCAGACTGAGACCTGACTGACCGTTCACTGTCCACACTCAGACCAAACCGACATCTCACTGTCCACACTGAGATGATGCTAACCATTCACTGTCCACACTGAGGCCACACTGGACACTCACTGTTCACATTGAGACCACACTGACCACCCATTGTCCATACTGAGACCACACTGACCGCTCACTTCCCGCAATCCGACCAAACTGACCGCTCACAGTCCCACCTCAAACCACAATGTCTAATCATTGTCTACAATAGCCATACTGATTGCTTACTGTTGACACTCGGTCCAGTGAATGCTCAATGTCTACAATGACCAAACTGACCACTCACGGCCAGAATGAAGAAATGACCATGCACTGTACATATTGAGATCAAACTGACTCAATGTCTAAAATGACCAAACTGACCAATCATTGTCAACACTAAGACCACACTGGCCACTCACTGTCCACACTCAGACTGCACTGACTGCTCACTGTCCACACTGAGACCAGACTGAATGCTCACTGTCCAAACTGAGACCAGACTGACCGCCCACTGTCCACACTGAGACCAGACTGACCACTCACTGCCCACACTGAGACCACACTGAGACCACACTGACCACTCACTGTCAACACTGAGGCCATACTGACCGCTCACAGTCCCCACTCAGACCAAACTGACCGCTCACTGTCCAGAATGACCATACTGAACGCTTACTGTTGATACTGGTCCACTGATTGCACAATGTCCACAATGATCAAACTGACCACTTACGTCCTGAATGAAGACACTGACCACGCACTGTACATACTGAGATCAAACTGAGCACTCAAAGTCTAAAATTACCAAACTGACCAGTCACCATCCACACTAAGACCACACTGACAGCTCAGTGTCCACACTCAGAACACACTGGCCACATAATCTGCAAACTGAAACCACACTGACCGCTCAGTGTCCACACTGAAACCACTCTGATGGCTAACTGTCCAACCTGAGACTACACTGGCTGCTCACTGTTCACACTGAGCCCACACTGACCACACACTGTCCACACTGAGACAAGATTGACCAATCACTATCCAACTGAGAACACACTGACCGCTCACTGTCCACACTGGGACCACACTGACTGCTCACTGTCCACACTGTGACCACTCTGACCGCTCACTGTTAACACGGAGACAACACTGACCGCTCACTGTCCACACTGAGACCACACTGAGCTCTCACTGTCCACACTGAGACCACACTGTTCACACTGAGACCACACTGACCACTCAATGTCCAAACTGTGGCCACACTGACTGCTCAATGTCCATATTCAGACCATACATACCAATGAGTGTCCAAACTGAGAAAAACCTGACCACTCAATGTCCAGAATGAAAAAACTGACCACTCTCTGTCCAGAATGGCCAAACTGGACACTCACTGTCCAAAATTACCACTCATTGTCCACACTGACACCACACTGACTGCTCACTATCCACACTGAGACCATACTGACCACTCATTGTCCTCACTCAGACCACACTATCCACTCACTGTCCACACTGTGACAAGACTGACCATTCACTGTCTGCACTGGGACCAAACTGACTGCTCATTGTCCATAGAGATCAAACTGACCACTCACTGGACACTCACTGTACAAAATGATCACTCACTGTCCACACTGAGTTCACACTTGCCACTCACTGTCCAAATTGAGACCACACTGACCGTTAACTGTCCACACTGAGACCACACTGACCAGTCACTATCCACACTGAAACCACACTGACCACTCACTGTCCACACAGAGACCACACTGACTGCTTGCTGTCCACACTGAGACCACACTGACCACTCACTGTCCACACTCCAACCACACTGACCACTCAATGTCCATACTCAGACCACACTGACCGCTCACTATCAACACTGAGACCAGTCTGTCCGCTCACTGTCCACACTGAGACCAATCTGACTGCTCACTCTCTATACAGAACAAATTGACTGCTCACTGTCCACACTGAGACCACACTGGCCACTCACGGTCCACACTCCAACCACACTGACCACTCACTGTCCAAACTCCGACAACAGTGACCACTCATTGTCCACACTGAGATCACACTGCCCATTCAGTGTCCACACTGAGACCACACTGACCACTCACTGTCCACACTGAAACCACACTGACCACTCACTGTCCACACTGAGACCATAATGACTGCTCGCTGTCCACACTGAGACCACACTGACCACTCACTGTCCGCTCTCCAACCACACTGACCACTCACTGTCCACACTCAGACCACACTGACTGCTCACTATCCACACTGAGACCAGACTGTCCGCTCATTGTCCACACTGATACCAATCTGACCGCTAACTGTCCATACAGACCAAATCCACTGCTCACGGTCCACACTGAGACCACACTGGCCACTCACTGTCCACACTCCAACCACACTGTCCACTCACTGTCCAAACTCAGACCACACTGACCACTCATTGTCCACATTGAGATCACACTGACCGTTCAGTTTCCACACTGAGAACACACTGACCGCTCACTGTCCACACTGAGACCAGACTGACCACTCACTGTCTACACTGAGACAAAACTGACCACTCACTGCCCACACTGAGACAACACTGAGAACACACTGAGCACTCACTGTCCACACTGAGGCCATACTGACCGCTCACAGTCCCCACTCAGACCAAACTGACCGCACACTATCCAGAATGACCATACTGAATGCTTACTGTTGATACTGGTCCACTGACAGTACAATGTCCACAATGATCAAACTGACCCCTTACGTCCTTAATGAAGACAATGACCACGCACTGTACATACTGAGATCAAACTGAGCACTCAAAGTCTAAAATGACCAAACTGACCAGTCACCATCCACACTAAGACCACACTGACCACTCAGTGTCAACATTCAGACCACACTGGCTGCACACTCTGCACACTGAGACCACACTGACCGCTCAGTGTCACACTGAGACCACACTGACGGCTAACTGTCCAAACTGAGACCACACTGACTGCTCGCTGTTCAAACTGAGCCAACAATGACCACACACTTTCCACACCGAGACCAGACTGACCATTCACTATCCACTTGGAGACCACACTGACCGCTCACTGTCCACACTGAGAACACACTGACCACTCATTGTCAAAACGGAGACAACACTGACCGCTCACTGTCCACACTGAGAACACACTGACCGCTCACTGTTCAAACTAGACCACACTCACCGTTCACTGTCCACACTGAGACCACACTGAGCTCTCACTGTCCACACTGAGACGACACTGAGCTCTCACTGTACACACTGAGACCACACTGAGCTCTCACTGTACACACTGAGACCACACTGAGCTCTCACTGTACACACTGAGACCACACTAACTACTCAATGTCCATATTCAGACAATACTGATCAATGAGTGTCCAAACTGAGAAGAACCTGACCACTCAATGTCCATAATGAAAAAACTGACCACGCTCTGTCCAGAATGACCAAACTAGACACTCACTGTCCAAAATTACCACTCACAGTCCACACTGACACCACACTGACCGCTCACTGTCCACACTGAGAACACACTGACCGCTTACTGTTCAAACTAGACCACACTCATCGCTCACTGTCCACACTGAGACCACACTGACTGCTCACTGTTCACACTGAGCCAACACTGACCACACACTGTCCACACTGAGACCAGACCGACCATTCACTATTCACTCTGAGACCAGACTGACCATTCACTGTCCACATTGAGAACACACTGACCGCATTGTTAACACGGAGACAACACTGACCACTCACTGTCCACACTGGGACCAAACTGACTTCTCACTGTCCATAGAGATCAAACTGACCACTCACTGGACACTCACTGTCCAAAATGGCCACGCACTGTCCACACTGGCCACTCACTTTCCAAATTGAGACCACACTGACCGCTCACTGTCCACACTGAGACCACACTGACCACTCACTGTCCACACTGAAACCACACTGCCCGCTCACTGTCCATACTGAGACCACACTGACTGCTCGCTGTCCACACTGAGACCAGTCTGACCACTCACTGTCCACACTCCAACCATGCTGACCACTCACTGTCCACACTCAGTCCACACTGACCGCTCACTAGCCACACTGAGACCAGACTGTCCGCTCACTGTCCACACTGAGACCAATCCGACCGCTCACTGCCTATACAGACCAAAGTGACTGCTCGCTGTCCAAACTGAGACCACACTGACCACTCACTGACAACACTCCAACCACACTGACCACTCGCATTCCAAACTCAGACCACACTGACTGCTTATTGTCCACACTGAGATCACACTGACCATTCAGTGACCACACTGAGACCACACTGACTGCTCACTGTCCACACTGAGACTAGACTGACCACTCACTGTTCACACTGAGACCAAACTGACGACTCACTGTCCACACTGAGAAAAAATGACCGCTCACTGCCCACACTGAGACCACACTGAGACCACAATGAGCACTCACTGTCCACACTGAGGCCATACTGACCGCTCACAGTCGCCACAGACCAAACTGACCGCACACTGTCCAGAATGACCATACTGAATGCTTACTGTTGATACTGGTCCACTGACTGTACAATGTCCACAATGATCAAACTGACCCCTTACGTCCTGAATGAAGACACTGACCACGCACTGTACATACTGAGATCAATCTGAGCACTCAAAGTCTAAAATGACCAAACTGACCAGTCACCATCCACACTAAGACCACACTGACCACTCAGTGTCAACATTCAGACCACACTGGCCACACACTCTGCACACTGAGACCACACTGACCGCTTTGTGTCACACTGAGACCACACTGACTGCTCACTTTTCACACTGAGCCAACACTGACCACACACTGTCCACACTGAGACCAGACCGACCATTCACTATTCACTCTGAAACCACACTGACCATTCACTGTCCACATTGAGAACATACTGACCGCTCACTGTCCACACTGAGATCACACTGACTGCTCACTGTCCACGCTGTGACCACTCTGACCGCTCACTGTTAACACGGAGACAACACTGACCGCTCACTGTCCACACTGAGACCACACTGAGCTCTCACTGTCCACACTGAGACCACACTGAGCTCTCACTGTCCACACTGAGACCACACTGACCACTCAATATCCAAACTATGGCCACACTGACTGCTCAGTGTCCATATTCTGACCATACTGACCAATGAGTGTCCAAACTGAGAAGAACCTGACCACTCAATGTCCAGAATGAAAAAACTGACCTCTCTCTGTCCCGAATGGCCAAACTGGACACTCACTGTCCAAATTAACCACTCATTTTCCACACTGACACCACACTGACTGGTCACTATCCACACTGAGACCACACTGACCACTCATTGTCCTCACTCAGACCACACTATCCACTCACTGTCCACACTGGGACAAGACTGATCATTCACTGTCTGCACTGGGACCAAACTGACTGCTCACTGTCCATAGAGATCAAACTGACCACTCACTGGACACTCACTGTACAAAATGATCACTCACTATCCACACTGAGTTCACACTTGCCACTCACTGTCCAAATTGAGACCACACTGACTGCTCACATTCCACACTGAGACCACACTGACCAGTCACTGTCCATACTGAAACCACACTGACCACTCACTGTCCACACAGAGACCACACTGACTGCTTGCTGTCCACACTGAGACCACACTGACCACTCACTGTCCACACTCCAACCATACTGACCACTGACTGTCCATACTCAGAGCACACTGACCGCTCACTATCTACACTGAGACCAGTCTGTCCGCTCACTGTCCAAACTGAGACCAATCTGACTGCTCACTCTCTATACAGAACAAATTGACTGCTCACTGTCCACACTGAGACCACACTGGCCACTCACTGTCCAAACTCAGACCACACTGACCATTCATTGTCCACACTGAGATCACACTGA
The DNA here is from genome assembly GCF_044704955.1 of Pristiophorus japonicus. Classification (NCBI taxonomy): domain Eukaryota; kingdom Metazoa; phylum Chordata; class Chondrichthyes; family Pristiophoridae; genus Pristiophorus; species Pristiophorus japonicus. The sequence continues at coordinate 21,607,974 of NC_092000.1, read as the reverse complement.
CCATTCAGTGTCCACACTGAGACCATACTGACCATTCACTGTCCAAACTGAAACCACATTGACCACTCACTATCCACACTGAGACCATACTGACTGCTCGCTGTCCACACTGAGACCACACTGACCACTCACTGTCCGCACTCCAACCACACTGACCACTCACTGTCCACACTCAGACCACACTGACTGCTCACTATCCACACTGAGACCAGACTGTCCGCTCATTGTCCACACTGATACCAATCTGACCGCTAACTGTCCATACAGACCAAATTCACTGCTCGCGGTCCACACTGAGTCCACACTGGTCACTCACTGTCCACACTCCAACCACACTGTCCACTCACTGTCCAAACTCAGACCACACTGACCACTCATTGTCCACATTGAGATCACACTGACCGTTCTGTTTCCAGACTGAGAACACACTGACTGCTCACTGTCCACACTGAGGCCATACTGACCACTCACAGTCCCCACTCAGACCAAACTGACCGCACACTATCCAGAATGACCATACTGAACGCTTACTGTTGATACTGGTCCACAATGATCAAACTGACCCGTTACGTCCTGAATGAAGACAGTGACCACGCACTGTACATACTGAGATCAAACTGAGCACTCAAAGTCTAAAATGACCAAACTGACCAGTCACCATCCACACTAAGACCACACTGACTGCTCAGTGTCACACTGAGACCACACTGACGGCTAACTGTCCAAACTGAGACCACACTGACCGCTCGCTGTTCAAACTGAGCCAACACTGACCACACACTTTCCACACCGAGACCAGACTGACCATTCACTATCCACTCTGAGACCACACTGACCACTCACTGTCCACACTGAGAACACACTGACCACTCATTGTCCTCACTCAGACCACACTCACCGCTCACTGTCCACACTGAGACCACACTGTGCTCTCACTGTCCACACTGAGACCACACTGACTACTCAATGTCCATATTCAGACAATACTGATCAATGAGTGTCCAAACTGAGAAGAACCTGACCACTCAATGTCCAGAATGAAAAAACTGACCACTCTCTATCCAGAATGACCAAACTAGACACTCACTGTCCAAAATTACCACTCACAGTCCACACTGACACAACACTGACCGCTCACTGTCCACACTGAGAACACACTGACCGCTTACAGTTCAAACTAGACCACACTCATTGCTCACTGTCCATACTGAGACCACACTGACTGCTCACTGTTCACACTGAGCCAACACTGACCACACACTGTCCACACTGACCACACACTGTCCACACTGAGACCAGACCGACCATTCACTATTCACTCTGAGACCACACTGACCATTCACTGTCCACATTGAGAACATATTGACCACTCACTGTCCACACTGAGACCACGCTGAGCTCTCACTGTCTATACCAAGACCACACTGACCACTCACTGTCCACACTCCAACCACACTGACCACTCACTGTCCATACTCAGACCACATTGACCGCTCACTATCAACACTGAGACCAGTCTGTCCGCTCACTGTCCACACTGAGACCAATCTGACCGCTCACTCTCTAAACAGAACAAATTGACTGCTCACTGTCCACACTGAGACCACACTGGCCACTCACGGTCAACAATGCAACCACACTGACCACTCACTGTCCAAACTCAGACCACACTGACCACTCATTGTCCACACTGAGATCACACTGACTGTTCAGTGTCCACACTGAGACCACACTGACCATTCACTGTCCAAACTGAAACCACATTGACCACTCACTGTCCACACTGAGACAAAACTGACCGCTCACTGCCCACACTGAGACAATACTGAGACCACAATGAGCACTCACTGTCCACACTGAGGCCATACTGACCGCTCACAGTCCCCACTCAGACCAAACTGACCACACACTATCCAGAATGACCATACTGAACGCTTACTGTTGATACTGAAGTTGCATGTTCAGCCATGAACTCATTGAATGG